>NC_089863.1:26672726-27030226 GCF_036373705.1 Amia ocellicauda
ATCCCAGACCAGGGGGGAGTTTGTAACAGCTGTTTAGGAACTGAAGGCCCTGTAGTTTCTGAATCTTTATTGTATATTTTGCTCCACTGAAGGGGGTGGGGGTTTACAAATGTTTTCTCATGTTTGTTGTATTTGAATGGTGGGGGAGTCTATGTTTGCATAATTTACAAACAGGTTGTGTCCTCCATTCACCCAAAATCCAATATATATATAATTTTCAAACCAGGTGGTGTAGGGATTGTTCGCAGAGTTGCACTGGCATCTGCCGAAATGTCACATTCATGAGAATTATTTTCAGATGTAAAACTAACCAGCAGATAATTAATTGATGTACGGCAGTGTCCTACAGGATATAAACGGTGTTTGTGTGTATTTGAGTTGTCAAGCTGAGGAAGTGGGGGGGTGGAGGGACACTCAAAGAGTGGGGGGTGTGAATTCTCCACGACGGGGGATTTGTAACATTTTTATCCCAGGTCCGTCATCTGCACATTAATTTGGTTCTTTTCATGTAGAAGTTCAACCACTATTTATTTAACTCTCCATTTTGAATCATACATTACATGGTCAAAAGTGTGTGGACACCTCTTCTAATTAGTGGATTTGGCTCTTTCAGGCACACCCACAGGTGTATAAAATCAAGCCATGCAATCTCCACAGACAAGCACTGGCAGTAGAATGGGCATTGTGCCAACTGTAAAGTTTGGTGGAGGAGGAATAATGGTCTGGGGCGGTTTTTTGTGGTTCGGGTTCGGCCCGCTACATCATACAATGACATTGTAGACATATTATCGCTTCCAAATTTGATGCAACAGTTTGGGGAGACCCTTTCCTGTTTCAGCATGACAATGCCCCCGTGCACAAAGTGAGGTCCATACTGAAACGGTTTGTTGATATCGGTGTGGAAGAACTAGACTGGCCTGCACAGAGCCCTGACCTCAACCCCATCAAACACCTTTGGGATTAATTGGAACAGTGACTGTGAGCCAGGACTGATCACCCAACATCAGAGCCCGACCTCACTATTGCTCTTGTGGCTGAATGGCATCAAATCCCCCCACCAACATCTAGTGGAAAGCTGTCCCTGAAGAGTGGAGGCTGTTGTAGCAGCAAAAAAAGAACAAACTCCATATTAATGCCCATGATTTTGGAATTAGATGTTCAACGAGCAGGTGTCCACATACTTTTGGCCATGTAGTGTATGTACTTTGACCCCCTGTCCAGTATTTTTGGAAGATGTCCGGTTATTTTAAGTACTGTAATCTATTGGATATGTCGATTAAAATGTTATCAGTGTACAATTTGCCCTCAACACCACACCCCATTGTCGTCTAATTGCCAGCACCCCGTCTAGGTTGACATTTCGCAAACCCCTCCACCAGGGGTCAGTTTTTTTCATATCTTAAAAGTGGCGAACAAGGTGCAGGGGGCATGACTCCTTCATGTAACCTCCTGGCAGCCAACCTTTGGACAAACTAGTCAGGACATTTCAGATAACAGATGGCTATAAAATTATGTTAATTTAGACAGATGAAGAATTTGGTGTGAATAAAATAATGTGGAAATACTTAAAACTTTAAAGTTAAAATGGACTTTACTGAAGAGTGGAGGCTGTTATAGCAGCAAAAAAAGAACAAACTCCATATTAATGCCCATGATTTTGGAATGAGATGTTTGACGAGCAGGTGTCCACATACTTTTGGCCATGTAGTGTACATCTGTAATATATTCACTGTGCTCTACACAGCAGCTGATAGTGCTTCAACGTGCTCTTTCATTTGAGTGTATATTGAGAGACCCCTGTAGAGGAGACAGAATAGAGGGGAGGGGTATCTGGGGATTTTAGTCAATTTTTCTGCTCTGTATGTGCACAACATTTAATTACATTATTATTATTTTACAGTATTCTAGTTTTTGTCATTGTGTTGGTGTCTCTTTAGTCCAGGTGACTTGAATGGGCAAAGATGCTGAACTTGCCTTATTTGGACAATAAGATGGATCTGAACAAAGGACTATTCTTGAGGTCGTCTCTAACTGGGGACACAGGCTCTATTGCTGTTACTGTAGTAGTAGAATTACTGTTGCAGAATTTCCAGTTATTTAATTTGTCTTTTGTATTATTTTTCACTACTAATTATGTAGGTTTTACTAAAATGGGTTTCATTGGATCTTGTCAGTTCCTGTCAGTCTCATCCAATGTAAATATAGAAATGGCCGAACATTAACTCAGCACTGTCTGTAAATATTCTGTATATATCTGTACACAGTAACATATTGAACATGCGTCACCTTTTGCACTGTTCTGCTGTACTGTCAATGCTTCCTCAAAACTGTTACAGCTCTTCTGAACTGAACTGGAAAAGTGGGGGGGTATGAGGAGAAAGATGTAGTGCAGGTCTCTCTGTCTGCTCACATTTGCCATGCAGTCATGCCAAGGAAGAATATTGAGAGTGGAAAACTGGGAGAGGAGAGCGGGGCAGAGGGACAGAGACTGCAGGGCCAGTGGAGAGACGGGAGAGGGTTGGGGTTAGACACATAGAGAGAGGAGAGGGGGGGGGGGAGGGTAGAGGGAACACTCTTGCCTCGGTTCCACTGGCTTAAGCGTCGTGTCGTGCCATGCCATGCTGGACTCCCAGAGCTGTTTCTGCAAAACCAGGCCGCTGTGAAGTTCGTCCCTCTTCTGGGAGGAGCAGCGACTGTGGGTTTGGTTTGTGTTCGTGTTAAAAACAGAGACAGAGAACACACAGCCTGACGAGGAGAGGACTTTTGTGTCTATTTTATTCTTTGTGCTTTACATGATTGCAAACAGCGTAATAAATACACGTTTCTGTTCAGAGATATCAGGAAGAGCTAAACATGCAGAGACAACATTATATTCAGACAAGCACGGTCCCATAAGAATACGTTTCCATGTGCAACAATAATACTAAATAGCAAATATGTATTGTTATTATTATCGTCATCATTTGTGCTAGTATATATGTATTTTAAACGGCACAGCGTGACTCACTTAACTTATTACTCTTACTACAGATTTATAACTGCAAACGGTACTATTTGCCGTATTATTTATTATGTACTTATCAGATGTCCTTAACCAGGGCAAGTTACAGTTGAAACAAAATACACACGTTTCACGATTAATCATCCAGCTACAATATAGCAGGTTATAAACCCAGATCTGCTGTATTTATTTATTCATTACTTTAATTTGTAAATGGACACACGTTAACTGAATCATGTTCACCTTCATACTGATTGTCTGCGGATTGTCCTGCACACCATTCACACAACACAGCCTGAAACACCGTCCAGCTGTTCATAAAATATGAATAACATCAGCTGCTACCATCCGATTATTATCCTTCAGTTTATTTTAACTATTCAGGCACTGCACCGGTCCTGTGATATTAACTGTAAGCAATAAAACATTTCATTGTTTCTGTACGTGGATTTCACTCCATGCTGCTAATAAAACTGTAATTTCTTTGTGATCGCACACAGCACTTGAGATTATATCTTCTGACACAATGTATCTGATCTCTTCCCTGTACAAGTCAAACACACACCTTGTTCCCCACAGCCCCATCCCTGCCTTGGAAGAGTCTTATAACCCTCCGATACCTTCACTCCACTGTTTCTCTTTCCTTTGATATTGTAGCCTTTTCTTCCAGTTTGTTGTTTTCGGACACAATGGTGTCTGTGCCAGTAGCACATTCTTGTCAAATCCATATTACATATTAGGTAAGACACCTCTCTAATGCCTGCTCTTCCACAGAAGGAGTTATAAGAACTGGGATCCTGACAGGAGTCTGAATTACAGAACTGCATCAATAGTTACACACTGCTGTGGTTAATATTATTTCTTTCTTAGTAGACGCCCACAACCAGGGTGAATTACAAAATATAAGTGCAATAATACAGTACAGTTCAAAGCAAAGTGTATAGGAAATATACAGTAATCAATACAAGTCCTACATCCTAGATTATAAAAGCTGATCAGTGCAGACAAGATGTGAAGTCACTGTTAAGAGCTGAGGGAAACGGGTACAGGGGAAATGAAATTAACAATACGAGTACTAGTAAAGCAAAGCAAGAAGTATGACAAAACATTGTATAAGTGCTATCTTACAGGAGAGAAAATGACTAGATTACAAGTACAGTCTGAACAGATGTGTCCTGAGTAATCGCCGGAAGGAGGTCAGAGACTCTGCTGTCTTGACTTCAATGGGATGGTCGTTCCACCAGGAATGAGAAGGAGCGGCTCTGGAGGAAGGGGAGTGGAGAGGAGGCAGGGTTAGCCTTCTGGCGCAGCAGGAAGGATTATGAATATAAATACTAGGATACAGGATCTGACAAATAACAGGGTAGTGACACAGTCCTGGTAAACACCATAGTGGACTGTATGTGTTCAGACATGGAGACAGATGAAGGAGAGGAATGGTAGAGGAGACTCAGAGAGGAGGACAGAGGGAGAGACAGGGAAGAGTGAGGACAGATGGTGAGAGAGGAAGTTCAAAGTTACTTCTCATCCCACTCTGTTCCCATTCTCTCTGTGTGAGTCTATTTTCTCTCTGTATAAATATTTTTGGAAGAATTTGACACTTACATTTCCGAGGCCCTGGTTTGATCCTGTTCTCTGTACTGTAGCCGACACTGTAAGAAACCAAAAGTTTTAATATGATTTCAGGAAATGTTCTGGTCAGTTTTAATCCTGCATGATAAATCCTGCATCATCTCAGAAGACAGTCTAAAATAATGAAACACAGGACAAAGGAACGAAATGCCGACTGTGATGCACACTTTTCATTTCTATAGTGTGAGAGGTTTCATTATGTCAGTGTGATGGATATATAAAGACTAAACCACAAAGCAGCCTGCTCTGGGACTGCCGCTTCCATCTGTCTGCTAAGAGACAGGGAATGATTTTACACAAGGACAGAGCTGTGTCAATAGGTGTGAGGAGGACTAATGAGAGGGTTAGAGCAGTGGAGAGGAGCAGAGCTGAGAGACCAGACAGTGACTGAATATTCACACAGTCACACAGCCTCTACTTACCGCAGTGTCTCTAGTTTACAGTTGGGATCCTCCAGTACAGCGGAGAGCTTTGTCACTCCTGAGTCCCCTGGGCGATTGCGGCTCAGATCCAGCTCTCTCAGAGTTGAGGGGTTTGAACGCAGAGCTGAGGCCAGGACTGCACAGCCTTTCTTTGTGATCCTACAGCATGACAGCCTGTGGGGAGAAGGAGACACGCTCTCTCTCACTCTCAGCTCTGCAGTCGCCACACATCACTCAGGCAGTCTGTCAGGTGGAAAGACTGTTACGGAGTTTTATCTTTGAGTGTGAGATCATGTTTAACATGTTTCCTGACTATTAACTCACTACCCTTCAAGTCTGTCTTCACACATTAGGGTCAGTAGTGTAGCTACACTGTGTCCAACTGGACCCATCACTACAGTCACCTGCAGCACTGAGGATGAAGGGGAAATGGCATTAAGACCCATTTGTGTTGCAAATGTTAGAGAGCAGCTTGTATTTCTATCATGCTGGCCTGACTACTCTCACGTTAAGGAATATAAAACTACAGTGAGGCGAAGCAGACTCAGATGTATGTGCATGTGGATTTGAAGTCAGTTTAGATTTTAATTACTCAGTTTTGACGCTTTTTGTTGTAAACTGGAAGTGTAAACTATATAGAAAATCAGTGGTGTAGTGCTAAAGTGTATAGTGCTGGAGCCCTTCAAACTTTTTCCAAACGCCATCACTGAGATGTCAAGCATATATCTAATATATATCATCTCTAATTGATATGTATTTTAGTCTATTTGTGCTTTGCAAAATGTGTACCATTAATGGTTTTAGACTACATTAGGCCTAATAAACTAAATATGCATATTTTACCAAGAAACAAACACTCAACTTAAGTCTGACTATTTGTTACCAAGCATAACACTGGCACCATGAAAAGCGAATGCCACAAGGCTGTAGCGAAGACAGTAAAGCAGTGCTGTGCCTTTAAGATATAGACAGTAGTGTAGAGGGGAAGAAAGGACGAAAACAGGAGGGTAAGAGAGGACGTGCTGTGCTGTGCTGCGCTTGGCCGTGCTGTGCTGTAGGGTTGGCCGTGCAGCGGCTCCGGAGTCCGGAGCAGCTCCAGGACCCAGAGCTGGAGTGGAGCTGGAGCTGGCATTGCTGGAGCCGGAGCTGAGGTCATGGAGCTGCTCCACTCTTTCCCCCTTCATTAAACTCACCCAGATATTAAGTCCAGTTTTCTTAAATTAACAAAATATATACCTTCATAGGTATCTGTGTGTTGGGGGTTATAAAATAAGATCAGTTCTCACTCCAGCTGTTAGTACATAAAACATATTTTTTTATTAATTGTAATTATATGACACCTTCACTTTCTCACTCTGTTCAAGAAGTGATTCTATAATCTCAGGGCAGCTCTCATAAACCACTTGCAAAAGAAGTAAAGTCCATTTTAACTTTAAAGTTTTAAGTATTTCCACATTATTTTATTCACACCAAATTCTTCATCTGTCTAAATTAACCTAATTTTATAGCCATCTGTTATCTGAAATGTCCTGACTAGTTTGTCCAAAGGTTGGCTGCCAGGGGGTTACATGGTGTCATGCCCCCTGCACCTTGTTTGCCACTTTTAAAACGGACCCCTGGTGGAGGGGTTTGCGAAATGTCAACCTAGAGGGGGTGCTGGCAATTAGACGACAATGGGGTGTGGTGTTGAGGGCAAATTGTACACTGATAACATTTTTAACGACATATCCAATAGATTACAGTAATTAAAATAACCGAATATCTTCCAAAAATACTGGACAGGGGGTCAAAGTACATGCACTACATGGCCAAAAGTATGTGGACACCTGCTCGTCAAACATCTAATTCCAAAATCATGAGCATTAATATGGACTTGGTCCCCCCTTTAATGCAATAACAGCCTCCACTCTTCTGGGAAGGCTTTCCACTAGATTTTGGAACATTGTTGAGGAGATTTGAGCCACAAGAGCATTAGTGCGGTCGGGCTCTGATGTTGGGCGATCAGGCCTGTCTCACAGTCAGCGTTCCAATTCATCCCAAAGGTGGGGTGGAGTTGAGGTCAGGGCTCTGTGCAGGCCAGTCAAGTTCTTCGAAAAACTATTTCTGTATGGACCTCGCTTTGTGCACGGGTTGTCATGCTGAAACAGTAAAACTGTTGCCACAAATTTGGAAGTGCACAATCACCTAGAATGTCACTGTAGGCTGTAATATATTGTGTGCAGCTATAAAATAAAAACTAAATAAAATAAAGACAACATAAAAACACAGTATTTACTAATGCACCTCATGGCATCGCAGCCCGTCTCTCACTACACGAGCATAGGCAGTGGGACGCGCCCCACCGGGCTGCCTGTCGTGACTATCAGTGCCGATCTGTTGTGAGGGCAAAATCGGGCTTAAAATCGTGTAGTGTGACCGCAGCATAATGAGCTTCAATTTTGAGAAGCTCCTCTCTGCAGAAGCTACTGTGTAACAGGAGCAGTTGTAGCGGTTTTTAAGTTTCCACTTCACCCTTTGCCCCCTGCCTGAGCACATGCTGTGTATTTACTGCTACTCTAGTTCAGGTTTAGCTAGTTAGCTAGCTTATGCTGGATCACACTACACAATTTTAAGCCCGATTTGGCCCTCACGACAGGCAGCCTGGTCGGGCGCGTCCCGCTGCCGATGGTTGTGCAGTGAGAGACGGGCTGATGCATCGCTGGCCTCCAATCTGATCGTAAGATGTTTAATATTTACGACTCGATCGGTGCCGATCGTGGAGAGTGACGTCATCAGCAGCCAATGAGAGCCGAGCTGACTGAAGAAGAGCAAAGAAACAGAAGAATAAACAGGACAGGAGAATAAGATTCCCATACGTATTTATTAAAATGCTTCAAATAACAATGGCTGTTTTGGTGCACGTTATTTTATACGCTGTTCGCACAGACGAACACAGACAGCAGCAGCGGCTTGTTCTTTCCGCATGTGTGCTCAATCTGCAGAAATCCACTGATCCCATTGGTGCAGCAGCGCAGATCTGTGCTACACAGCCGTGACCTGTACATGTGCAGTCCGTGTGTTTTACTTCTCTCTGTGCGGATCACTGTGTTTCTGCGAGATGTGGGGAGTTTGCAGGCTGTGACGCAGATCCACGACAAGGATGTTAGATCAGTCTTGTGTGTCCCTGTACTGAAGCGCTTGGGTGTGTGAGCTCCTTCACGACGCAAAGGACATCAATCCGGTGCAAAATAGTGGTTAAGTGTGAGCTGCGCACTGTTCACAACATCGGGTCGGATTGTAGAAATCCTGTAGTGCGACTTCAGCGCACTGACTCACCAGTCACTGGCCCGCCTCCCTCACAGTCTCTCCAGTCTGTTTATGATGAATTACACTGTTGGCATTTGTCAACAGCCCCCCTCCCCCCACCCCCGTGAATTTGTTTTAAGGAAAACACTGTTTTTATAATAATTAAAAATACACACACACACACATATATATATATATATATATATATATATAATTATTTTTTTGGGGGGGGAGCACAATCGGCACCCTCTCTGCAGGTGACGCCCCTGCCTGAGACAATTATTCCTCTTCCAATCTTTACAGTTGGTCTATGCATTCGTGCAGGTAGCGTTCTCCTGACATCCGCCAAACCCAGATTCCTCCATCGGACTGCCAGATGGTGATCACTCCAGAGATCGCATTTACACTGCTCCCGGGTCAAAAGGTGGCGAGCTTAGCACCACTCCAGCCGACGCTTGGCATTGCGCATTAAGATCTTAGGCTTGTGCGGCTGCTCAGTCATGGAAACCAATTTCATGAAGCTCCCGAACAAGCAGTTCTTCTGCCGACGTTGCTTCCAGGGGCAGTTTGGCACTTGGAAGTGATTGTTGCAACCAACAATAGACTATTTTTATGTGCTACGTACTTCAGCACTCAACAGTCCCATGCTGTGAGCTTGTGTGGCCGACCACTTCGCGGCTGAGCTGTTGTTGCTCCTAGATGTTTCCTCTTAACAATAACAGCACTTACAGCTCACCAGGACAGCTCTAGCAGGGCAGACATTTGACAAACTGACTTGTTGGAAAGGTGGCATCCTATGGCGGTGCCACATTGAAAGTAATTGAGCTCTCAGTAAAGTTCATTCTAATGCCAATGCTTGGCTAAGGAGATTGCTGTTTGGCCTGATTTTACAGTGGCTCTCAAAAGTATTTACCCCTCTTGGTCGTTTCCACATGTCATTGTGTTACATTCCCATAATGGGAAAATTCCCATAATGTCAAAGTGAAAAATATGATCTGCATTGTTTTCTAAATGAATTACAAATACAAAACAGAAAATAATGGAATGCATAAGTAATCAACTCCTTCAGTCAATATTTGGTAGAGGCACCTTTGGCAGCAATCACAGCCATGTGTCTATGTGTATAAGTCTCTACCAGCCTTGCACATCTGGACACAGCAATGTTTGCCTATTTGTGTTTGCCAAATTGCTCAAACTCTATCAAGTTGGATGGGGACCTTTGGTGAACAGCAATGTTCAACTCTTTCCACATATTCAATTGGATTGAGGTCCTGGCTTTGACTGGGCCACTCCAGGACATTGACCTTTTTATGTTTAAGCCAGTCCAATGTGGCTTTGGCTGTGTGTTTGGGGTTATTGCCCTGCAGGAAGATTAATCTTCTCTTGCAGACTTCAGTAGGATTTTACAGGATTTCTCTGTACTTTGCTGCATCCATTTTACGTAATGCTGCCACCACCATGCTTCATGGTAGGGATGGTGTTCTCAGGATGATGTGCGGTGTTAGGGTTGCACCAAATATAGCGCATAGCGTTGAGGCCAGAAAGCTCTATTTTGGTCTCATCAGACCATCGAATCTTCCTCTACTTGGTCTCAGAGTCTGCCACACACCACATGTTTTTGTTAAACAGTTATTTACATAAAGGAATTAAAAAGGAATCATTATTTATAATGTTCGCATCCCAGTTTGCACTGTTTTTTGTGGCTCCGCAGCCAGAGCTGGAGCAGCAGTGTGGAGCTGCACCGGAACCGCTCCGGAGCTGGAGCCGGCCTGGAGCTGGAGCAGGGGGTCTCCATCAGCTCCGGAGCCAGCCTGGAGCTGGAGCTGAACCTCTGGAGCCACTCTGGAGCTGGAGCCAGCAAACCTGGAGCACTGCCAACCCTACCGTGCTTTGCTGTGCACAACAGAGAGGTTAGGGTTTTGTCCAGTTACAGGCAGGGCGTATGTTTTTAATCTTTCTTTTGATAGTTGTTATTTGTAGCGTAGCAGGTTCAGTTGTGCTTTTGTATGGACAACAGCAGAGCATTGCAGCAAAGGAACGCAAAGGGGACATTTTGTCAGTATAGAGACGGGCGGACCAGGAGTGGAGGGATGAACTGGAGACGCACGTCCCTTCGGGTTTGAAATTGACGGGTTTCATTCTTCTTTTCTGTGGTGTTACGGACAGTAATAACTGTGAGCCACTGGGTCGAAGTTGAACTGTGGGGAATGCTTACTGGTCTTGCTGAACATCTGTAATACTCAGCTATCTTCTGTGCAATGGTGGACTGTGTTACTGTCTGGTTACTTCGACAGGAACTGAACAGTGGACGACTCAGCGGGACATTTGATACAATATGTTATTTTGTGTAGTGGTTCATTCAGCAGGAGGTTGTTTATCCTCACAGTCTGCATATGGAACATCTTGGACCTGTTTGCTTCCCTTGGAAGGGTGTCAGGGCATTGTTTCTTTCCTTTTCCTTATCTATCTATTCCGCTACTATACTGCTTTTGCACCTGACACAGTTGTTTTGTTATGTTTAGTAATTTTAAAAACTAAATTCAAATCCTGTGTCAAAAATCTAACAAAGCACATGCTCCGTAACTGCAGTCAGACTAATCCCCCCTTGAATAACATGTTGAGAACAAGTAGATCTGTTCAGCTTCATAATTTTAGTTCTAAAAGAAATGAGAAAACATTATAAAGGAACAAAATATAATTATAATGTTCCTGAAATGTGCTGGAAAACAATTATATTATAAAGTATATCATACAAAACTAAAATGTATGGCATTCAAATGTCTATATACAACAATAAACAACAATGTCTATATACAAACTTCTAACTACTATAATGCCCAGCTGAGCCCAACCTAACCAGCTACTACCCACTGCAGTTTTGACAATTAATTTGACAACACATATATATATATATATATATGTATATATACAGACGGGAGACAAATTAAATGAAAAACCTGAATAAATGAGTGACGGAACATAACGAATGCAGATGCCTCCAAACAGGTGATACATGGTACAATTAAAGGGGTCATGAAATTAAAATTCACTTGATCTTTTGACATATAAGGGGTCATTGTACTATAAAAACATCCTGTAAGTTTCAGAACTCAAAACTTTATCGTTAGTCTAAAAACAGCTTATATTGAACCCAATCTGCAAAAACGACAGGATGTGGAATGTGCCACTTTATTACGTAATAGTGTGGCTAAACCCCGCCTCCGCAGAAGAAGATCAACGCCTGCTTCTACATTACTGCCTGCTTAGCCCGGTCCACCGATTCACGCATATAGTAGGTAAATAATGAGAGAGGCAAACGCAGGTCTATGCAGAAACCAAACGATAAAGATGGCTCTGAAGACAACAAATGACAAGTTTTTTTCTTTAATGAAAATGATGGACGATGAATATAAGAATGACAGCTTGACAAACAATGGTACATTAATTTATACTTTGTTTACATGAAGCAGAGCAAATTAGCCTTCGTCAGATATAACTGTATTAACGCCTAGTATCTAAACTTTATATGCAACAACCAATGAAATATAAAACATGTAATATGCATAAATGTTAACAACATAATGACACAAACCGCTTTCTGTAGCGTCTTCAGCTAAACTCTAATATAATGTAATAGGCTAACTACCTCACACATACATAAAGTATAAATATAAATAAAGATGATTATTTACCACGCTGTCGCAGGCTGTAGTATCCTTGCCATTTGAGGTGCAGGTTCGTTGTCTTGTGATTCGGGATCAGACTCTGGCTCAAACATGTTTGGCTGAATTTCACCGGCTGCCATTTCTCAACATTGGAAATTTTCAAAACAATTCCACACGTGTACTGACGGGGGAGTTGAAATCCTTTAAATATTCAAAACTGTTAGCCAGTCATACCAGTGGGCGCTTACTTCCGAGTCTAAAATCCTCCACGCCTATTCAAACGGTGTGTTCCGATGAGGGGGGTCAAAACAGTACAGAAAATAGCCTATTACTTCTAAATTATGATGTTTTTTGATGTACAAATCTTGATAACATTATAAGTGGACTTGGGAGAACAGTACAAAATAAAAAAAAGGCAGTTCATGACCCCTTTATGCAATTCACATCCTATCATGTTCTGTGGCATGTATATCAATTTTGAGCAGGCACAATTGACCTCGATTTTGGATCAATATGGCAAGAGGAAAGGATCTAAGTGCCTTTGAAAGAGGGGTCATTATTGGGGGCACCATAGGCACTGGTCTACAGAGATGTGGAACAAAGTGATCTGGTCAGATGAATCATCCTTCACCATATTTATGACAAGTGGGTGAGTGCATGTGTGGCGACACCAAGAGAACAGTACAGGCCTGACTGCTGGACCCCTACAGTGAGGGGCTCTGGAGGCTCTGTTATGCTGTGGGGGGCATTTTCCTGGCATGGTTTGGGTCCGCTTGTCCCCTTAGAGCAGGGGTGTTAAACTCAAGGCCCACAGGCTGTATACGGCCCCCCAATGGTTTTAATCTGGCCCGTGCAAAGGTGCTGTATCATAAAGTAATTAGGCCCGTGACAGCTTGTGAATGAGGAAATTGCGTGTGAAAACTACAATTCCCATCAGCCATTGCGAGTGTCATTAGTGCGAGGTAGGGTTTTAACAGCCAATCATAGTTACTTTCCACATTCCTGTTCTTCCAGTAATCTGCAATAAATTCCACTCAAAATGTCCATGAAAAGAAAAACAACAAGGGAGGTAGAGTGTTTCAGGAAAGGTGGGAGTGGGAATATCTGTTAGTGGAGCAGAGTTTAAAACCTGTATGCCTCGTTTGTAAGGAGAGTTTAGCCGCCATGAAATAATTCAATATACGGTGGCACTACGAGACTAAACACAAAGAGAAGGATCGGTGTTTGTAGAGAGAGCAGAGGCTGCACAAAGTGGCTGAATTAAAAGTCTTCAACTACAGCAAACCATGTTCAAAAGGGCAAAACAGAGAGCGATGCGGCCGTTAAAGTGAGTTATATTGTATCCCAAGAAATTGCCCAAACGTCAAGGTGTCTCTCTGAGGGTGTTTTTAAAGAACTGTATGCTTTAAGTCAGCGATGTAGTGTGTCCAGACAAAAAGCATTTGTTTGCAAATGTCAGACTCTCCCGAATTACCGTTGCCGAGTGAGTAGATGATTTAGCTGCTAATCTCAAAGACCAGCTAGCCCAAAAAGCAAGTCATTTCACTGCATACCCGCCTACTGTTGACGAGAGTACTGACATAACGGCCCAGCTATCTGTTTTTATCCGGGGGGGGAAATTCAGATCTAAATGTTACTGAAGAGCTTTTGGATGCTGCAGCAATGCATGGCACCACCACAGCAAATGACATCTTTCAGCAAGTTGAGAGATGCGTGAACTGAATTAAGTTGCCGTGGGAGAAATGAGTGGGTCTGACCACAGACTGAGCTGTGTGGTGAGAAAACAAGTCTGCTTGCTAGGATGCAAAAAAGCTACGAGAGGAAAATGGTCAGTGTCCCAGGACAATTTATCATTGCATTGTACATCAGGTAGCGTGTTGTGGGAAGGTGCTGAATATGGGTCATGTAATGCACATGGCAACAAAGACTGTACATTTGACGGCTAGAGGTTTAAATCAGCGCTGATTCCAGGCATTCCTTGAGGAGCTTAACATTGAATGTGGGGATTTGCCTGATCACACAGAAGTGCGCTGGCTAAGTCGGGGCATAGTACCCAAAACATTTTTTGAGCTACAGGGAGAAATCAGACATTTTCTGCAAAACAAAGGGAGGCAAATACGCTGTGCAATTTCTCATGAATCTCTGAGCCGGAGCTTTTGTTTTAAGAGAAATACATGATCAATAAAAAACGAAGCCCCACTTTCACTAGAATGCTTCACTTGGCGTGTCAGAATGTTTGAATCCATGTGTGACACACACACTATCTTATATTCTGCTATATAAACAGCATAAAATAATTGTAGCACCATTTACTTGCCTCAAAAAACTCTGGTATTATTATATTGAATTTATTGCCACACTTTAATATATGAATTATTCCATCAGAAAATTGACACATTTATCGTTGTCAGGCTTTTATTTGTGCTTAATGGATAAAACAACAGAGCTACGCGCTCAGGTTTATTATGGCTGCTATAAATTTGACCTGCCACAAGATGACAGTTTTCAACACTCCTGATGCTTACAATCTTTTACCGGAACAATCAGAGAAAAGCGTTAAAGCTTTAAGAGTCATTATTTCTCCATCCCTCCTGCATCCAACTGCAAGTTCTGACATTTGGGAAAGACAATTGGTGCTGCCACCCCCTGTCTATTTCCCGACTTGCCAAGCCATCTCTAACTCTCTCACAAACATCACTATTCCCAGCGCTGGATTCGCTGTAAAACTGAACTTGTGTAAAGAATTTGAGCACTGCTTCTCAGGGTTTAACAAACAGCAATTCAGTTTCCAGCTTTTCTGCAACCCTGTTTGGCGTTGATGTGAACACTGCTCCAGAGGACATTCAGATGGGATTGATCGAGTTGCAATGCAATGACACACTAAGGCGAAGTTCAGTTCCCTTGGCGCTGCAGTTTTAGATTGTGGTGGAAAAAAGTTTTGGAGTCGGGAGTTCTAGTCAGTATTTATTACGTGCACGGGAGGAACAGCACAACACAGAACTCAAAGGATTTTAGGCAGCATGACACTGCTCCCCTAAAGTTTTAAGATAGAACAAAGCTTTTATACCCCATCTAGGACATACCCACAAGGGGCTTCAGCATATTCTAATCAGTGTCTGAATGGTCATTTCTAATAACTATCAGTGATTTCATTGGCATCCTAAACTAATCTCACCATCTCATCAATGCTCATGAATAATAATCATTAACCTCTCAATTGCCAGTTCCATTGGAAAGTAATTTGCAGATCATTTGTTGCAAGAAAGGAATGTGAGCTGCTGATAACCAAGTTAGGAGTAACAGCACACCAAGGACAAAGGCAGGATAGGATGTTCATATTTTTCCCCCACAAGCCCTTATTACCAGTGACGGTACCACAGACCCGCCTGCACGCTGCACAAGTCCTCTCAAGTTTGAAGCACATACCTGTGCGAACAGCTGTTTCACTGATGAAGCTCAACAAATCTGCCCAAACATCACGACTGAATGACAGATATCTGCACTCCATACTGAACATCGCTTCAAATTGACAAGCTAGTCTCATGAAAAAGGTGTCAGGTCTCCTCAACAAAAGAACCCCCTCAGAGCAACAATTAGGTCAGATGTGTATTTTGAATAATTGTAAGTGTTAAAGATTAAGTATAATTCTAACTAATTAATTTCAATGTAGAGTGTTGTGAATTTTGTTGAAACAACAGTGAATTATAACTAGGGACGAGCAAATATTTATACAGCCCTCGAATGAAACTTGAAATGATCATGTAAAATTTGACACCCCTGCCATAGAGGGAAGGGTCACTGCAAATCAAGTTATTCTGAGTGATCACCTTTATCCTGTGGTGACACATTTCTCTCCTGGTGGGAGTGGTTTCTTCCAGGATGACAATGCCCCCATCCACAGGGAATGAGGGTCACTGAATGGTGTGATGAGTATGAAAATGATGTGAATCACATGCTATGGCCTTCGCAGTCACCAGATCTCAACCCAATTGAACACCTGTGGGAGATGGTAGACCGACATGTTAGAAGAGTAGTGTAACCTGTTTTAAAGGATTTCCATGAACAATGAGATTTGAAGACTCTGACTTTGGCTCTGGGTGTTGAATTTGCAGGATATTTATGATTATTACTCAATTTCTTAGCAGACACCCTTATCCAGGGTAACTTACAATTGTTATCATATATCACATTATTTTCCCCCATTTATACAGCTGGGCATTTACTGAAGCAATCTAGGTAAGGTGCCTTGCTCAAGGGTACAACCACAGCACCCCCCACCTGGGATTGAACCAGTGTTGGGAAAGCTACTTGGAAAATGTATTGAGCTGAGCTACCAGTTACTCTACATTAAATGAAGCTTCACTACACTGAAGCTACCCCCAGGGAAATGTAGCAAGCTAAGCTACAGCAACATGGCAAAAGTAGTTTACTACATCTAAGCTATTTTCTATTATTTTTCTTCATTCCAAGTCAATGCTATCTCCATGATCAGTAAAACTGTCAGTCAAACAGATAGGCAGGCAAAATTGATCAGTTCAATTGTTTATTAAACAGTAAGCTGTGCTCTCTGCTCTCACTGCCAAACCAATCTGGCAACAAAGACAAACAAACAAACATGTGCTGCACATAATAACAAAACCAGGTGTCGAGAGTGAGTGTATGTTCATCTGTGTGTGTGTGTGTGTGTGTGTGTGTGTGCGGACGCACCTGTGTTTGCATGGGTTTGTTCAATTGGGACTTGGGCACATTTGCAGGACAAACTGTAAGTTAACTAATAACTCAGCTCACACCACAAGTAGCAAAACTAGCAAAAGTAGCAAAAAATTTTACGGTTTCATGTTCAGCTAATAAAGCAAAATGTTTTTCATGAATGAGAAATCAGTCCTTTTATTTCCATGATAACATTGTGCATCTGGGTTAATAGTTTGCACTTTTCTATATTTACATTAGTTATTGCTGCTATTAACTGAGCAATGCACGGTGCTCATACAAGTTATTAAATTCGTCCAATTCCAAAAATAACATGCCTAAAGCTAACTTCCATTGCTTTAAAAAAATGTTACTGTGGCGAATTACTGTAAAATTATTATACAAGTTATCAAACCTGTCTGATTGTAAAAATAACTCCCTATCCATTTACTAATATCGATGCCAATTCTCAGAAAGAAACACGCCAGAACAGATTTGGAGGGAGAAAACCTTGCAAATACATTTTCCCAATGCAGTGTCTATTTTCAGTTTCACTCAGAAGTGCCACTTTGTTAAAAAACAAAACAAAAAAAACATGTTTTCATATTTGGCCCAAACTGTTAAATTAATAATTTAACATCTTATATTTTAAGCTGTCCAGAGGAAAGTATTGCAGTGCATGGAGGAAATAAAAGTGCAAGTAGCACAGAACAGCAGACTCCTCAATCACTGGCTCAATGCAGATGCCAGAGCAGAAGAACAGGAGCTCCAGCAGCAGCCAGAATGACTTTGCACTCTTATTACATATCCAAGATGTTAACTAAGTGCACCACAAGGCATTATTTGAATGCTTGTTTATTGTCGATTTTTTAAAAATATACCTATTTTTTAAACACTGTATTCAATGTAATTTCATGCAGTTCACAGTGGGCAGCACACAATTAGCCAAATGCCACCAGGGGTTGGCAGGGCTGAATGTCATGCAGGGTTTCTTGGACCTGAAACAAATATGTCCTTTATTTCAGGTATGCATGCTGTCAGCAACTGGTGGTGCTGACCTTAAGAACATTGTATGGAGACTGATGGGTGCCACAATTGCAAACTCCCTTACAGATCTTAAGTGGGTTGGAAAAGGAGGCATGAAAAGGGCTTTCAATGATCTTCAGCTGAGTAAAATCATTTTAGTAAGATGTTTACTTTCCAAATAAAATAATTTATTATGAAAAAGACATTTGTGTACCACACAGCACTGGGTCTTGGGAGTAACCTACTAAAATTTCACTGTGTATTAATTACTTACAGTTCAGGTAATTTCAACAATGTTAAATTAAATACATACATAGCTATATATATATATATATATATATATATATATATACAGTGAGGGAAAAAAGTATTTGATCCCCTGCTGATTTTGTACGTTTGCCCACTGACAAAGAAATGATCAGTCTATCATTTTAATGGTAGGTGTATTTTAACAGTGAGAGACAGAATAACAACTAAAAAATCCAGAAAAATGCATTTCAAAAAAGTTATAAATTGATTTGCATGTTAATGAGGGAAATAAGTATTTGATCCCTTATCAATCAGCAAGATTTCTGGCTCCCAGGTGTCTTTTATACAGGTAACGAGCTGAGATTAGGAGCACTCTCTTAAAGGGACTCTCCTAATCTCAGCTCGTTACCTGTATAAAAGACATCTGTCCACAGAAGCAATCAATCAATCAGATTCCAAACTCTCCACCATGGCCAAGACCAAAGAGCTGTCCAAGGATGTCAGGGACAAGATTGTAGACCTACACAAGGCTGGAATGGGCTACAAGACCATCGCCAAGCAGCTTGGTGAGAAGGTGACAGCAGTTGGTGCGATTATTCGCAAATGGAAGAAACACAAAATAACTGTCAGTCTCCCTCGGTCTGGGGCTCCATGCAAGATCTCACCTCGTGGAGTTTCAATGATCATGAGAACGGTGAGGAATCAGCCCAGAACTACACGGGAGGATCTTGTTAATGATCTCAAGGCAGCCGGGACCATAGTCACCAAGAAAACAATTGGTAACACACTACGCTGTGAAGGACTGAAATCCTGCAGTGCCCGCAAGGTCCCCCTGCTCAAGAAAGCACATGTACAGGCCCGTCTGAAGTTTGCCAATGAACATCTGAATGATTCAGAGGAGAACTGGGTGAAAGTGTTGTGGTCAGATGAGACCAAAATCGAGCTCTTTGGCATCAACTCAACTCGCCGTGTTTGGAGGAGGAGGAATGACCCCAAGAACACCATCCCCACTGTCAAACATGGAGGTGGAAACATTATGCTTTGGGGGTGTTTTTCTGCTAAGGGGACAGGACAACTGCACCGCATCAAAGGGACGATGGACGGGGCCATGTACCATCAAATCTTGGGTGAGAACCTCCTTCCCTCAGCCAGGGCATTGAAAATGGGTCGTGGATGGTATTCCAGCATGACAATGACCCAAAACACACAGCCAAGGCAACAAAGGAGTGGCTCAAGAAGAAGCAGATTAAGGTCCTGGAGTGGCCTAGCCAGTCTCCAGACCTTAATCCCATAGAAAATCTGTGGAGGGAGCTGAAGGTTCGAGTTGCCAAACGTCAGCCTCGAAACCTCAATGACTTGGAGAGGATCTGCAAAGAGGAGTGGGACAAAATCCCTCCTGAGATGTGTGCAAACCTGGTGGCCAACTACAAGAAAAGTCTGACCTCTGTGATTGCCAACAAGGGTTTTGCCACCAAGTACTAAATCGAAGGGGTCCAATACTTATTTCCCTCATTAACATGCAAATCAATTTATAACTTTTTTGAAATGCGTTTTTCTGTATTTTTTGGTTGTTATTCTGTCTCTCACTGTTAAAATACACCTACCATTAAAATTATAAGATGATCATTTCTTTGTCAGTGGGCAAACGTACAAAATCAGCAGGGGATCAAATACTTTTTTCCCTCACTGTATATATATATATATATATATATATATATATATATATATATATATATATATATACATACATACACATAAAGTATTAGGGATTATTTTTTAAATGAATGGGCAGAAGGATATTTAGTATTTTTGTTAAGTTAAATAAAATATTGAAACCATCTTATACAGCTGGGCATTTACTGGAGCAATCTGACTGAAGTAGTTTGCTCAAGAGTACAACAGCAGTGCCCCCCCAGCATTCAAACCCACAGCCCTAACCAATACTTCACATAACACTTCCTCTACAGGATTTTAATTCAACAACACTTACATTACATATTAATCCCTGCCATAAAAACTTACGTCAATAATTAAGGGCTAGTTGGAACAAGTCTAACAAAGGAATGGAAGTGCCTGATTGCCTAGCGCTGCTCTAATATCCCCATTTCTCAGTACCAATTACAGTCCATCACACATGTAAGAAAATTATGACAGATTCTTCATAGACTATTTTGTGTGAATCAGATTATATGCCAGTACTAAAACTATAGTCTGACAAGCTGCGTTTCCCCTACCATTCTCCAGGGCAGGCAGATAATAGTTTAAAAATGCAGTTTTGCAATCACATCGAAAGCAAAAGAAACAAAAAAGAAGAAGCCAAAAGTAATAAAGTAATCATGAAAATTGTGTAGATTAACAGTAAAAACGTCATTAACAGACATCTAGTGTCACGACTGTGAGTGCAAACAACCAGAGAAGTGGAGGACTCAAGGGCAGGAAGAAGCAGGAGCGTAACAGTCCAGAGGGGTGTACTACGAAGGGGGTTTAACCTACTCAGATTTAACTCGGGGGAAATCAAGGAAAGTCAGGTTGACAAACTCTGATTGCCTAAACTGGTGTTAAACAGCACTGCGATGGTGGCTAAGATGTTGGTTAGTTGACTCGGTGTAACGGAGTTAGTGCACATTCACGTGAAAGGGGCACGTCTGGCAGCGCATGCTCAGTTTGTGCGTAGTGTCTGTGCGCCGGACTGTCCCGGAATAATGCAGCTGATAATGTCAGGATATGAGGGTTAAAGAAAGGTTAGCGCCTAAATGTAACTCCGTGGTGCCAACAAAGCCAGGGAAGCTTGTTGGCAGCACATTGCCGACAGAGTCAATTTGAAAGAACACTGTTCTTGTCATATGTTCTCTATTTTGTCTCACAGATTCTTCTTTTATTTGTAATATGATTGAGATGTAAGGACACATAAAATAGTCTATCTAAATATGTGAAAACAATTAGGATACTTCAATTATAGCCTACACATGGGCTACATCTCTGAAATTGACCCTTTACTCACTGTTAATTAATTAAGATCTACTAAAGCACCTAGGCTATAGGGCTGCCTGTATGAATTTAATGCTATTGTGTTCAGAATAACTTCATTCTAACAATCATTTCAGCTGCAGCCCCAGTGGAAGCGCTCCTGCAACAAGTCCAGATGAAATATAAAAATATTCTATCAAGTGCTGTGTATTAATACTTCTCATCATTAAGACACAGTACAGATGTGGTGTGTAGCCTACACTTATAATAGCCTATTCATGTGTTCACAGAGATAGGGAAAACTGGAGGAGGGCATGATTCACGCATATTTCGGGAATCCACTCTTGGTCGTGGCTCACCACCTAATGTGTTTTTAATTGTCTTGAATATAAGTAGAAGTTTTAAGGACAAAATAATGTTTGCTAACCTACAGGTCAGATCAAATACAACATGAACCTGAACACTGATGCTGTGAAATGACTTCCTATTCACATAATCCCCCAGCCTATGCATATTAAAAGTAGACCAAGTATTTTTATATTGCGAATTACCTGCGATCGCATAAAAAGCCTCTTTGATCTTTTTGAAGGCTTTAACGACCAGGGGACACAACAAATGCATCCAGCTGTTTAGTGAGAGCAAGTGCCACCTTGCGAGCTGCACGGCAGACAGTATTCCTGCTCAGAGGTGCAGCATCACTGATGGGATACATGAAGTGTCCGCTGGCAAAATACCGCACAGCAAGACACACTGTCTGTTCACCAGTGAGGGCATCACTCCGGCGAGTGGCATTGAGACGTCTGGCCCCAGAAGCCGGCAAAGATACTGAATTCCATCAGATGAGAACTGATATCTTTCATAGAGAGCATCATTGGGGTGAGCTAGAGGAGTTGCCCGGTCTCTACACAGCCTCACCCTGCGGAGTGAGCCTCTCACAATCCATGCGCCGATGTCGATTGGGTCCCGACAAGATTGTGGGCGGAGAGGCGATGCTTATTTAGGGTAACACCGAGTCAAGCAGCAGATACCCTGCTCGGAGCAGTGCAGAGATACAGCGTATATTGCCATGACAGCATACCTCCGGTAAAACTTATCCACCTTTCGTAGTGCGGGTTAACCGGGAAGTTACATCTGAAGTTACCTGGATAAGCCAGTTACCTCGCTTTGTAGTACACCCCTCAGGTCAAAGAGCCGGCAAACAAAGCAACAGAGGCAAGGAAACGGCAGTGGCTGGGGTCACAGGCAGTAGGTTGATCGATCAAGCATACAAACAATCAGAGGGCAATCCAGGAGTCAAAACACAAGCATAAACAAAGGTCAGGCACACGTGCAATCAGAAAACAGGAGGAACACTTAGACATGCAGGCAAACTGACAAGATTTAGCATTGTATGTAACTAACAGGGGGTTTAAATACAGATCAGAGGAGAACATGTCAAAGGAAGGGGATTATTTCCTTTGCGATGCATATGTTTTCTCTTCCAGGAGCTGTAAGAGCAAACCCTCTGACAAAGGATGCCACACAGAAGCACATCTCTGCAGTGGCCATGAACTGGCTCCGCTACGCTAAGGATAGGCTTGGTGGGAGAAGACAGTGATCGAATGCTGAAGACAGCAGAACAGGGGTGGCTAACCCTGGTCCTGGAGAGCCTCAATCCTGCAGGATTTCCAGGTGTCTCTGAATTACCAATCAATGGATATCTTGAACACAGGGACATTTTGCCTAATTAAGACCCATAATTGGTTCAATAAAGCAGTTAACGATCTGGATATCATAAAAACCTGCATGTATGTGCTACATGAAAAGTGGCTCAAACATTACCTAATAAATGTCTCCAATAAAACAGACACTTCAATAATCCAAATGTTTTCTTTTTTTTTTTTTTAATATATCTGTAATGTATTGTTGTTAGGTCAACT
Source organism: Amia ocellicauda (assembly GCF_036373705.1). Taxonomy (NCBI): domain Eukaryota; kingdom Metazoa; phylum Chordata; class Actinopteri; order Amiiformes; family Amiidae; genus Amia; species Amia ocellicauda. The sequence continues at coordinate 26,695,582 of NC_089863.1, forward strand.
ATTAGTTAGTATATTGGGCCAACTAGCAAAATATGTTGAGCCAATGTTGGGTTCTGATGTAGGGAAACATTGGTATTTCATGGTGTACCAACACTGGGCCAATGAGCAAAATGACATTGTGCCAATAATGGGTTGCACCATAGGCCAACGATCGGTCTAACATTTGGTCAATGCTAGGCCAATGTTTGCATGTTTACTGGACAGACACTTTTCCCTAATGTAAATACATACATACATACAGTAATCTGTTTAAATACATAACCCCATAAATCAACCATCTCTTCCTACCTGCCCTGTGTAGGGTGAGGAGGACACAATATAATCAGGGAATGAAAGATGAATAAGGGACAGCAGGTTTGACAGAGACACAGTACGGGGATAGACAGGGTTAGAGCAGCGAAGAGGAAGTGAGCTCAGAAACCACAGTCTCTCCCTGTCAGTGACTGAATATTCACACAGTCACACAGCCTCTACTTACCGCAGTGTCTCTAGTTTACAGTTGGGATCCTCCAGTCCAGCGGAGAGCTTTGTCACTCCTGAGTCCCCTGGGTGATTGCGGCTCAGATCCAGCACTCTCAGAGTTGAGGGGTTTGAACGCAGAGCTGAGGCCAGGGCTGCACAGCCTTCCTCTGTGATCCCACAGCGTGACAGCCTGGAGAGGAAAGGAGACACGTTGGTGATGTATTTATTTGTCCCAGACCTTTAGAAACAGTCATGCTGTTGTCTGTACTAACAGAAGTGGAGGCTCCACACAGAAGAGCAGCAGCTGAGCGTCACACTGTTGATGTCATTCATCTGACATGAGACACACATCCAGCATGACAAGCAGGACAACATGTGAGTCTGAATAAATCTGTCAGTTACAGCCTCATCACAAGTGAAGGTCCATGTAGTTCTACTGTCACATACGTGACTCAGAAGTGCTGATTCAAGACGATGTTTGACTCGTCCTTTAAAAAGTGATTTTAAAAACAGACTCTGATTGTGGAGCGCTTGCTGACTTCATCAAGTTCTGGATCTAATTGTAAGGACTGATGAAGTTATAAAATGTCCACTGTGTCTCTGAAGACTTGCCAGCTCTGCCTGAACTCTGCTGGTGTCTCATCACACACAGGGAGCAGAGCAGAGCAGAGCAGAGCCCCTCATTACACTGCTTGCACTATTAACATGGACTTACTGGACAGCATAGACATGTAACATTATTACCAAATAAAACTGCCATTTAGTACCAACATCAGATTAATCTAATTCCATCTATCTTGTCCTGTTTACTCTGTGGATTAATAATAATGGCAGCACTGTGGAGTAGTGGTTAGTAGTGGCTCTGGACTCATGACTTGAAGGTTGTGGGTTTAAATCCCAGGTGGGGCGATGCTGTTGTACCCTTGAGCAAGGTACTTCACTTTGATTGCTCCAGAAAAATGCCCAGCTGTATAAATGGGTATAAATGTAAGTTGCCCTGGATAAGAGTGTCTGCTAAATGACAAAAATAATAAAAATAAGGAACAAACCTGGTTGTACCTCTAACAGGCAGCATGCAAGTGTGAACATGATGCACACAGTGGCAGAAAAGCAGCAGCACGTTTATATGCATTACAGTTTGATGCAAAACAATAGTAATAACAACAATGGGGAGTAGAGGAGGGTGATCTTCCCAAAAAATCATATCATGATCTTATAACACATAATCACAATCCACGATCTGAATCACGATCTTCCCACTTTTGAGATGTACTATAGAGAATATCCAGACTGGAACAAGCCTTGGGATTTATCTATTTGTATAATTTAAAACACAACTGTTAAAGAATCAGTTGTCAAAATGGTTATTAAATGGCCTGAGTTTAACTTTATTTTAAATATTAACGTTGTAATCAGCAGTCAATAGATAAACATTAAATAACACAAGATCTTAAACTACTCAGAAATTGCAGTAATAAAATATAAACACAAAGGTGTGCACTTTTCAAATTCAAATTTCAAATTGCAAAAAATTCTCCATGCTTTATTTCTGCAGTGATCCTCTGTCAGCATTCACTATACATATGGGGAATGGCGGCATTAGAAAAATATCTGCGACTTGGCAAATCATACCGTGCGTCTAAAGTGTGGATCAGTCTTTTAAATCCCACGTTTTCCACAGATTTGAATGGCACCATATCCTTAGCTAAGTAGGATGTGAGCACCTCCGTCACCTCTTTCCATCGTGTGCTGCTTGTGTCGTATTGTTTCGATGGCTCTGATGTGTCGGTCAGTGATAACTGTTTGTGTTTCGGGACCTCGTGAGATACAGATGAGTGGGGTTGGACCGACCTGAGGGAAACTCTCTCGGCATGTTCCTTCAGATGCTTCCTTATCAGGTGCTTGAAAAGATTTGTCGAATTACCTCCGAAAGTTTACAGATAACTTTTCTCTGAGAAATGTCTGACTGTGCACAGCCAAACCACTGCCACACAGCTGATGTTGAGCCTTTTTTCGGCACCAGCTCATCCGTCATGCTGCTACTTCATGTTGATTTTTTTTTCTAATACGTCACCACGCATGAACACAAGAGCACAACCTCGTCAAACACACACACATTCAAGCATCTTCTGTCTGCACAACTTCACCAGCAACATGTCTGCCTGGAGCAGAGCTTTCTGATGGGTCACACAGAGGACCTTCAGCCACTAATCCCTGCCTGTAAATAGGTCACTCCCAGTAAACATGACAACATTGGGCCAACGTTGGCATATGTCTGGCATGGTTGGCGATCGTCAGCATTGGCAGACGACGGCAGCTCCACGTTGGGAACATCGCATCGTCCGATGAAATTACAATCCAAAGCTGTAAGGTTTACACGTGATGCCCTGCTAACACACAATGTTGCCACAGCGTTGTAGCAACGTAATATATTTCTGGGTAAGCGCCTTCTGTCAGCACAGTTGTACAGCAGTTACAGTCGCGGAGGATCATGTCCGATTAAATGCCTACAGATGCGGTATCCATACAACTTGTTTTAAAATATTGACCTTTACAACTTTAAAGGATCATAGGTATGTATAATAATAATATTAATAATAATAATAAATACATTTCATTCTATTGTCAAAAAGTGTTGCAGCTTCATTAATTGAAAGTGCTCTCACGAGACTTCGCTCTGAGAGAGATCTCCTCGAGACTATATGGAGAAAAGGCGCCTTTTCGCGCATCTCCTCAAGATATCTTTCTCAGACCGAAGACCCCCAGCTTTTCTATAACTAAATATTACACATCGTTTAAGACACCGTATTTATGATCATATTAATATGTTCAATAAAACCTTCAGATTAATACATTGACACTATTGTCCTACTCAAGATTTAAAAAGATAAAATAAAAAAGATGAAACTCAGACTCAAGATGTTGTCACTCAACAGCAGCTCGCGTGTTTCTCTCAGTCAGATACCTAGTAGGTAATGCGATCACACGACAGAGTAGTTATTAAACACATATAAATAACGACAGCCCTCTCCCTTCCCCCTCCCATCCCACCACCACTAAACAGGGTTACTAAGTAGAACAACACAATCTGTGTGAACAAAAAGTACATTATACAGTCCTCTTGCACCTGCATCTATATAGTTTAATTGCTGATACATTTGTCCAGTATCTAATTAGATTTAATTGCCAACACCTTTATTTTGATTTTGTCTGGGAGAACTATTTACAATATCTCCTACTGTTATCAGTTTGACTAAGGTTTTAAGAGGTAGGTACATCAATGCTATTTTGTATATTTATTGTAACTAGATACACTATTCTCATAAATCTGTATAATATTTTTTGTCATTATCTTTATTAGTATTTTAGTTATGTTACAATATCAGATAAAGTTTTCATTTAATTTAAAGGAGTTACAACAATTGTTTCAATTGTATATATTTTTGATTTAGACAGGGAATAGCAATGTTTGCTATTGTGGAGTTTATGGACAGCTCAGAAGTTGAGGTGATACCAACTAATTGGTTAATTGACAACAAAAAATGCTTATGGCCACCATTTAAATCTGCATACAAGGCAGTTCAAACATGCATGACCCCTGCAGCACCTGGGCAACTTTTAAAATCAGGATCCTGTAGTATTTTATGAAATAGGCTAAATTATTAAAAAGACTAATCAATGTTGCTCCAGTATAGCCTAATAACTCAGTAATTATTTAGTGAAATATTCATGTTTTGTAAGACTTCATTACAAAATAGATATACTTTCTGATTCCAAGAATAATTTCTAGTAATCTGTTCATTTTAGGAAGCTTACATGTATTGTGATATTTACTAGTGCTGTTCAGTACATTGTGTTGCTACAATATTGCACTGTTTGTTTACTCTGAAAAATGTGTGTTACTGAATTTTAATTATATACACACATTACAGATTCATATGCAGTTGCGCGGTCAAAATTGAAGACATCATGTGACCTTCAAACTGATGTGGATGAAACAAGTAAAGAGAAGCAGCAAAAAAGAAAAGGAGGTAATTGTTATACTTAATATTTATATTTATATTGATATCCCACTCTTCATTATATAGAGCATCTACATTAACACTTGTTTTGTAAAGGGGAAAGCTGGTGGTTCATGAGAAATAAAAATATCTATCCTTATGTATATAAGAAACAGAATCAATGATACAGCTCTGGATAAAATTCAGAGACCACTTAGCATTGATTTCTGAACTTGAAGTGCTATCGTCATTTTTGCAGAAATCTGAATATATATAAAAAAAGAAACATTGCAATTAATTGTCCAGAACTAATGTAAAGACCAAACAGGATCTACCTGTCTTCAGATGAAGATGAGCAGCAGCCCTCTTCACTTGTAAAGCATCCAAAGACAACTGTGCAATCAAATACCAAGCATGGGCTGCAGGGATCCAGGGATCTGGAGCTGCCCCTGCCCCCTGCACCCCCACTGCTACCCCACACTGTGATTCTGCCAACAGCTTGTCTGCCACTGCCCATTATGACACCCCTGTCTTCAGTGCAAACGCTCAGACACGGCTGCAGACTCCATGCACTTCATTAACAGCACCCGATCAACTGAGAACAGGTAAACGTTGACATATTCTTAATTCATATCTCTACACACCTTCTACATTTCTAAATGGTATCAACAAAAACATCTTTAATACACTAGTTAAGGAATGTAATATGTTGTCTGTATATTCTACCTGCACAATTTTTCAAGCTATCTGAAAGCCATTTTCATACTTTGATCTAGGGATTGGCATTATCCTTAAATACAATGAAATAATTAAGAGTAGTGACACCTGTTTTAAGGGATTTCCATGAAACAATGAGATTTCAATTTCAGTTTTGGCTCTGGGTGGTGAATTTGCAGGATATTTATTATTATTACTCAATTTCTTAGCAGACACCCTTATCCAGGTTGACTTACAATTGTTACAATATATCACATTATTTATATTTTTACATTTTACCCATGCAATCAGAAAATAGGAGGAACACTTAGAAATGCAGGTCAACTGACAAAACTTGGCATTGTATGTAACTAACAGGGGGTTTAAATACAGATCAGAGGGGAGCAGGGCACAGGGATGTGCAGCGCTGGTCCAATGGGAGTAGAGTGCTGATGGCGCATGTGCTCATTGTGCTGGGAATGTTAATTGGGTGATTGCTCATTGTAGCGTTAAGGGGGGGTGTATTGTGATAAGAGCATTATAGCCCTTAACTGGAGCTCTGATCTAAACCAGACTTCTCCCGCAAAGTTACCAGAATTCCTGAGCTCTTCGGCCCATGAACTGTTCTACGTCAAAGTGACAGTCTTGGGAGGATGGCTCACCCACAAAGGACCAAATGGCTTGGAGTCCCTGCTGGAGCCTCGTGCCGTGTGCTTTTATCTGATCCCGAAGGCAGAGAGGCCTCTCTGAGACGAAGTTCAGATAAGTTTAACAGATTGGAGTTTATCATTCAAGACATTTGAGAAATCAATTAGAAATGTTATTCTGTGAGTCATAAACTTATATATTATTAACTATTAACTGTATAATACCATTTAGTATTTTCTTAAATATAAATGAGTGCTGCATTAAACAGTTTTGTTTGACAATTTTAGAAATAAAATCTGTCAGCGCAGAGAAATATCTTCTCATTCCTGTTTAACTGTTTAGTCTGAAATTGACACGTTAATAGACAACAGATTAAAGGTGGCCCTGCCTATCCTTAATCATTGAACAGTAATCAATTAGGGAGATTTGTGGTAACAAGAAATGATAGAATCTTTCTCAGCACCCAAATGTAAATGAGACTGATATATATAACGAGACATTATTTGACATACATACTAACCTCTGTAGTTATTTGATGTCCGACTAACAATACTAATGAGAGACTGACCTTCTTCTTACTAACCGTTATCGTAGTCAATGTGTCTTTAACTTTGTTTAACGATTTGTGTGTTATCATATGCAATCCCATGTTCTTTGATTTGGTCAAGGAAGTGATTTGTCTTTGATTTGTTGATCTTGAGTGAATTTTAATTAGTTTTTCCCTGTCTGTATAACTAGTGTAGTGCTACATATTGTTTTTGTTTTTAATAAATTCGAGAATTTAAATCTTTGGAATTGGTGTCTGTGTCCAATTATTACAGAAATTGAGTTCTACAAGATTCTAGGATTCTTGAAAAGGTGATACTTAAATTCACTTCTTTAATTGAAATGTATAAGTGTTCCTTACGCTACATCATTGTGCTGGGAATTTTAATTGGGTGATTGCTCATTGTGCTGGGAATGAGAGAGACAGGGTGAGAATTCAGGTGATGATGACCTCTGTAGGCCGACTGGGGAAGTGTGGAGAGATGATGTCACAACTAGCCACCGGGCCTGTGTGATCTACTGACAAGGGTGTGTAAACATTTGATCATGTCAAAGTAAGGGGATTATTTGCTTTGCCAATTGTCCCTTAAAAATATAGATATTTGAAAAATAGTCATCAAAAAAGTATATGACTGGTAATGATATACTTGTGTCAGTTGAATAAGAGATGCAAACGTTTTCTCTTCCGGGAGCTGTAAGAGCAAACCCAGTGACAAAGGACGCCACACAGAAGGACATGTCTGCAGTGGCCATTGTAAGATATTTGTTAGAATGTATTTTATTATGGGAAATTCTATGCTATCTGGTTTGGGACAGGAAACAGACTTCTGTCCTTTGATCAAGTTCCCTAAACTCCAAAAGATACCTGTCCTCTGATTGGCTCCTAGCCAGATCCCAAAGACCCCACTTCTGAGTTACATTAGCATCAAGCACCCAACTCATATCGGCAGCAAGATGTGATTGGTTGAAAGGAAACCTTATAAACTAGGAGCAACGAGAGAGAGGGGAGTTCAAAGGAGAGTTCAAAGAAGAAGGAGACAACGACAAGAAGAAGAGCAGGAGGAAGAGAGAGAGAGAGAGAGAGAGAGACACCGCTGCCTGACTAACCACACTGACCTAAGCTGCCCTGTGAGGAGAAGAGGAGAAATCGGGTATTATCTGTTTCTTTCTGTAATCCAGCTGAAGCTTAAAATTACTCATTTTCAGTAATATATTTGAATGATATTAGTTTCTATTTTTGTCACAAATAAATGATTATTGCACATCTGTGACTTGACCGCATCTTCCCTCTAAAAATAATCTGAAAAGAGAAACCAATTGACCTATGAGTTTTCAGATCAACTATTTATTCAGATTGAAAAACCAAGCATATCAAATTCTCGTACACCATGAACTGGCTCCGCTACGCTAAGGATAGGCTCGGTGGGAGAAGACAGAACTCGAATGCTGAAGACAGAGCAGAAGCTGTAGTGTTTCTATGGAGTGTTTATGCGCTGGTTTTGATGCTCAGTATAGTATGTGTAACGGAAAACAATAGTTTACATTTATGTGTGAGCAGCATATCATGCAGCATTTTGAAACATCAGCAACAATAGTGAGAATAAGAGATGTTACCTTTAATTCCACATGTTATTATTATTATTATGATTATTATTATTTTTATAATTATTATTATTATGTTGGTAACAAATCTGCATTACACTTGTGAGGGCAAATCCTTCTGTTCCCCAGTTCAGTTATCATTGTTTGGTTCTTTATTTAACTTATTTAAACTTACCCAGGATGAGTCTGTTTACCTTCTGAAACTTTCTGTACAATCCACAAGCAGTATTGCAGGGGAGAATGTGGTACATTACTTAAACTAGAGTATTGCATGTATTATATACATATATATATATATGTATGTATGTGCTGCATGAAAAGTGGCTCAAAACGTGAGCTAATATTAGTCGACAATAAAATAAACACTTCAGTAATTCTATTGATTTTTGTATCCATAAGTGTATTGTTATTAGGCCAGTTAGTATATTGGGCCAATTAGCAAAATTATGTTGGGCCAATGTTGGTTCCAAAAGAGGGGCAACGATCGGTCTGACATTTGGCCAACGTTGGGGCAATGTTTGCATGTTTACTGGGCAGACACTATTGTCTCATGTAAATACATACATACACACATGAATACAGAAATCTGTTTAAATACATTAATCCATAAATCAACCATCTCTTCCTACCTGCCCTGTGTAGGGTGAGGAGGACACATTATAATCAGGGAATGAAAGATGAATAAGGGACAGCAGGTTTGACAGAGACACAGTACAGGGAGAGACGGGGTTAGAGCAGCGAAGAGGAGGTGAGCTCAGAAACCACAGTCTCTCCCTGTCAGTGACTGAATATTCACACAGTCACACAGCCTCTACTTACCGCAGTGTCTCTAGTTTACAGTTGGGATCCTCCAGTCCAGCGGAGAGCTTTGTCACTCCTGAGTCCCCTGGGCGATTGCGTCTCAGATCCAGCTCTCTCAGAGTTGAGGGGTTTGAACGCAGAGCTGAGGCCAGGGCTGCACAGCCTTCCTCTGTGATCCCACAGTCTGACAGCCTGGAGAGGAAAGGAGACACGTTGGTGATGTATTTGTTTGTCCCAGACCTTTAGAAACAGTCATGCTGTTGTCTGTACTAACAGAAGTGGAGGCTCCACACAGAAGAGCAGCAGCTGAGCGTCACACTGTTGATGTCATTCATCTGACATGAGACACACATCCAGCATGAGAAGCAGGACAACATGTGAGTCTGAATAAATCTGTCAGTTACAGCCTCATCACAAGTGAAGGTCCATGTAGTTCTACTGTCACATACGTGACTCAGAAGTGCTGATTCAAGACAATGTTTGACTCGTCCTTTAAAAAGTGATTTTAAAAACAGACTCTGATTGTGGAGCGCCTGCTGACTTCATCATGTTCTGGATCTAATTGTAGGGACTGATGAAGTTATAAAATGTCCACTGTGTCTCTGAAGACTTGCCAGCTCTGCCTGAACTCTGCTGGTGTCTCATCACACACAGGGAGCAGAGCAGAGCAGAGCCGCTCATTACACTGCCTGTACTATTAACATGGACTTACTGGACAGCATAGATATGTAACATTATTGCCAAATAAAACTGCCATTTAGTACCAACATCAGATTAATCTAATTCCATCTACCTTGTCCTGTTTACTCTATGCATTAATAATAATGGCAGCACTGTGGAGTAGTGGTTAGTAGTGGCTCTGGACTCATGACTTGAAGGTTGTGGGTTCAAATCCCAGGTGGGGCAGTGCTGTTGTACCCTTGAGCAAGGTACTTCACTTTGATTGCTCCAGAAAAATGCCCAGCTGTATAAATGGGTATAAATGTAATGTACCCTGGATAAGAGTATCTGCTAAATGACAAAAATAATAAAACCTGGTTGCTAACAGGCAGCATGCAAGTGTGAACATGATGCACACAGTGGCAGAAAAGCAGCAGCATGTTCACATGCATTACAGTCTGATGCAAAACAATAGTAATAACAACAATGGGGATCTTCCCAAAAAATCATATCATGATCTTATAACACATAATCACAATCCACGATCAGAATCACAATCTTCCCACTTTTGAGATGAACTATAGAGAATATCCAGACTGGAACAAGCCTTGGGATTTATCTATTTGTATAATTTAAAACACAACTGTTAAAGAAATGGTTATTAAATGGCCTGAGTTTAACTTTATTTTAAATATTAACATTGTAATCAGCAGTCAATAGATAAACATTAAATAACACAAGATCTTAAACTACTCATAAATTGCAGTAATAAAATATAAACAACACAAAGGTATGCACTTTTCAAATTCAAATTTCTAATTGCAAAAAAATCTCCATGCTTTATTTCTGCAGCGATCCTCTGTCAGCATTCACTATACATATGGGGAATGGCAGTATTAGAAAAATATCTACGACTTGGCAAATCATACCGTGCGTCTAAAGTGTGGATCAGTCTTTTAAATCCCACGTTTTCCACAGATTTGAATGGCACCATATCCTTAGCTAAGTAGGATGTGAGCTCCTCCGTCACCTCTTTCCATCGTGTGCTGCTTGTGTCGTATTGTTTCGACGGCTCTGATGTGTCGGTCAGTGATAACTGTTTGTGTTTCGGGACCTCGTGAGATACAGATGAGTGGGGTAGGACCGACCAGAGGGAAACACTCTCGGCATGTTCCTTCAGATGCTTCCTTTTCAGGTGCTTGAAAAGATTTGTCGAATTACCTCCGAAAGTTTACAGATAACTTTTCTCTGAGAAATGTCTGACTGTGCACAGCCAAACCACTGCCACACAGCTGATGTTGAGCCTTTTTTCGGCACCAGCTCATCCGTCATGCTGCTACTTCATGTTGATTTTTTTTTCTAATACGTCACCACGCATGAACACAAGAGCACAACCTCGTCAAACACACACACATTCAAGCATCTTCTGTCTGCACAACTTCACCAGCAACATGTCTGCCTGGAGCAGAGCTTTCTGATGGGTCACACAGAGGACCTTCAGCTACTAATCCCTGCCTGTAAATAGGTCACTCCCAGTAAACATGACAACATTGGGCCAACGTTGGCATATGTCTGGCATGGTTGGCGATCATCAGCATTGGCAGACGACGGCAGCTCCACGTTGGGAACATCGCATCGTCCGATGAAATTACAATCCAAAGCTGTAAGGTTTACACGTGATGCCCTGCTAACACACAATGTTGCCACAGCGTTGTAGCAACGTAATATATTTCTGGGTAAGCGCCTTCTGTCAGCACAGTTGTACAGCAGTTACAGTCGCGGAGGATCATGTCCGATTAAATGCCTACAGATGCGGTATCCATACAACTTGTTTTAAAATATTGACCTTTACAACTTTAAAGGATCATAGGTATGTATAATAATAATAATAATAATAATAATAATAATAATAAATACATTTCATTCTATTGTCAAAAAGTGTTGCAGCTTCATTAATTGAAAGTGCTCTCACGAGACTTCGCTCTGAGAGAGATCTCCTCGAGACTATATGGAGAAAAGGCGCCTTTTCGCGCATCTCCTCAAGATATCTTTCTCAGACCGAAGACCCCCAGCTTTTCTATAACTAAATATTACACATCGTTTAAGACACCGTATTTATGATCATATTAATATGTTAAATAAAACCTTCAGATTAATACATTGACACTATTGTCCTACTCAAGATTTAAAAAGATAAAATAAAAAAGATGAAACTCAGACTCAAGATGTTGTCACTCAACAGCAGCTCGCGTGTTTCTCTCAGTCAGATACCTAGTAGGTAATGCGATCACACGACAGAGTAGTTATTAAACACATATAAATAACGACAGCCCTCTCCCTTCCCCCTCCCATCCCACCACCACTAAACAGGGTTACTAAGTAGAACAACACAATCTGTGTGAACAAAAAGTACATTATACAGTCCTCTTGCACCTGCATCTATATAGTTTAATTGCTGATACATTTGTCCAGTATCTAATTAGATTTAATTGCCAACACCTTTATTTTGATTTTGTCTGGGAGAACTATTTACAATATCTCCTACTGTTATCAGTTTGACTAAGGTTTTAAGAGGTAGGTACATCAATGCTATTTTGTATATTTATTGTAACTAGATACACTATTCTCATAAATCTGTATAATATTTTTTGTGTCATTATCTTTATTAGTATTTTAGTTATGTTACAATATCAGATAAAGTTTTCATTTAATTTAAAGGAGTTACAACAATTGTTTCAATTGTATATATTTTTGATTTAGACAGGGAATAGCAATGTTTGCTATTGTGGAGTTTATGGACAGCTCAGAAGTTGAGGTGATACCAACTAATTGGTTAATTGACAACAAAAAATGCTTATGGCCACCATTTAAATCTGCATACAAGGCAGTTCAAACATGCATGACCCCTGCAGCACCTGGGCAACTTTTAAAATCAGGATCCTGTAGTATTTTATGAAATAGGCTAAATTATTAAAAAGACTAATCAATGTTGCTCCAGTATAGCCTAATAACTCAGTAATTATTTAGTGAAATATTCATGTTTTGTAAGACTTCATTACAAAATAGATATACTTTCTGATTCCAAGAATAATTTCTAGTAATCTGTACATTTTAGGAAGCTTACATGTATTGTGATATTTACTAGTGCTGTTCAGTACATTGTGTTGCTACAATATTGCACTGTTTGTTTACTCTGAAAAATGTGTGTTAATGAATTTTAATTATATACACACATTACAGATTCATATGCAGTTGCGCGGTCAAAATTGAAGACATCATGTGACCTTCAAACTGATGTGGATGAAACAAGTAAAGAGAAGCAGCAAAAAAGAAAAGGAGGTAATTGTTATATTTAATATTTATATTTATATTGATATCCCACTCTTCATTATATAGAACATCTACATTAACACTCGTTTTGTAAAGGGGAAAGCTGGTGGTTCATGAGAAATAAAAATATCTATCCTTATGTATATAAGAAACAGAATCAATGATACAGCTCTGGATAAAATTCAGAGACCACTTAACATTGATTTCTGAACTTGAAGTGCTATCGTCATTTTTGCAAAAATCTGAATATATAAAAAAAAGAAACATTGCAATTAATTGTCCAAATCTAATGTAAAGACCAAACAGGATCTACCTGTCTTCAGATGAAGATGAGCAGCAGCCCTCTTCACTTGTAAAGCATCCAAAGACAACTGTGCAATCAAATACCAAGCATGGGCTGCAGGGATCCAGGGATCTGGAGCTGCCCCTGCCCCCTGCACCCCCACTGCTACCCCACACTGTGATTCTGCCAACAGCTTGTCTGCCACTGCCCATTATGACACCCCTGTCTTCAGTGCAAACCCTCAGACACGGCTGCAGACTCCACACACTTCATTAACAGCACCTGATCAACCGAGAACAGGTAAACGTTGACATATTCTTAATTCATATCTCTCCACACCTTCAACGTTTCTAAATGGTATCAACAAAAGACTTCTTCAATAGACTAGTTAAGGAATGTAACGTGTTGTCTGTATATTCTACCTGCACAATTTTTCAAGCTATCTGAAAGCCATTTTCATACTTTGATCTAGGGATTGGCATTATCCTTAAATACAATGAAATAATTAAGAGTAGTGACACCTGTTTTAAGGGATTTCCATGAAACAATGAGATTTCAATTTCAGTTTTGGCTCTGGGTGGTGAATTTGCAGGATATTTTTACATTTTACCCATGCAATCAGAAAATAGGAGGAACACTTAGAAATGCAGGTCAACTGACAAAACTTGGCATTGTATGTAACTAACAGGGGGTTTAAATACAGATCAGAGGGGAGCAGGGCACAGGGATGTGCAGCGCTGGTCCAATGGGAGTAGAGTGCTGATGGCGCATGTGCTCATTGTGCTGGGAATGTTAATTGGGTGATTGCTCACTGTAGCGTTAAGGGGGGGTGTATTGTGATAAGAGCATTATAGCCCTTAACTGGAGCTCTGATCTAAACCAGACTTCTCCCGCAAAGTTACCAGAATTCCTGAGCTCTTCGGCCCATGAACTGTTCTACGTCAAAGTGACAGTCTTGGGAGGATGGCTCACCCACAAAGGACCAAATGGCTTGGAGTCCCTGCTGGAGCCTCGTGCCGTGTGCTTTTATCTGATCCCGAAGGCAGAGAGGCCTCTCTGCGACGAAGTTCAGATAAGTTTAACAGATTGGAGTTTATCATTCAAGACATTTGAGAAATCAATTAGAAATGTTATTCTGTGAGTCATAAACTTTAAAATGTATAATACCATTTAGTATTTTCTTAAATATAAATGAGTGCTGCATTAAACGGTTTTGTTTGACAATTTTAGAAATAAAATCGGTCAGCGCAGAGAAATATCTTCTCATTCCTGTTTAACTGTTTAGTCTGAAATTGACACGTTAATAGACAACAGATTAAAGGTGGCCCTGCCTATCCTTAATCATTGAACAGTAATCAATTAGGGAGATTTGTGGTAACAAGAAATGATAGAATCTTTCTCGGCACCCAAATGTAAATGAGATTTATATATATAAGGAGACTTTATTTGACATAAATACTAACTAACTAACTAATGAGGGACTGACCTTCTTCTTACTAACCGTTATCGTAGTCAATGTGTCTTTAATTTTGTTGAACGATTTGTGTGTTATCATATGCAATCCCATGTTCTTTGATTTGGTCACGGAAGTGATTTGTCTTTGATTTGTTGATCTTGAGTGAATTTTAATTAGTTTTTGCCTTTCTGTATAACTAGTGTAGTGCTACATATTGTTTTTGTTTTAAATACATTTGAGAATTTAAATCTTTGGAATTGGTGTCTGTGTCCAATTATTACAGAAATTGAGTTCTACAAGATTCTAGGATTCTTGAAAAGGTGATACTTAAATTCACTTCTTTAACTGAAATGTATAAGTGTACCTTACGCTACATCATTGTGCTGGGAATTTTAATTGGGTGATTGCTCATTGTGCTGGGAATGAGAGAGACAGGGTGAGAATTCAGGTGATGATGACCTCTGTAGGCCGACTGGGGAAGTGTGGAGAGATGATGTCACAACTAGCCACCGGGCCTGTGTGATCTACTGACAAGGGTGTGTAAACATTTGATCATGTCAAAGTAAGGGGATTATTTGCTTTGCCAATTGTCCCTTAAAAATATAGATATTTGAAAAATAGTCATCAAAAAAGTATATAACTGGTAATGATATACTTGTGTCAGTTGAATAAGAGATGCAAACGTTTTCTCTTCCGGGAGCTGTAAGAGCAAACCCACTGACAAAGGACGCCACACAGAAGGACATGTCTGCAGTGGCCATTGTAAGATATTTGTTAGAATGTATTTTATTATGGGAGAGAGAGAGACACCACTGCCTGACTAACCACACTGACCTAAGCTGCCCTGTGAGGAGAAGAGGAGAAATCGGGTATTATCTGTTTCTTTCTGTAATAAAGCTGAAGCTTAAAATTACTCATTTTCAGTAATATAATTGAATGATATTAGTTTAAATTGTTGTCACAAATAAATGATTATTGCACATCTGTGACTTGAAGATGTTCCCTCTAAAAAGAATCTGAAAAGAGAAACCAATTGACCTATGAGTTTTCAGATCAACTATTTATTTAGATTGAAAAACCAAGCATATGAAATTCTCGTACACCATGAACTGGCTCCGCTACGCTAAGGATAGGCTCGGTGGGAGAAGACAGAACTCGAATGCTGAAGACAGAGCAGAAGCTGTAGTGTTTCTATGGAGTCTTTATGCACTGGTTTTGATGCTCAGTATAGTGTGTGTAATGGAAAACAATAGTTTACATTTATGTGTGAGCAGCATATCATGCAGCATTTTGAAACATCAGCAACAATAGTGAGAATAAGAGATAATGTTACCTTTAATTCCACATGTTATTATGATTATTATGATTATTATTATTTTTACAATTATTATTATTATGTTGGTAACAAATCTGCATTACACTTGTGAGGGCAAATCCTTCTGATCCCCAGTTATCATTGTTTGGTTCTTTATTTAACTTATTAAAACTTACCCAGGGTGAGTCTGTTTACCTTCTGAAACTTTCTGTACAATCCACAAGCAGTATTGCAGTGTAAAGGGGAAAATGTGGTACATGATTTAAACTAGAGTATTGCATGTATTATATATATATATATATATATATATATATATGTATGTATGTATGTATGCATGTATGTGCTGCATGAAAAGTGGCTCAAAACGTAAGCTAATGAATGTCGACAATAAAATAGACACTTCAGTAATCCAATTGTTTTCTTTTTTTTTTTGTATCCATAAGTGTATTGTTATTAGGCCAGTTAGTATATTGGGCCAATTAGCAAAATTATATTGGGCCAATGTTGGCATGTAACACAGGGCCAATGATGGGTTCCAAAATAGGGTCAACGATCGGTCTGACATTTGGCCAACGTTGGGGCAATGTTTGCATGTTTACGGGGCAGACACTCTTGTCTCATGTAAATACATACATACACACATGAATACAGAAATCTGTTTCAATAGATTAATCTATAAATCAACCATCTCTTCCTACCTGCCCAGTGTAGGGTGAGGAGGACACATTATAATCAGGGAAAGAAAGATGAATAAGGGACAGCAGGTTTGACAGAGACACAGTACAGGGAGAGACGGGGTTAGAGCAGCGAAGAGGAGGTGAGCTCAGAAACCACAGTCTCTCCCTGTCAGTGACTGAATATTCACACAGTCACACAGCCTCTACTTACCGCAGTGTCTCTAGTTTACAGTTGGGATCCTCCAGTACAGCGGAGAGCTTTGTCACTCCTGAGTCCCCTGGGCGATTGTCGCTCAGATCCAGCTCTCTCAGAGTTGAGGGGTTTGAACGCAGAGCTGAGGCCAGGGCTGCACAGCCTTTCTTTGTGATACCACAGCCTGACAGCCTGGAGAGGAAAGGAGACACGTTGGTGATGTATTTGTTTGTCCCAGACCTTTAGAAACAGTCATGCTGTTGTCTGTACTAACAGAAGTGGAGGCTCCACACAGAAGAGCAGCAGCTGAGCATCACACTGTTGATGTCATTCATCTCACATGAGACACATATCCAGCATGACAAGCAGGACAACATGTGAGTCTGAATAAATCTGTCAGTTACAGCCTCATTACAAGTGAAGGTCCATGTAGTTCTACTGTCACATACGTGACTCAGAAATGCTGATTCAAGACGATGTTTGACTCGTCCTTTAAAAAGTGATTTTAAAAACAGACTCTGATTGTGGAGCGCTTGCTGACTTCATCAAGTTCTGGATCTAATTGTAAGGACTGATGAAGTTATAAAATGTCCACTGTGTCTCTGAAGACTTGCCAGCTCTGCCTGAACTCTGCTGGTGTCTCATCACACACAGGGAGCAGAGCAGAGCAGAGCCGCTCATTACACTGCTTGCACTATTAACATGGACTTACTGGACAGCATAGACATGTAACATTATTACCAAATAAAACTGCCATTTAGTACCAACATCAGATTCATCTAATTCCATCTACCTTGTCCTGTTTACTCTGTGGATTAATAATAAGGAACAAACCTGGTTGTACCTCTAACAGACAGCATGCAAGTGTGAACATGATGCACACAGTGGCAGAAAAGCAGCAGCACGTTTACATGCATTACAGTCTGATGCAAAACAATAGTAATAACAACAATGGGGAGTAGGGGAGGGTGATCTTCCCAAAAAATCATATCACGATCTTATAACACATAATCACAATCCACGATCTGAATCACGATCTTCCCACTTTTGAGATGTACTATAGAGAATATCCAGACTGGAACAAGCCTTGGGATTTATCTATTTGTATAATTTAAAACACAACTTTGAATTAAAGAATCAGTTGTCAAAATGGTCATTAAATGGCCTGAGTATAACTTTATTTTAAATATTAACGTTGTAATCAGCAGTCAATAGATAAACATTAAATAACACAAGATCTTAAACTACTCAGAAATTGCAGTAATAAAATATAAACACAAAGGTGTGCACTTTTCAAATTCAAATTTCAAATTGCAAAAAATTCTCCATGCTTTATTTCTGCAGTGATCCTCTGTCAGCATTCACTATACATATGGGGAATGGCGGCATTAGAAAAATATCTGCGACTTGGCAAATCATACCGTGCGTCTAAAGTGTGGATCAGTCTTTTAAATCCCACGTTTTCCACAGATTTGAATGGCACCATATCCTTAGCTAAGTAGGATGTGAGCACCTCCGTCACCTCTTTCCATCGTGTGCTGCTTGTGTCGTATTGTTTCGATGGCTCTGATGTGTCGGTCAGTGATAACTGTTTGTGTTTCGGGACCTCGTGAGATACAGATGAGTGGGGTTGGACCGACCTGAGGGAAACTCTCTCGGCATGTTCCTTCAGATGCTTCCTTATCAGGTGCTTGAAAAGATTTGTCGAATTACCTCCGAAAGTTTACAGATAACTTTTCTCTGAGAAATGTCTGACTGTGCACAGCCAAACCACTGCCACACAGCTGATGTTGAGCCTTTTTTCGGCACCAGCTCATCCGTCATGCTGCTACTTCATGTTGATTTTTTTTTCTAATACGTCACCACGCATGAACACAAGAGCACAACCTCGTCAAACACACACACATTCAAGCATCTTCTGTCTGCACAACTTCACCAGCAACATGTCTGCCTGGAGCAGAGCTTTCTGATGGGTCACACAGAGGACCTTCAGCCACTAATCCCTGCCTGTAAATAGGTCACTCCCAGTAAACATGACAACATTGGGCCAACGTTGGCATATGTCTGGCATGGTTGGCGATCGTCAGCATTGGCAGACGACGGCAGCTCCACGTTGGGAACATCGCATCGTCCGATGAAATTACAATCCAAAGCTGTAAGGTTTACACGTGATGCCCTGCTAACACACAATGTTGCCACAGCGTTGTAGCAACGTAATATATTTCTGGGTAAGCGCCTTCTGTCAGCACAGTTGTACAGCAGTTACAGTCGCGGAGGATCATGTCCGATTAAATGCCTACAGATGCGGTATCCATACAACTTGTTTTAAAATATTGACCTTTACAACTTTAAAGGATCATAGGTATGTATAATAATAATATTAATAATAATAATAAATACATTTCATTCTATTGTCAAAAAGTGTTGCAGCTTCATTAATTGAAAGTGCTCTCACGAGACTTCGCTCTGAGAGAGATCTCCTCGAGACTATATGGAGAAAAGGCGCCTTTTCGCGCATCTCCTCAAGATATCTTTCTCAGACCGAAGACCCCCAGCTTTTCTATAACTAAATATTACACATCGTTTAAGACACCGTATTTATGATCATATTAATATGTTCAATAAAACCTTCAGATTAATACATTGACACTATTGTCCTACTCAAGATTTAAAAAGATAAAATAAAAAAGATGAAACTCAGACTCAAGATGTTGTCACTCAACAGCAGCTCGCGTGTTTCTCTCAGTCAGATACCTAGTAGGTAATGCGATCACACGACAGAGTAGTTATTAAACACATATAAATAACGACAGCCCTCTCCCTTCCCCCTCCCATCCCACCACCACTAAACAGGGTTACTAAGTAGAACAACACAATCTGTGTGAACAAAAAGTACATTATACAGTCCTCTTGCACCTGCATCTATATAGTTTAATTGCTGATACATTTGTCCAGTATCTAAATATATTTAATTGCCAACACCTTTATTTTGATTTTGTCTGGGAGAACTATTTACAATATCTCCTACTGTTATCAGTTTGACTAAGGTTTTAAGAGGTAGGTACATCAATGCTATTTTGTATATTTATTGTAACTAGATACACTATTCTCATAAATCTGTATAATATTTTTTGTCATTATCTTTATTAGTATTTTAGTTATGTTACAATATCAGATAAAGTTTTCATTTAATTTAAAGGAGTTACAACAATTGTTTCAATTGTATATATTTTTGATTTAGACAGGGAATAGCAATGTTTGCTATTGTGGAGTTTATGGACAGCTCAGAAGTTGAGGTGATACCAACTAATTGGTTAATTGACAACAAAAAATGCTTATGGCCACCATTTAAATCTGCATACAAGGCAGTTCAAACATGCATGACCCCTGCAGCACCTGGGCAACTTTTAAAATCAGGATCCTGTAGTATTTTATGAAATAGGCTAAATTATTAAAAAGACTAATCAATGTTGCTCCAGTATAGCCTAATAACTCAGTAATTATTTAGTGAAATATTCATGTTTTGTAAGACTTCATTACAAAATAGATATACTTTCTGATTCCAAGAATAATTTCTAGTAATCTGTTCATTTTAGGAAGCTTACATGTATTGTGATATTTACTAGTGCTGTTCAGTACATTGTGTTGCTACAATATTGCACTGTTTGTTTACTCTGAAAAATGTGTGTTACTGAATTTTAATTATATACACACATTACAGATTCATATGCAGTTGCGCGGTCAAAATTGAAGACATCATGTGACCTTCAAACTGATGTGGATGAAACAAGTAAAGAGAAGCAGCAAAAAAGAAAAGGAGGTAATTGTTATACTTAATATTTATATTTATATTGATATCCCACTCTTCATTATATAGAGCATCTACATTAACACTTGTTTTGTAAAGGGGAAAGCTGGTGGTTCATGAGAAATAAAAATATCTATCCTTATGTATATAAGAAACAGAATCAATGATACAGCTCTGGATAAAATTCAGAGACCACTTAGCATTGATTTCTGAACTTGAAGTGCTATCGTCATTTTTGCAGAAATCTGAATATATATAAAAAAAGAAACATTGCAATTAATTGTCCAGAACTAATGTAAAGACCAAACAGGATCTACCTGTCTTCAGATGAAGATGAGCAGCAGCCCTCTTCACTGAGGATGGCTCACCCAGAATGGACCGAATGGACCTCAGTTAAGACCCGTGGTGCTTACTGGCATTTTAACACCCTTTTAAGCAATGACACGCATTTTAGAACATGTTTTATTTTTTTCTGGCAGCAATGGAGAGCACAGAAGCATGGTTTTACTTCCCTGGGACAGTGGTGGGATGTGGGGAAGGTGCAGATTCACCTGTCAGCAGTACACTGCAAGTGTCACTAAGAGTATAGATGAGTCTATGAGGGCTTTGGAGACGGACATCCTGGAGCTCCAACAGGCTCTAGAGTCCACTCCCAATAGCAGGCTTGTTGCGGACCTCAAGACTAAAAAAGCGTTGCTCATTGACCTGCTGGATACGAGGGTACAGGGTGCGCTGACGAGATCGAGGTTCCAGAGTGTATCGCAGGTGGACGCCCCGACCCACTACTTCTTCAGTTTGGAGAAAAAGAACGGCCAGAGCAAACTGGTCCACTGTCTCCGCACGACGGCCGGGCACGAGCTGCACGAGCCAGGGGAGATCTGAGGGAGGGCTGTGCAGTTCTATACGCAGCTCTTCTCCAGTGAGACAGGAGGTGAAAACGCGGCTCACTCAAGCAGGTTCCACCAAGGTCTTCCACAGGTCCCCAAAGAGTGGAAAAGGGAGTTGGAGGGGGAGCTCACATTGGAGGAGCTCTCCATTGCCCTCAGTGGACTGCACAACGCTAAGTACCCTGGCATAGACGGTCTCCCCGCAGAGTTCTTCCGTGCCTTTTGGCCACAGCTGGGGGCGGACTTGCTGGCCGTGTACAGGGAGAGTCTGGCTCAGGGTGAGCTGCCGCTCAGCTGCAGGAGGGCAGTGGTCACACTGCTGCCCAATAAAGGGGATCTGTTTGACATAAAGGACTGGAGACCTGTCGCCTTGCTGTGTGTGGACTATAAGCTGCTCTCCAAAGCTCTGGCCAACAGACTGCGGGAGGTTATGGGGTCTGTGGTAAACTCTGACCAGACGTACTGTGTACCTGGCAGGTCAATTTTTGACAACAGTTTTCTGATCAGGGATGTTTTGGCAGTCTCCAAGTTATTGGGTTTGAATACTGGGCTGATTTCTCTAGACCAGGAAAAGGCGTTTGACCGGGTTGAACACCAGTATTTGTGGGGGACCATGCAGTCCTTCAGGTTCAGCCCTGTCTTTATAGCCATGATTCAGGTGCTCTACTGGGACATTTACAGTGTACTGAAGATCAATGGGGGGCTCAGTGCTCCCTTTTTCTGTGAAGAGGGGTGTCAGGCAGGGCTGTGCTCCCTCAGGCATGCTCTATTCTTTGGCCATCGAACCCCTGCTCCATGAACTGCGCAACGGCGTCAGCGGACTGTCCCTGCCACACTGCTCCACCCCCCCCATCCGAGTGTCGACCTATGCTGACGACCTGGTGGTTAAGGTGGGGGGTTGGAATCGGACATCGGGGCATTGCACACCACCCTCACAGACTTTCAGACTCCGTCTTCAGCCATTGTGAACTGGGCTAAGAGCTGTGCCCTGTTGCTGGGGCAGTGGGAAGGTTGCGCCCCCACAGCATTGCTGGACAGGCTCATTTGGAGCAGGGGAGGTTTTAAGTACCTGGGAGTGCACATGGGGGGATGAGTCCAATGAAAGAAGGAACTGGGAGGGGGTGCTAGAGGAGGTGCGAGGGCGTCTGGGTCGCTGGCACTGGTTGCTCCCCCAGCTCTCCTACAGAGGCAGGACTCTGATCGTCAATAACCTGGTGGCCTCCACACTGTGGCACCGTTTAGTGTGTGTTGAGCCACCACCCGGGCTGCTGGGCGAGCTGCAGAGAGCCGTCCTGGATTTTTTCTGGGACGATATGCATTGGCTGAGGAGAGGAGTGCTGTACCTGCCCCAAGAGGAGGGGGGGGCAGGGCCTGATCGATATCACCAGCAGGGTGTCTGCCTTTCGGTTGCTGTACGGCCCCCCTTCTTTGCCCTGGAGGGCGCTGGCCTGTGCCCTGCTTCACCAGGTGGGGGCGCTCCAGCTGGATACAGCTCTGTTTCTGATGGACTGTAGCAGACTGGACCTGTCGGCACTTCCCAGATTCCACCGTAACCTGCCGAAGGCCTGGGGCCAGCTGAGGGCTGAGAGAGAGTCCCTCACGCTGCAGGGGCTCCTGGAGGAGCCGATCCTGTACAACCCCTGGCTGGACACGCCCTGCACCCACTCCCCCGCCTTCATCCGCCTGCTGGTTGGCGCCCGGCTCACCAAGCTGGTCCACCTGCTGGATCTGCAGCAGGGCAGCTGGCTGAGTGCAGAGCATCTGCGTGGTGCACTGGGGCTGCATTCACTGCGCTGTGTGGAGCGATATTTGCTCCAGCTGCGTGCCGCCCTCCCCCTGGGGGGACTGCTGCTCCTGGAGGAGCTGTTTCAGGGGCGCCCCCTCCCAGATACACCACCATCGTTCCAAAGCCTGTGTGTATCCCCTGCTATCACTGATACTGCTGGCCCCCTAGGGCCACTG
Source organism: Amia ocellicauda (assembly GCF_036373705.1). Taxonomy (NCBI): domain Eukaryota; kingdom Metazoa; phylum Chordata; class Actinopteri; order Amiiformes; family Amiidae; genus Amia; species Amia ocellicauda. The sequence goes on from NC_089863.1 coordinate 26,718,909, forward strand.
CTGGACATTGACAGCCTGAGTGCACGTCCCTTGGCCACCATGGAGGGCAGGGCCCTTTACAGGGTCTGTGTGAAGGTGCAGAACCAGGGCCAGCTCTCCTCCCTCCCTGATACACCCTGGAGAGTCAGGCTGGGGCTGGGGGAAGACACTGCGCCCGCCTGGAGAAGCCCGTACAAGCCCCCCCTCAATAAGAGAGCTGGCGATCTGCAGTGGAGGGTGTTACAAACCATTATTGCTGTCAATTCTCTTATTACTGTTCTTAACCCTGCTGTGTCCGACGCCTGCCCATTCTGTGCTCAGAGAGACCGTGTTTCACTGTTTTAGCACATGCTCTCGGTTGTCACCTATTTTTAGTCTTTTAACTCGTCTTTTTACTGATCTTAACCTGATTTTTAACACAAAGGTTTTTATTTTTGGGGCGAGATACACCAGAAAGACCAAACGTGAACCAGCTGGCAAACTTCTTGCTGGGCCAGGCTAAAATGGCCGTCTACAAGTCTAGGAAGGACAGAGTGTGTGGGGAGGGCAGTGAGGATGCAGTGAGAGTTTGCCATGCTGGTCAAGTGCAGAGTCAGACTAGAGTTTAACTATTACAGGCTGATGAATGATTTGGAGAGTTTTGAACAGCTCTGGTGTATTAATGATGCCCGTTGTGAATTGTATGATGGGGAGTTGGTTTTTACAATATAATTCATTTACAGGGTTTACTCATTGATGGATGTTTTCTTGTGAGTATTGGGTTGCTTTCTTTAAAAGTATACAGATCAGAGTTAGTGCTTGTTGGGGGGAGACAAACAAAGGGGAAAATTATTTTTTATTTAGTTATTTTCTTTTGTATGAATTATTGTGTGTTGCAAACAGACAAAGTCTGATAAAAGTCAAAAGTCTCTCTCACGTGAACCAGTAACCCGCTGCCGCAGCTCAACTTGTAGCTCTGTTGCCAGAACCGAAACCGGAAACCAACTAACCGAAACTGGATGTCCGACTAACAATACTAATGAGAGACTGACCTTCTTCTTACTAACCGTTATTGTAGTCAATGTGTTTGTAATTTTGATTAACGATTTGTGTGTTATCATATGTGATTCCGTGATCTTTGATTTGGTCAAGGAAGTGATTTGTCTTTGATTTGTTGATCTTGAGTGAATTTTAATTAGTTTTTCCCTTTCTGTATAACTAGTGTAGTGCTACATATTGTTTTTGTTTTTAATAAATTCGAGAATTTAAATCTTTGGAATTGGTGTCTGTGTCCAATTATTACAGAAATTGAGTTCTACAAGATTCTAGGATTCTTGAAAAGGTGATACTTAAATTCACTTCTTTAACTGAAATGTATAAGTGTACCTTACGCTACATCATTGTGCTGGGAATGTTAATTGGGTGATTGCTCATTGTGCTGGGAATGAGAGAGACAGGGTGAGAATTCAGGTGATGATGACCTCTGTAGGCCGACTGGGGAAGTGTGGAGAGATGATGTCACAACTAGCCACCGGGCCTGTGTGATCTACTGACAAGGGTGTGTAAACATTTGATCATGTCAAAGTAAGGGGATTATTTGCTTTGCCAATTGTCCCTTAAAAATATAGATATTTGAAAAATAGTCATCAAAAAAGTATATGACTGGTAATGATATACTTGTGTCAGTTGAATAAGAGATGCAAACGTTTTCTCTTCTGGGAGCTGTAAGAGCAAACCCAGTGACAAAGGACGCCACACAGAAGGACATGTCTGCAGTGGCCATTGTAAGATATTTGTTAGAATGTATTTTATTATGGGAAATTCTATGCTATCTGGTTTGGGACAGGAAACAGACTTCTGTCCTTTGATCAAGTTCCCTAAACTCCAAAAGATACCTGTCCTCTGATTGGCTCCTAGCCAGATCCCAAAGACCCCACTTCTGAGTTACATTAGCATCAAGCACCCAACTCATATCGGCAGCAAGATGTGATTGGTTGAAAGGAAACCTTATAAACTAGGAACAACGAGAGAGAGGGGAGTTCAAAGGAGAGTTCAAAGAAGGAGACAACGACAAGAAGAAGAGCAGGAGGAAGAGAGAGAGAGAGAGAGAGAGAGACACCGCTGCCTGAATAACCACACTGACCTAAGCTGCCCTGTGAGGAGAAGAGGAGAAATCGGGTATTATCTGTTTCTTTCTGTAATCCAGCTGAAGTTTAAAATTACTCATTTTCAGTAATATAATTGAATGATATTAGTTTCTATTTTTGTCACAAATAAATGATTATTGCACATCTGTGACTTGACCGCATCTTCCCTCTAAAAAGAATCTGAAAAGAGAAACCAATTGACCTATGAGTTTTCAGATCAACTATTTATTTAGATGGAAAAACCAAGCATATCAAATTCTCGTACACCATGAACTGGCTCCGCTACGCTAAGGATAGGCTCGGTGGGAGAAGACAGAACTCGAATGCTGAAGACAGAGCAGAAGCTGTAGTGTTTCTATGGAGTCTTTATGCGCTGGTTTTGATGCTCAGTATAGTGTTGGGGTAAAATTGCTTTCCAGTAAGATACTAGTTAAAACTTGCTCTTATAAGGGTTTCCTTGTTGTAATTAGGATTTCTCTGCTCAGACTTATCTGTGTGGCAGATAGAGATAATTTCTACTGCCGTGGACAACTATATAACATGTTCTTATCAGTATAGTGTGTGCTGTGTCCTTGGTACCAGTTCTTCCATGTCTGGATGAAATATTGTTTCCCCAAGAAAGAATACCTAATGAATTATTGCTTCCTGTGTTTTGGAACTGCCTGGGACATATGCCAAGAAAATATCATCCAGGTCTGGGACGGCCCCGAACCTCCTTTGAAATATTGCTTGTAGATGTATAAAAGGCTGTGTGAAATGTTCAATAAACGAAGATAAACGAACAGACATTGTGTCAGTGACTTTACTTCCCGGGCCGGTCTCTTGCTGAGAGTCTAAACTATTACTGGAAGCGCTCAATGGGGTGCCTGGTTCACTGGGACACGAAGGGATGCTTCAACTGAAGCGTTGTACATAACATATAGTATGTATAACGGAAAACAATAGTTTACATTTATGTGTGAGCAGCATATCATGCAGCATTTTGCAACATCAGCTACAATATTGAGAATAAGTAATAATGTTACCTTTTATTCCACATGTTGGTAACAAATCTGCATTACACTTGTGAGGGCAAATCCTTCTGTTCGCCAGTTCAGTTATTATTGTTTGATTCTTTAATTAAATTATTTAAACATACCCAGGGTGAGTCTGTTTACCTTCTGAAACTTTCTGTACAATCCACAAGCAGTATTGCAGTGTAAAGGGGAAAATGTGGTACATAATTTAAACTATAGTATTGCACGTGTTACATATATATATATATATATATATATATATATATATATATATATATGTGTGTGTGTATGCATGTATGTGCTGCATGAAAAGTGGCTCAAACGTGACCTAATAAATGTTGACAATAAAATAGACACTTCAGTAATCCAATTGTTTTCTTTTTTTTTTTTGTATCCATAAGTGTATTGTTATTAGGTCAGTTAGTATATTGGTCCAATTGGCAAAATTATGTTGGCATGTAACGCTGGGCCAATGATGGGTTCCAAAATAGGGTCAACGATCGGTCTGACATTTGGCCAACGTTGGGGCAATGTTTGCATGTTTACTGGGCAGACACTATTGTCTCATGTAAATACATACATACACACATGAATACAGAAATCTGTTTCAATAGATTAATCCATAAATCAACCATCTCTTCCTACCTGCCCTGTGTAGGGTGAGGAGGACACATTATAATCAGGGAGTGAAAGATGAATAAGGGACAGCAGGTTTGACAGAGACACAGTACAGGGAGAGACGGGGTTAGAGCAGCGAAGAGGAGGTGAGCTCAGAAAACACAGTCTCTCCCTGTCAGTGACTGAATATTCACACAGTCACACAGCCTCTACTTACCGCAGTGTCTCTAGTTTACAGTTGGGATCCTCCAGTACAGCGGAGAGCTTTGTCACTCCTGAGTACCCTAGGCGATTGCGGCTCAGATCCAGCTCTCTCAGAGTTGAGGGGTTTGAACGCAGAGCTGAGGTCAGGGCTGCACAGCCTTCCTCTATGATCCCACAGCCTGACAGCCTGGAGAGGAAAGGAGACACGTTGGTGATGTATTTGTTTGTCCCAGACCTTTAGAAACAGTCATGCTGTTGTCTGTACTAACAGAAGTGGAGGCTCCACACAGAAGAGCAGCAGCTGAGCGTCACACTGTTGATGTCATTCATCTCACATGAGACACACATCCAGCATGACAAGCAGGACAACATGTGAGTCTGAATAAATCTGTCAGTTACAGCCTCATCACAAGTGAAGGTCCATGTAGTTCTACTGTCACATACGTGACTCAGAAATGCTGATTCAAGACGATGTTTGACTCGTCCTTTAAAAAGTGATTTTAAAAACAGACTCTGATTGTGGAGCGCTTGCTGACTTCATCAAGTTCTGGATCTAATTGTAAGGACTGATGAAGTTATAAAATGTCCACTGTGTCTCTGAAGACTTGCCAGCTCTGCCTGAACTCTGCTGGTGTCTCATCACACACAGGGAGCAGAGCAGAGCAGAGCCGCTCATTACACTGCTTGCACTATTAACATGGACTTACTGGACAGCATAGACATGTAACAATTTAACAACAAACTTTGTCAAAATGAGCCTCCCTGAGCAATGACAAAAAAATGACTGCGCCTCCTCATAATTTACTAAAACAATACAGCAATATGTTGCAAAATCTTGAATAAAAGAGTATGGATTTGATCAAAATACACATCAGTATGAGTTGCAGAAGTATACATATTGAGATCAGAAACAGCTAAAATAAAAATGTACAACCATTTAAGAAACATGACACAAACCAATGACAGATCAATTCAGTATAATATTCATTATTCCTCCCTTATCAGTGGGAGGGTGTGTTGTTTCTCAATGAAAGCAGTGGGATTGGGGTTGAAATGTAAGCCTAGGTCACATTGTACGATCTGAAGCCGATTTGATCGTCACGACAGGCAGCTGGTCGTGCAGTGAGAGACGCTGATGCGTCGCCGCCTGCGATCTGATCGTAAGAGTCGGAGCCGCTGAGTCTAGTAAACCTGTTTCATATGTGACGTCATCAGCAGCCAATCAGAGCCCAGCTGACTGAAGCAGAGAAACACAAGAATAAACGTGACAGGAGAATACGACTGTCATACGTATTTATTAAAATACTTCTAATACCAATGGTTGTTTCGGGGCACGTTATTTTAAAATACTATACGCTTTTTCTGTTTTTTCCGCAGTATTGCACAGATCTGCAGAAATCCTCTGATCCCATTGGTGCAACAGCGCAGATTTGCGCTACACAGCCGTGTCCTGTACATGTGCAGTCCGTGTGAGTTTGCTTTTCTGTGTGCGGATCACTGTGTCTGTGCAGGTGAGGGTGCAGGCTGACACGCAGATGCACGACAGGGATGTCAGATCAGTCAGTGTGTCTGTACTGAAGGCTCGGCTGTGCGCTGCTTCCCCACGCAAAACACACATTCAGTGCAAAATAGTGGTCAAGTGTGAGCTGCGCACTGTGCACAACATCGGCTCGGACTGTAGACATCGTGTAGTGCGACCCCAGCACGTTGCTCAATTTACTTGTCGGGCAAACTACAAAATGTACGTATAATAATTGCCATTGTAATTTGCTTGCTTAGAAGCGTCTCTGTGTGAACATGATGCACACAGTGCAGAAAAGCAGCAGCACGTTTAAATGCATTACAGTCTGATGCAAAACTAGTAGTAATAACAACAATGGGGAGTAAGGATATTTTTTTTCACAATAATAAAGATTATATATACTGTCATGGTTCCCAAGCCCTTACACTACATCCCCGCTAAAGGCCGCCATTACCCTGCCTTTCCTATCACTTCTGCCTGCTCTCACCTCTCAATCATCCCATTGACATTCCAGAAAACCTTGTGCACGTGTTCTCTCACCCTCTGCTCCTGTTCGTCCTGCACCTCCCAACCTGGTTGCCTGCTCCCTATATAATCCCCTCACTTCCCTCACTCTGGGCCAAGTGTTGTCAGTTCATGCTGCAACTGTATGCATGCTCCCTGTGCCCGCTCCTTAAAGCCTTGTTTCCTTGGACCATCCGCTTGCCTTCCCGACCACGACTCCGTCTCTCCCTTGCTACTCTGTTTCCCTGATCGCCTGACCATCGCCTGTGACCACGACTACTTCTGTGCCCAGCCCTTGATTGCCCTGATCTGCCAGCACCCGACCCGCGCCTGTCCGACCACCCCGACCACGTACTGCAATTGGGTCCTCTGTTCCTGTGTCCAGCGGAAATGTGACACCTACAGCATATATTATATTCCATGTACAGTTTTCTTGTGTATAAGCAAATTAAAGTGTTACTCCTATGTTTATACATACAAACTTGCATTTCTTTTATCAGCCCATAGTTCATAAATACTGTGCATTATTGTTTCCTGTTTAAGAAAATCAAGCTATATGCAAAACAATCTTATTCCGAATATCATATGCATAGTACTAGACATAAAAGTGCTGCACATTGTAATATACAGACAGGCGACAAATTAAAGGAAAGACCTGAATAAATGAATGGAGGAACATAACGAATGCAGATGCCTCCAAACAGGTGTACTGCATGATACAATAAAGCAATTCACATCCTGTCATGCTCTGTGGCATGTATTTAAATGCTGAGCAGGCCCAGCTGACCTCGATTTATGCATCAAAATGGCAATAGGAAAGGATCTAAGTGTCTTTGAAAGAGGGGTCATTATTGACTAAAGTTACATCTGCTTTCAGATCTATGGGAAAGACATCAGTAAATCAGGTTGGAAATTGTGGTCAAAAGCGCACATTTGATGACTGTGATGCTCGTGATTACTGCGATATGTAAGGAAAAACAGAAGAGCAACTCTTTCCCAGGTGACTGAGAGTGTCAATGCAGGACGTGATCAGTCTGTGTCAGCAAGAGCAGTCCATCAAGAACTACACAGAGGATATTATAGTAGGGCTGCAGTGCAGAAACCCCTCATTACAAAGACAAACGCACATTTGAGTTCAGTGGTGCAAAAACCATAGGCACTGGTCTACAGACATGTGGAAAAAAGTGATCTGGTCAGATGAATCATCCTTCACCATATTCTGGACAAGCGGGCGAGTGCATGTGTGGCGACACCAAGAGAACGGTACAGGCCTGACTGCTGGACCCCTACAGTGAGGGGGTCTGGAGGCTCTGTTAGGCTGTGGGGGGCATTTTCCTGGCATGGTTTGGGTCCGCTTGTCCTCTTAGAGGGAAGGGTCAATGTAAATCATGACAAAGTTATTCTGAGTGACCAGCTTTATCCTATGGTGACGCATTTAAAATTACTTATTTTCAGTAATATAATTGAATGATATTAGTTTCTATTCTTGTCACAAATACAATATTATTGCACATCTGTGACTTGAAGATGTTCCCTCAAAAAATAATCTGAAAAGAGAAACCAATTGACCTATGAGTTTTCAGATCAACTATTTATTTAGATTGAAAAAGCAAGCATATCAAATTCTCGTACACCATGAACTGGCTCCGCTACGCTAAGGATAGGCTCGGTGGGAGAAGACAGAACTCGAATGCTGAAGACAGAGCAGAAGCTGTAGTGTTTCTATGGAGTGTTTATGCGCTGGTTTTGATGCTCAGTATAGTATGTGTAATGGAAAACAATAGTTTACATTTATGTGTGAGCAGCATATCATGCAGCATTTTGCAACATCAGCTACAACAGTGATAATAAATAGTAATGTTACATTTTATTCCACATGTTGGTAACAAATCTGCATTACACTTGTGAGGGCAAATCCTTCTGTTCCCCAGTTCAGTTATCATTGTTTGGTTCTTTATTTAACTTATTTAAACTTACCCAGGATGAGTCTGTTTACCTTCTGAAACTTTCTGTACAATCCACAAGCAGTATTGCAGTGTAAAGGGGAAAATGTGGTACATGATTTAAACTAGAGTATTGCATGTTTTATATATATGTATGAGCTCCATGAAAAGTGGCTCAAACGTGACCTAATAAATGTTGACAATAAAATAGACACTTCAATAATCCAAATGTTGTTTTTTATTGTATCCGTAAGTGTATTGTTATTAGGCCAGTTAGTATATTGGGCCAATTGGCAAAATTACGTTGGGCCAATGTTGGCATGTAACGCTGTGCCAATGATGGGTTCAAAAATTGGGGCAACGATCGGTCTGACATTTGGCCAACGTTGGGGCAATGTTTGCATGTTTACTGGGCAGACACTGTTGTCTAATGTAAATACATACATACACACATGAATACAGAAATCTGTTTCAATAGATTAATCTATAAATCAACCATCTCTTCCTACCTGCCCTGTGTAGGGTGAGGAGGACACATTATAATCAGGGAATGAAAGATGAATAAGGGACAGCAGGTTTGACAGAGACACAGTACAGGGAGAGACGGGGTTAGAGCAGCGAAGAGGAGGTGAGCTCAGAAACCACAGTCTCTCCCTGTCAGTGACTGAATATTCACACAGTCACACAGCCTCTACTTACCGCAGTGTCTCTAGTTTACAGTTGGGATCCTCCAGTACAGCGGAGAGCTTTGTCACTCCTGAGTCCCCTGGGCGATTGCGGCTCAGATCCAGCTCTCTCAGAGTTGAGGGGTTTGAACGCAGAGCTGAGGCCAGGACTGCACAGCCTTCCTCTGTGATCCCACAGTCTGACAGCCTGGAGAGGAAAGGAGACACGTTGGTGATGTATTTATTTGTCCCAGACCTTTAGAAACAGTCATGCTGTTGTCTGTACTAACAGAAGTGGAGGCTCCACACTGAAGAGCAGCAGCTGAGCGTCACACTGTTGATGTCATTCATCTGACATGAGACACACATCCAGCATGAGAAGCAGGACAACATGTGAGTCTGAATAAATCTGTCAGTTACAGCCTCATCACAAGTGAAGGTCCATGTAGTTCTACTGTCACATACGTGACTCAGAAGTGCTGATTCAAGACGATGTTTGACTCGTCCTTTAAAAAGTGATTTTAAAAACAGACTCTGATTGTGGAGCGCTTGCTGACTTCATCAAGTTCTGGATCTAATTGTAAGGACTGATGAAGTTATAAAATGTCCACTGTGTCTCTGAAGACTTGCCAGCTCTGCCTGAACTCTGCTGGTGTCTCATCACACACAGGGAGCAGAGCAGAGCAGAGCCCCTCATTACACTGCTTGCACTATTAACATGGACTTACTGGACAGCATAGACATGTAACAATTTAACAACAAACTTTGTCAAAATGAGCCTCCCTGACCAATGACAAAAAAATGACTGCGCCTCCTCATAGTTTACTAAAACAATACAGCAATATGTTGCAAAATCTTGAATAAAAGAGTATGGATTTGATCAAAATACACATCAGTATGAGTTGCAGAAGTATACATATTGAGATCAGAAACAGCTAAAATAAAAATGTACAACCATTTAAGAAACATGACACAAACCAATGACAGATCAATTCAGTATAATATTCATTATTCCTCCCTTATCAGTGGGAGGGTGTGTTGTTTCTCAATGAAAGCAGTGGGATTGGGGTTGAAATGTAAGCCTAGGTCACACTGTACGATCTGAAGCCGATTTGATCGTCACGACAGGCAGCTGGTCGTGCAGTGAGAGACGCTGATGCGTCGCCGCCTGCGATCTGATCGTAAGAGTCGGAGCCGCTGAGTCTAGTAAACCTGTTTCATATGTGACGTCATCAGCAGCCAATCAGAGCCCAGCTGACTGAAGCAGAGAAACACAAGAATAAACGTGACAGGAGAATACGACTGTCATACGTATTTATTAAAATACTTCTAATACCAATGGTTGTTTCGGGGCACGTTATTTTAAAATACTATACGCTTTTTCTGTTTTTTCCGCAGTATTGCGCAGATCTGCAGAAATCCTCTGATCCCATTGGTGCAACAGCGCAGATCTGCGCTACACAGCCGTGTCCTGTACATGTGCAGTCCGTGTGAGTTTGCTTTTCTGTGTGCGGATAACTGTGTCTGTGCAGGTGAGGGTGCAGGCTGACACGCAGATGCACGACAGGGATGTCAGATCAGTCAGTGTGTCTGTACTGAAGGCTCGGCTGTGCGCTGCTTCCCCACGCAAAACACACATTCAGTGCAAAATAGTGGTCAAGTGTGAGCTGCGCACTGTGCACAACATCGGCTCGGACTGTAGACATCGTGTAGTGCGACCCCAGCACGTTGCTCAATTTACTTGTCGGGCAAACTACAAAATGTACGTATAATAATTGCCATTGTAATTTGCTTGCTTAGAAGCGTCTCTGTGTGAACATGATGCACACAGTGCAGAAAAGCAGCAGCACGTTTAAATGCATTACAGTCTGATGCAAAACTAGTAGTAATAACAACAATGGGGAGTAAGGATATTTTTTTTCACAATAATAAAGATTATATATACTGTCATGGTTCCCAAGCCCTTACACTACATCCCCGCTAAAGGCCGCCATTACCCTGCCTTTCCTATCACTTCTGCCTGCTCTCACCTCTCAATCATCCCATTGACATTCCAGAAAACCTTGTGCACGTGTTCTCTCACCCTCTGCTCCTGTTCGTCCTGCACCTCCCAACCTGGTTGCCTGCTCCCTATATAATCCCCTCACTTCCCTCACTCTGGGCCAAGTGTTGTCAGTTCATGCTGCAACTGTATGCATGCTCCCTGTGCCCGCTCCTTAAAGCCTTGTTTCCTTGGACCATCCGCTTGCCTTCCCGACCACGACTCCGTCTCTCCCTTGCTACTCTGTTTCCCTGATCGCCTGACCATCGCCTGTGACCACGACTACTTCTGTGCCCAGCCCTTGATTGCCCTGATCTGCCAGCACCCGACCCGCGCCTGTCCGACCACCCCGACCACGCACTGCAATTGGGTCCCCTGTTCCTGTGTCCCATGTGACACCTACAGCATATATTATATTCCATGTAAAGTTTTCTTGTATACATGCAAATTAAACTGTTACTCCTATGTTTATACATACAAACTTGCATTTCATTTATCAGCCCATAGTTCATAAATACTGTGCATTATTGTTTCCTGTTTAAGAAAATCAAGCTATATGCAAAACACTCTTATTACGAATACCATATGCATAGTACTAGACAAAAAAGTGCTGCACATTGTAATATACAGACGGGCGACAAATTAAAGGAAAGACCTGAATAAATGAATGGAGGAACATAACGAATGCAGATGCCTCCAAACAGGTGTACTGCATGATACAATAAAGCAATTCACATCCTGTCATGCTCTGTGGCATGTATTTAAATGCTGAGCAGGCCCAGCTGACCTCGATTTATGCATCAAAATGGCAATAGGAAAGGATCTAAGTGTCTTTGAAAGAGGGGTCATTATTGACTAAAGTTACATCTGCTTTCAGATCTATGGGAAAGACATCAGTAAATCAGGTTGGAAATTGTGGTCAAAAGTGCACATTTGACGACTGTGATGCTCGTGATTACTGCGATATGTAAGGAAAAACAGAAGAGCAACTCTTTCCCAGGTGACTGAGAGTGTCAATGCAGGACGTGATCAGTCTGTGTCAGCAAGAGCAGTCCATCAAGAACTACACAGAGGATATTATAGTAGGGCTGCAGTGCAGAAACCCCTCATTACAAAGACAAACGCACATTTGAGTTCAGTGGTGCAAAAACCATAGGCACTGGTCTACAGACATGTGGAAAAAAGTGATCTGGTCAGATGAATCATCCTTCACCATATTCTGGACAAGCGGGCGAGTGCATGTGTGGCGACACCAAGAGAACGGTACAGGCCTGACTGCTGGACCCCTACAGTGAGGGGGTCTGGAGGCTCTGTTAGGCTGTGGGGGGCATTTTCCTGGCATGGTTTGGGTCCGCTTGTCCTCTTAGAGGGAAGGGTCAATGTAAATCATGACAAAGTTATTCTGAGTGACCAGCTTTATCCTATGGTGACGCATTTAAAATTACTTATTTTCAGTAATATAATTGAATGATATTAGTTTCTATTTTTGTCACAATAAAATGATTATTGCACATCTGTGACTTGAAGATCTTCCCTCTAAAAATAATCTGAAAAGAGAAACCAATTGACCTATGAGTTTTCAGATCAACTATTTATTCAGATTGAAAAACCAAGCATATCAAATTCTCGTACACCATGAACTGGCTCCGCTACGCTAAGGATAGGCTCGGTGGGAGAAGACAGAACTCGAATGCTGAAGACAGAGCAGAAGCTGTAGTGTTTCTATGGAGTGTTTATACGCTGGTTTTGATGCTCAGTATAGTATGTGTAATGGAAAACAATAGTTTACATTTATGTGTGAGCAGCATATCATGCAGTATTTTGCAACATCAGCTACAACACTGATAATAAATAGTAATGTTACATTTTATTCCACATGTTGGTAACAATTGTGCATTACACTTGTGAGGGCAAATCCTTCTGTTCCCCAGTTCAGTTATCATTGTTTGGTTCTTTATTTAACTTATTTAAACTTACCCAGGGTGAGTCTGTTTACCTTCTGAAAAATTCTGTACAATCCACAAGCAGTATTGCAGTGTAAAGGGGAAAACGTGGTACATGATTTAAACTATAGTATTGCATGTTTTATATATATGTATGAGCTGCATGAAAAGTGGCTCAAATGTGACCAAATAAATGTTGACAATAAAATAGACACTTCAATAATCCAAATGTTGTTTTTTATTGTAACCGTAAGTGTATTGTTATTAGGCCAGTTGGTATATTGGTCCAATTGGCAAAATTATGTTGGGCCAATGTTGGCATGTAACGCTGGGCCAATGATGGGTTCAAACATTGGGGCAACGATCGGTCTGACATTTGGCAAACGTTGGGGCAATGTTTGCATGTTTCCTGGCAGACACTATTGTCTCATGTAAATACATACATACACACATGAATACAGAAATCTGTTTCAATAGATTAATCCATAAATCAACCATCTCTTCCTACCTGCCCTGTGTAGGGTGAGGAGGACACATTATAATCAGGGAATGAAAGATGAATAAGGGACAGCAGGTTTGACAGAGACACAGTACAGAGAGAGACGGGGTTAGAGCAGCGAAGAGGAGGTGAGCTCAGAAACCACAGTCTCTCCCTGTCAGTGACTGAATATTCACACAGTCACGCAGCCTCTACTTACCGCAGTGTCTCTAGTTTACAGTTGGGATCCTCCAGTACAGCGGAGAGCTTTGTCACTCCTGAGTCCCCTGGGCGATTGCGGCTCAGATCCAGCTCTCTCAGAGTTGAGGGGTTTGAACGCAGAGCTGAGGTCAGGACTGCACAGCCTTCCTCTGTGATCCCACAGTCTGACAGCCTGGAGAGGAAAGGAGAAACGTTGGTGATGTATTTGTTTGTCCCAGACCTTTAGAAACAGTCATGTTGTTGTCTGTACTAACAGAAGTGGAGGCTCCACACAGAAGAGCAGCAGCTGAGCGTCACACTGTTGATGTCATTCATCTGACATGAGACACACATCCAGCATGAGAAGCAGGACAACATGTGAGTCTGAATAAATCTGTCAGTTACAGCCTCATCACAAGTGAAGGTCCATGTAGTTCTACTGTCACATACGTGACTCAGAAGTGCTGATTCAAGACAATGTTTGACTCGTCCTTTAAAAAGTGATTTTAAAAACAGACTCTGATTGTGGAGCGCTTGCTGACTTCATCAAGTTCTGGATCTAATTGTAAGGACTGATGAAGTTATAAAATGTCCACTGTGTCTCTGAAGACTTGCCAGCTCTGCCTGAACTCTGCTGGTGTCTCATCACACACAGGGAGCAGAGCAGAGCAGAGCCCCTCATTACACTGCTTGCACTATTAACATGGACTTACTGGACAGCATAGACATGTAACAATTTAACAACAAACTTTGTCAACATGTGCCTCCCTGACCAATGACAAAAAAATGACTGCGCCTCCTCATAGTTTACTAAAACAATACAGCAATATGTTGCAAAATCTTGAATAAAAGAGTATGGATTTGATCAAAATACACATCAGTATGAGTTGCAGAAGTATACATATTGAGATCAGAAACAGCTAAAATAAAAATGTAAGAAACATGACACAAACCAATGACAGATCAATTCAGTATAATATTCAATATTCCTCCCTTATCAGTGGGAGGGTGTGTTGTTTCTCAATGAAAGCAGTGGGATTGGGGTTGAAATGTAAGCCTAGGTCACACTGTACGATCTGAAGCCGATTTGATCGTCACGACAGGCAGCTGGTCGTGCAGTGAGAGACGCTGATGCGTCGACGCCTGCGATCTGATCGTAAGAGTCGGAGCCGCTGAGTCTAGTAAACCTGTTTCATATGTGACGTCATCAGCAGCCAATCAGAGCCCAGCTGACTGAAGCAGAGAAACACAAGAATAAACGTGACAGGAGAATACGACTGTCATACGTATTTATTAAAATACTTCTAATACCAATGGTTGTTTCAGGGCACGTTATTTTAAAATACTATACGCTTTTTATGTTTATTCCGCAGTATTGCGCAGATCTGCAGAAATCCTCTGATCCCATTGGTGCAACGGCGCAGATCTGCGCTACACAGCCGTGTCCTGTACATGTGCAGTCCGTGTGAGTTTGCTTCTCTGTGTGCGGATCACTGTGTCTGTGCAGGTGAGGGTGCAGGCTGACACGCAGATGCACGACAGGGATGTCAGATCAGTCAGTGTGTCTGTACTGAAGGCTCGGCTGTGCGCTGCTTCCCCACAAAAAACACACATTCAGTGCAAAATAGTGGTCAAGTGTGAGCTGCGCACTGTGCACAACATCGGCTCGGACTGTAGACATCGTGTAGTGCGACCCCAGCACGTTGCTCAATTTACTTGTCGGGGAAACTACAAAATGTACGTATAATAATTGCCATTGTAATTTGCTTGCTTAGAAGCGTCTCTGTGTGAACATGATGCACACAGTGCAGAAAAGCAGCAGCACGTTTAAATGCATTACAGTCTGATGCAAAACTAGTAGTAATAACAACAATGGGGAGCAAGGATATTTTTTTTCACAATAATAAAGATTATATACTGTCATGGTTCCCAAGCCCTTACACTACATCCCCGCTAAAGGCCGCCATTACCCTGCCTTTCCTATCACTTCTGCCTGCTCTCACCTCTCAATCATCCCATTGACATTCCAGAAAACCTTGTGCACGTGTTCTCTCACCCTCTGCTCCTGTTCGTCCTGCACCTCCCAACCTGGTTGCCTGCTCCCTATATAATCCCCTCACTTCCCTCACTCTGGGTGAAGTTTTGTCATTTCATGCTGCAACTGTATGCATGCTCCCTGTGTCCGCTCCTTAAAGCCTTGTTTCCTTGGACCATCCGCTTGCCTTCCCGACCACGACTCCGTCTCTCCCTTGCTACTCTGTTTCCCTGATCGCCTGACCATCGCCTGTGACCAAGACTACTTCTGTGCCCAGCCCTTGATTGCCCTGATCTGCCAGCACCCGACCACCCTGACCACGCACTGCAATTGGGTCCCCTGTTCCTGTGTCCCGCGGTAATGTGGCACCTACAGCATATATTATATTCCATGTAAAGTTTTCTTGTGTATATGCAAATTAAAGTATTACTCCTATGGTTATACATACAAACTTGCATTTATTTTATCAGCCCATAGTTCACAAATACTGTGCATTATTGTTTCCTGTTTAAGAAAATCAAGCTATATGCAAAACAATCTTATTCCGAATACCATATGCATAGTACTAGACATAAAAGTGCTGCACATTGTAATATACAGATGGGCGACAAATTAAAGGAAAGACCTGAATAAATGAATGGAGGAACATAACGAATGCAGATGCCTCCAAACAGGTGTACTGCATGATACAATAAAGCAATTCACATCCTGTCATGCTCTGTGGCATGTATTTAAATGCTGAGCAGGCCAAGCTGACCTCGATTTATGCATCAAAATGGCAAGAGGAAAGGATCTAAGTGTCTTTGAAAGAGGGGTCATTATTGACTAAAGTTACATCTGCTTTCAGATCTATGGGAAAGACATCAGTAAATCAGGTTGGAAATTGTGGTCAAAAGCGCACATTTGAGGACTGTGATGCTCGTGATTACTGCGATATGTAAGGAAAAACAGAAGAGCAACTCTTTCCCAGGTGACTGAGAGTGTCAATGCAGGACGTGATCAGTCTGTGTCAGCAAGAGCAGTCCATCAAGAACTACACAGAGGATATTATAGTAGGGCTGCAGTGCAGAAACCCCTCATTACAAAGACAAACGCACATTTGAGTTCAGTGGTGCAAAAACCATAGGCACTGGTCTACAGACATGTGGAAAAAAGTGATCTGGTCAGATGAATCATCCTTCACCATATTCTGGACAAGCGGGCGAGTGCATGTGTGGCGACACCAAGAGAACGGTACAGGCCTGACTGCTGGACCCCTACAGTGAGGGGGTCTGGAGGCTCTGTTAGGCTGTGGGGGGCATTTTCCTGGCATGGTTTGGGTCCGCTTGTCCTCTTAGAGGGAAGGGTCAATGTAAATCATGACAAAGTTATTCTGAGTGACCAGCTTTATCCTATGGTGACGCATTTAAAATTACTTATTTTCAGTAATATAATTGAATGATATTAGTTTCTATATTTGTCACAAATACAATATTATTGCACATCTGTGACTTGAAGATGTTCCCTCTAAAAATAATCTGAAAAGAGAAACCAATTGACCTATGAGTTTTCAGATCAACTATTTATTCAGATTGAAAAAGCAAGCATATCAAATGCTCGTACACCATGAACTGGCTCCGCTACGCTAAGGATAGGCTCGGTGGGAGAAGACAGAACTCGAATGCTGAAGACAGAGCAGAAGCTGTAGTGTTTCTATGGAGTGTTTATGCGCTGGTTTTGATGCTCAGTATAGTATGTGTAATGGAAAACAATAGTTTACATTTATGTGTGAGCAGCATATCATGCAGCATTTTGCAACATCAGCTACAACACTGATAATAAATAGTAATGTTACATTTTATTCCACATGTTGGTAACAAATCTGCATTACACTTGTGAGGGCAAATCCTTCTGTTCCCCAGTTCAGTTATCATTGTTTGGTTCTTTATTTAACATATTTAAACTTACCCAGGATGAGTCTGTTTACCTTCTGAAACTTTCTGTACAATCCACAAGCAGTATTGCAGTGTAAAGGGGAAAATGTGGTACATGATTTAAATTATAGTATTGCATGTTTTATATATATGTATGTGCTGCATGAAAAGTGGCTCAAACGTGACCAAATAAATGTTGACAATAAAATAGACACTTCAATAATCCAAATGTTGTTTTTTATTGTAACCGTAAGTGTATTGCCATTAGGCCAGTTAGTATATTGGGCCAATTGGCAAAATTACGTTGGGCAAATGTTGGCATGTAACGCTGGGCCAATGATGGGTTCAAAAATTGGGGCAACGATCGGTCTGACATTTGGCCAACGTTGGGGCAATGTATGCATGTTTACTGGGCAGACACTCTTGTCTCATGTAAATACATACATACACACATGAATACAGAAATCTGTTTAAATAGATTAATCCATAAATCAACCATCTCTTCCTACCTGCCCAGTGTAGGGTGAGGAGGACACATTATAATCAGGGAATGAAAGATGAATAAGGGACAGCAGGTTTGACAGAGACACAGTACAGGGAGAGACGGGGTTAGAGCAGCGAAGAGGAGGTGAGCTCAGAAACCACAGTCTCTCCCTGTCAGTGACTGAATATTCACACAGTCACACAGCCTCTACTTACCGCAGTGTATCTAGTTTACAGTTGGGATCCTCCAGTACAGCGGAGAGCTTTGTCACTCCTGAGTCCCCTAGGCGATTGCGGCTCAGATCCAGCTCTCTCAGAGTTGAGGGGTTTGAACGCAGAGCTGAGGCCAGGACTGCACAGCCTTCCTCTGTGATCCCACAGCGTGACAGCCTGGAGAGGAAAGGAGACACGTTGGTGATGTATTTATTTGTCCCAGACCTTTAGAAACAGTCATGCTGTTGTCTGTACTAACAGAAGTGGAGGCTCCACACAGAAGAGCAGCAGCTGAGCGTCACACTGTTGATGTCATTCATCTGACATGAGACACACATCCAGCATGACAAGCAGGACAACATGTGAGTCTGAATAAATCTGTCAGTTACAGCCTCATCACAAGTGAAGGTCCATGTAGTTCTACTGTCACATACGTGACTCAGAAGTGCTGATTCAAGACGATGTTTGACTCGTCCTTTAAAAAGTGATTTTAAAAACAGACTCTGATTGTGGAGCGCTTGCTGACTTCATCAAGTTCTGGATCTAATCGTAAGGACTGATGAAGTTATAAAATGTCCACTGTGTCTCTGAAGACTTGCCAGCTCTGCCTGAACTCTGCTGGTGTCTCATCACACACAGGGAGCAGAGCAGAGCAGAGCAGAGCCGCTCATTACACTGCTTGCACTATTAACATGGACTTACTGGACAGCATAGACATGTAACAATTTAACAACAAACTTTGTCAAAATGAGCCTCCCTGACCAATGACAAAAAAATGACTGCGCCTCCTCATAGTTTACTAAAACAATACAGCAATATGTTGCAAAATCTTGAATAAAAGAGTATGGATTTGATCAAAATACACATCAGTATGAGTTGCAGAAGTATACATATTGAGATCAGAAACAGCTAAAATAAAAATGTACAACCATTTAAGAAACATGACACAAACCAATGACAGATCAATTCAGTATAATATTCATTATTCCTCCCTTATCAGTGGGAGGGTGTGTTGTTTCTCAATGAAAGCAGTGGGATTGGGGTTGAAATGTAAGCCTAGGTCACATTGTACGATCTGAAGCCGATTTGATCGTCACGACAGGCAGCTGGTCGTGCAGTGAGAGACGCTGATGCGTCGCCGCCTGCGATCTGATCGTAAGAGTCGGAGCCGCTGAGTCTAGTAAACCTGTTTCATAAGTGACGTCATCAGCAGCCAATCAGAGCCCAGCTGACTGAAGCAGAGAAACACAAGAATAAACGTGACAGGAGAATACGACTGTCATACATATTTATTAAAATACTTCTAATACCAATGGCTGTTTCGGGGCACATTATTTTAAAATACTATACGCTTTTTCTGTTTTTTCCGCAGTATTGCGCAGATCTGCAGAAATCCTCTGATCCCATTGGTGCAACAGCGCAGATCTGCGCTACACAGCCGTGTCCTGTACATGTGCAGTCAGTGTGAGTTTGCTTTTCTGTGTGCGGATCACTGTGTCTGTGTAGGTGAGGGTGCAGGCTGACACGCAGATGCACGACAGGGATGTCAGATCAGTCAGTGTGTCTGTACTGAAGGCTCGGCTGTGCGCTGCTTCCCCACGCAAAACACACATTCAGTGCAAAATAGTGGTCAAGTGTGAGCTGCGCACTGTGCACAACATCGGCTCGGACTGTAGACATCGTGTAGTGCGACCCCAGCATGTTGCTCAATTTACTTGTCGGGGAAACTACAAAATGTACGTATAATAATTGCCATTGTAATTTGCTTGCTTAGAAGCGTCTCTGTGTGAACATGATGCACACAGTGCAGAAAAGCAGCAGCACGTTTAAATGCATTACAGTCTGATGCAAAACTAGTAGTAATAACAACAATGGGGAGCAAGGATATATTTTTTCACAATAATAAAGATTATATATACTGTCATGGTTCCCAAGCCCTTACACTACATCCCCGCTAAAGGCCGCCATTACCCTGCCTTTCCTATCACTTCTGCCTGCTCTCACCTCTCAATCATCCCATTGACATTCCAGAAAACCTTGTGCACGTGTTCTCTCACCCAGTGCTCCTGTTCGTCCTGCACCTCCCAACCTGGTTGCCTGCTCCCTATATAATCCCCTCACTTCCCTCACTCTGGGTGAAGTTTTGTCATTTCATGCTGCAACTGTATGCATGCTCCCTGTGTCCGCTCCTTAAAGCCTTGTTTCCTTGGACCATCCGCTTGCCTTCCCGACCACGACTCCGTCTCTCCCTTGCTACTCTGTTTGCCTGATTGCCTGACCATCGCCTGTGACCACGACTACTTCTGTGCCCAGCCCTTGATTGCCCTGATCTGCCAGCACCCGACCCGCGCCTGTCCGACCACCCCGACCACGTACTGCAATTGGGTCCCCTGTTCCTGTGTCCCGCGGTAATGTGGCACCTACAGCATATATTATAATCCATGTACAGTTTTCTTGTGTATAAGCAAATTAAAGTGTTACTCCTATGTTTATACATACAAACTTGCATTTATTTTATCAGCCCATAGTTCACAAATACTGTGCATTATTGTTTCCTGTTTAAGAAAATCAAGCTATATGCAAAACACTCTTATTCCGAATACCATATGCATAGTACTAGACATAAAAGTGCTGCACATTGTAATATACAGACGGGCGACAAATTAAAGGAAAGACCTGAATAAATAAGTGGAGGAACATAACGAATGCAGATGCCTCCAAACAGGTGTACTGCATGATACAATAAAGCAATTCACATCCTGTCATGCTCTGTGACATGTATTTAAATGCTGAGCAGGCCCAGCTGACCTCGATTTATGCATCAAAATGGCAAGCGGAAAGGATCTAAGTGCCTTTGAAAAAGGGGTCATTATTGACTAAAGTTACATCTGCTTTCAGACCTATGGGAAAGACATCAGTAAATCAGGTTGGAAATTGTGGTCAAAAGCGCATATTTGATGACTGTGATGCTCGTGATTACTGCGATATGTAAGGAAAAACAGAAGAGCAACTCTTTCCCAGGTGACTGAGAGTGTCAATGCAGGACGTGATCAGTCTGTGTCAGCAAGAGCAGTCCGTCAAGAACTACACAGAGGATATTATAGTAGGGCTGCAGTGCAGAAACCCCTCATTACAAAGACAAACGCACATTTGAGTTCAGTGGTGCAAAAACCATAGGCACTGGTCTACAGACATGTGGAAAAAAGTGATCTGGTCAGATGAATCATCCTTCACCATATTCTGGACAAGCGGGCGAGTGCATGTGTGGCGACACCAAGAGAACGGTACAGGCCTGACTGCTGGACCCCTACAGTGAGGGGGTCTGGAGGCTCTGTTAGGCTGTGGGGGGCATTTTCCTGGCATGGTTTGGGTCCGCTTGTCCTCTTAGAGGGAAGGGTCAATGCAAATCATGACAAAGTTATTCTGAGTGATCAGCTTTATCCTATGGTGACACATTTAAAATTACTTATTTTCA
The DNA here is from genome assembly GCF_036373705.1 of Amia ocellicauda. Lineage (NCBI taxonomy): Eukaryota > Metazoa > Chordata > Actinopteri > Amiiformes > Amiidae > Amia > Amia ocellicauda. The sequence goes on from NC_089863.1 coordinate 26,740,268, forward strand.
GTAATATAATTGAATTATATTAGTTTCTATTTTTGTCACAAATAAATGATTATTGCACATCTGTGACTTGAAGATGTTCCCTCTAAAAATAATCTGAAAAGAGAAACCAATTGACCTATGAGTTTTCAGATCAACTATTTATTCAGATTGAAAAACCAAGCATATCAAATTCTCGTACACCATGAACTGGCTCCGCTACGCTAAGGATAGGCTCGGTGGGAGAAGACAGAACTCGAATGCTGAAGACAGAGCAGAAGCTGTAGTGTTTCTATGGAGTGTTTATGCGCTGGTTTTGATGCTCAGTATAGTATGTGTAATGGAAAACAATAGTTTACATTTATGTATGAGCAGCATATCATGCAGCATTTTGCAACATCAGCTACAACACTGATAATAAATAGTAATGTTACATTTTATTCCACATGTTGGTAACAAATCTGCATTACACTTGTGAGGGCAAATCTTTCTGTTCCCCAGTTCAGTTATCATTGTTTGGTTCTTTATTTAACTTATTTAAACTTACCCAGGGTGAGTCTGTTTACCTTCTGAAACTTTCTGTACAATCCACAAGCAGTATTGCAGTGTAAAGGGGAAAATGTGGTACATGATTTAAACTATAGTATTGCATGTTTTATATATATGTATGTGCTGCATGAAAAGTGGCTCAAACGTGACCAAATAAATGTTGACAATAAAATAGACACTTCAATAATCCAAATGTTGTTTTTTATTGTAACCGTAAGTGTATTGCCATTAGGCCAGTTAGTATATTGGTCCAATTGGCAAAATTACGTTGGGCCAATGTTGGCATGTAACGCTGGGCCAATGATGGGTTCAAAAATTGGGGCAACGATCGGTCTGACATTTGGCAAACGTTGGGGCAATGTTTGCATGTTTACTGGGCAGACACTATAGTCTCATGTAAATACATACATACACACATGAATACAGAAATCTGTTTAAATAGATTAATCCATAAATCAACCATCTCTTCCTACCTGCCCTGTGTAGGGTGAGGAGGACACATTATAATCAGGGAATGAAAGATGAATAAGGGACAGCAGGTTTGACAGAGACACAGTACAGGGAGAGACGGGGTTAGAGCAGCGAAGAGGAGGTGAGCTCAGAAAACACAGTCTCTCCCTGTCAGTGACTGAATATTCACACAGTCACGCAGCCTCTACTTACCGCAGTGTCTCTAGTTTACAGTTGGGATCCTCCAGTCCAGCGGAGAGCTTTGTCACTGCTGAGTCCCCTGGGCGATTGCGGCTCAGATCCAGCTCTCTCAGAGTTGAGGGGTTTGAATGCAGAGCTGAGGTCAGGACTGCACAGCCTTCCTCTGTGATCCTACAGCCTGACAGCCTGGAGAGGAAAGGAGACACGTTGGTGATGTATTTATTTGTCCCAGACCTTTAGAAACAGTCATGCTGTTGTCTGTACTAACAGAAGTGGAGGCTCCACACTGAAGAGCAGCAGCTGAGCGTCACACTGTTGATGTCATTCATCTCACATGAGACACACATCCAGCATGACAAGCAGGACAACATGTGAGTCTGAATAAATCTGTCAGTTACAGCCTCATCACAAGTGAAGGTCCATGTAGTTCTACTGTCACATACGGGACTCAGAAGTGCTGATTCAAGACAATGTTTGACTCGTCCTTTAAAAAGTGATTTTAAAAACAGACTCTGATTGTGGAGCGCTTGCTGACTTCATCATGTTCTGGATCTAATTGTAAGGACTGATGAAGTTATAAAATGTCCACTGTGTCTCTGAAGACTTGCCAGCTCTGCCTGAACTCTGCTGGTGTCTCATCACACACAGGGAGCAGAGCAGAGCAGAGCCGCTCATTACACTGCTTGCACTATTAACATGGACTTACTGGACAGCATAGACATGTAACAATTTAACAACAAACTTTGTCAAAATGAGCCTCCCTGACCAATGACAAAAAAATGACTGCGCCTCCTCATAGTTTACTAAAACAATACAGCAATATGTTGCAAAATCTTGAATAAAAGAGTATGGATTTGATCAAAATACACATCAGTATGAGTTGCAGAAGTAAACATTTTGAGATCAGAAACAGCTAAAATAAAAATGTACAACCATTTAAGAAACATGACACAAACCAATGACAGATCAATTCAGTATAATATTCAATATTCCTCCCTTATCAGTGGGAGGGTGTGTTGTTTCTCAATGAAAGCAGTGGGATTGGGGTTGAAATGTAAGCCTAGGTCACACTGTACGATCTGAAGCCGATTTGATCGTCACGACAGGCAGCTGGTCGTGCAGTGAGAGACGCTGATGCGTCGCCGCCTGCGATCTGATCGTAAGAGTCGGAGCCGCTGAGTCTAGTAAACCTGTTTCATATGTGACGTCATCAGCAGCCAATCAGAGCCCAGCTGACTGAAGCAGAGAAACACAAGAATAAACGTGACAGGAGAATACGACTGTCATACGTATTTATTTAAATACTTCAAATACCAATGGTTGTTTCGGGGCACGTTATTTTAAAATACTATACGCTTTTTCTGTTTTTTCCGCAGTATTGCGCAGATCTGCAGAAATCCTCTGATCCCATTGGTGCAACAGCGCAGATCTGCGCTACACAGCCGTGTCCTGTACATGTGCAGTCAGTGTGAGTTTGCTTTTCTGTGTGCGGATCACTGTGTCTGTGCAGGTGAGGGTGCAGGCTGACACGCAGATGCACGACAGGGATGTCAGATCAGTCAGTGTGTCTGTACTGAAGGCTCGGCTGTGCGCTGCTTCCCCACAAAAAACACACATTCAGTGAAAAATAGTGGTCAAGTGTGAGCTGCGCACTGTGCACAACATCGGCTCGGACTGTAGACATCCTGTAGTGCGACCCCAGCACGTTGCTCAATTTACTTGTCGGGGAAACTACAAAATGTACGTATAATAATTGCCATTGTAATTTGCTTGCTTAGAAGCGTCTCTGTGTGAACATGATGCACACAGTGCAGAAAAGCAGCAGCACGTTTAAATGCATTACAGTATGATGCAAAACTAGTAGTAATAACAACAATGGGGAGTAAGGATATTTTTTTCACAATAATAAAGATTATATACTGTCATGGTTCCCAAGCCCTTACACTACATCCCCGCTAAAGGCCGCCATTACCCTGCCTTTCCTATCACTTCTCCCTGCTCTCACCTCTCAATCATCCCATTGACATTCCAGAAAACCTTGTGCACGTGTTCTCTCACCCTCTGCTCCTGTTCGTCCTGCACCTCCCAACCTGGTTGCCTGCTCCCTATATAATCCCCTCACTTCCCTCACTCTGGGTGAAGTTTTGCCAGTTCATGCTGCAACTGTATGCATGCTCCCTGTGTCCGCTCCTTAAAGCCTTGTTTCCTTGGACCATCCGCTTGCCTTCCCGACCACGACTCCGTCTCTCCCTTGCTACTCTGTTTCCCTGATCGCCTGACCATCGCCTGTGACCACGACTACTTCTGTGCCCAGCCCTTGATTGCCCTGATCTGCCAGCACCCGACCCGCGCCTGTCCGACCACCCCGACCACGCAATGCAATTGGGTCCCCTGTTCCTGTGTCCCGCGGTAATGTGGCACCTACAGCATATATTATATTCCATGTACAGTTTTCTTGTGTATATGCAAATTAAAGTGTTACTCCTATGTTTATACATACAAACTTGCATTTATTTTATCAGCCCATAGTTCACAAATACTGTGCATTATTGTTTCCTGTTTAAGAAAATCAAGCTATATGCAAAACACTCTTATTCCGAATACCATATGCATAGTACTAGACATAAAAGTGCTGCACATTGTAATATACAGACGGGCGACAAATTAAAGGAAAGACCTGAATAAATGAATGGAGGAACATAACGAATGCAGATGCCTCCAAACAGGTGTACTGCATGATACAATAAAGCAATTCACATCCTGTCATGCTCTGTGGCATGTATTTAAATGCTGAGCAGGCCAAGCTGACCTCGATTTATGCATCAAAATGGCAAGAGGAAAGGATCTAAGTGCCTTTGAAAGAGGGGTCATTATTGACCAAAGTTACATCTGCTTTCAGATCTATGGGAAAGACATCAGTAAATCAGGTTGGAAATTGTGGTCAAAAGCGCACATTTGAGGACTGTGATGCTCGTGATTACTGCGATATGTAAGGAAAAACAGAAGAGCAACTCTTTCCCAGGTGACTGAGAGTGGCAATGCAGGACGTGATCAGTCTGTGTCAGCAAGAGCAGTCTGTCAAGAACTACACAGAGGATATTATAGTAGGGCTGCAGTGCAGAAACCCCTCATTATAAAGACAAACGCACATTTGAGTTCAGTGGTGCAAAAACCATAGGCACTGGTCTACAGACATGTGGAAAAAAGTGATCTGGTCAGATGAATCATCCTTCACCATATTCTGGACAAGCGGGCGAGTGCATGTGTGGCGACACCAAGAGAACGGTACAGGCCTGACTGCTGGAGCCCTACAGTGAGGGGGTCTGGAGGCTCTGTTAGGCTGTGGGGGGCATTTTCCTGGCATGGTTTGGGTCCGCTTGTCCTCTTAGAGGGAAGGGTCAATGCAAATCATGACAAAGTTATTCTGAGTGATCAGCTTTATCCTATGGTGACGCATTTAAAATTACTTATTTTCAGTAATATAATTGAATGATATTAGTTTCTATTTTTGTCACAATAAAATGATTATTGCACATCTGTGACTTGAAGATGTTCCCTCTACAAATAATCTGAAAAGAGAAACCAATTGACCTATGAGTTTTCAGATCAACTATTTATTCAGATTGAAAAACCAAGCATATCAAATTCTCGTACACCATGAACTGGCTCCGCTACGCTAAGGATAGGCTCGGTGGGAGAAGACAGAACTCGAATGCTGAAGACAGAGCAGAAGCTGTAGTGTTTCTATGGAGTGTTTATACGCTGGTTTTGATGCTCAGTATAGTATGTGTAATGGAAAACAATAGTTTACATTTATGTATGAGCAGCATATCATGCAGTATTTTGCAACATCAGCTACAACACTGATAATAAATAGTAATGTTACATTTTATTCCACATGTTGGTAACAAATCTGCATTACACTTGTGAGGGCAAATCCTTCTGTTCCCCAGTTCAGTTATCATTGTTTGGTTCTTTATTTAACTTATTTAAACTTACCCAGGATGAGTCTGTTTACCTTCTGAAACTTTCTGTACAATCCACAAGCAGTATTGCAGTGTAAAGGGGAAAATGTGGTACATGATTAAAACTATAGTATTGCATGTTTTATATATATGTATGAGCTGCATGAAAAGTGGCTCAAACGTGACCAAATAAATGTTGACAATAAAATAGACACTTCAATAATCCAAATGTTGTTTTTTATTGTAACCGTAAGTGTATTGTTATTAGGCCAGTTAGTATATTGGGCCAATTGGCAAAATTACGTTGGGCCAATGTTGGCATGTAACGCTGTGCCAATTATGGGTTCCAAAATAGGGGCAACAATCGGTCTGACATTTGGCAAACGTTGGGGCAATGTTTGCATGTTTCCTGGCAGACACTATTGTCTCATGTAAATACATACATACACACATGAATACAGAAATCTGTTTCAATAGATTAATCCATAAATCAACCATCTCTTCCTACCTGCCCTGTGTAGGGTGAGGAGGACACATTATAATCAGGGAATGAAAGATGAATAAGGGACAGCAGGTTTGACAGAGACACAGTACAGGGAGAGACGGGGTTAGAGCAGCGAAGAGGAGGTGAGCTCAGAAACCACAGTCTCTCCCTGTCAGTGACTGAATATTCACACAGTCACACAGCCTCTACTTACCGCAGTGTCTCTAGTTTACAGTTGGGATCCTCCAGTACAGCGGAGAGCTTTGTCACTCCTGAGTCCCCTAGGCGATTGCGGCTCAGATCCAGCTCTCTCAGAGTTGAGGGGTTTGAACGCAGAGCTGAGGCCAGGACTGCACAGCCTTCCTCTGTGATCCTACAGCCTGACAGCCTGGAGAGGAAAGGAGAAACGTTGGTGATGTATTTGTTTGTCCCAGACCTTTAGAAACAGTCATGCTGTTGTCTGTACTAACAGAAGTGGAGGCTCCACACAGAAGAGCAGCAGCTGAGCGTCACACTGTTGATGTCATTCATCTGACATGAGACACACATCCAGCATGAGAAGCAGGACAACATGTGAGTCTGAATAAATCTGTCAGTTACAGCCTCATCACAAGTGAAGGTCCATGTAGTTCTACTGTCACATACGTGACTCAGAAGTGCTGATTCAAGACAATGTTTGACTCGTCCTTTAAAAAGTGATTTTAAAAACAGACTCTGATTGTGGAGCGCTTGCTGACTTCATCAAGTTCTGGATCTAATTGTAAGGACTGATGAAGTTATAAAATGTCCACTGTGTCTCTGAAGACTTGCCAGCTCTGCCTGAACTCTGCTGGTGTCTCATCACACACAGGGAGCAGAGCAGAGCAGAGCCCCTCATTACACTGCTTGCACTATTAACACGGACTTACTGGACAGCATAGACATGTAACAATTTAACAACAAACTTTGTCAAAATGAGCCTCCCTGACCAATGACAAAAAAATGACTGCGCCTCCTCATAATTTACTAAAACAATACAGCAATATCTTGCAAAATCTTGAATAAAAGAGTATGGATTTGATCAAAATACACATCAGTATGAGTTGCAGAAGTATACATATTGAGATCAGAAACAGCTAAAATAAAAATGTACAACCATTTAAGAAACATGACACAAACCAATGACAGATCAATTCAGTATAATATTCATTATTCCTCCCTTATCAGTGGGAGGGTGTGTTGTTTCTCAATGAAAGCAGTGGGATTGGGGTTGAAATGTAAGCCTAGGTCACACTGTACGATCTGAAGCCGATTTGATCGTCACGACAGGCAGCTGGTCGTGCAGTGAGAGACGCTGATGCGTCGCCGCCTGCGATCTGATCGTAAGAGTCGGAGCTGCTGAGTCTAGTAAACCTGTTTCATAAGTGACGTCATCAGCAGCCAATCAGAGCCCAGCTGACTGAAGCAGAGAAACACAAGAATAAACGTGACAGGAGAATACGACTGTCATACGTATTTATTAAAATACTTCTAATACCAATGGTTGTTTCGGGGCACGTTATTTTAAAATACTATACGCTTTTTCTGTTTTTTCCGCAATATTGCGCAGATCTGCAGAAATCCCCTGATCCCATTGGTGCAACAGCGCAGATCTGCGCTACACAGCCGTGTCCTGTACATGTGCAGTCCGTGTGAGTTTGCTTTTCTGTGTGCGGATCACTGTGTCTGTGCAGGTGAGGGTGCAGGCTGACACGCAGATGCACGACAGGGATGTCAGATCAGTCAGTGTGTCTGTAATGAAGGCTCGGCTGTGCGCTGCTTCCCCACAAAAAACACACATTCAGTGCAAAATAGTGGTCAAGTGTGAGCTGCGCACTGTGCACAACATCGGCTCGGACTGTAGACATCGTGTAGTGCGACCCCAGCACGTTGCTCAATTTACTTGTCGGGGAAACTACAAAATGTACGTATAATAATTGCCATTGTAATTTGCTTGCTTAGAAGCGTCTCTGTGTGAACATGATGCACACAGTGCAGAAAAGCAGCAGCACGTTTAAATGCATTACAGTCTGATGCAAAACTAGTAGTAATAACAACAATGGGGAGCAAGGATATTTTTTTTCACAATAATAAAGATTATATATACTGTCATGGTTCCCAAGCCCTTACACTACATCCCCGCTAAAGGCCGCCATTACCCTGCCTTTCCTATCACTTCTCCCTGCTCTCACCTCTCAATCATCCCATTGACATTCCAGAAAACCTTGTGCACGTGTTCTCTCACCCTCTGCTCCTGTTCGTCCTGCACCTCCCAACCTGGTTGCCTGCTCCCTATATAATCCTCTCACTTCCCTCACTCTGGGCCAAGTTTTGCCAGTTCATGCTGCAACTGTATGCATGCTCCCTGTGTCCGCTCCTTAAAGCCTTGTTTCCTTGGACCATCCGCTTGCCTTCCCGACCACGACTCCGTCTCTCCCTTGCTACTCTGTTTCCCTGATCGCCTGACCATCGCCTGTGACCAAGACTACTTCTGTGCCCAGCCCTTGATTGCCCTGATCTGCCAGCACCCGACCCGCGCCTGTCCGACCACCCCGACCATGCACTGCAATTGGGTCCCCTGTTCCTGTGTCCCGCGGTAATCTGGCACCTACAGCATATATTATATTCCATATACAGTTTTCTTGTGTATATGCAAATTAAAGTGTTACTCCTATGTTTATACATACAAACTTGCATTTATTTTATCAGCCCATAGTTCACAAATACTGTGCATTATTGTTTCCTGTTTAAGAAAATCAAGCTATATGCAAAAAACTCTTATTACGAATACCATATGCATAGTACTACACATAAAAGTGCTGCACATTGTAATATACAGACGGGCGACAAATTAAAGGAAAGACCTGAATAAATAAGTGGAGGAACATAACGAATGCAGATGCCTCCAAACAGGTGTACTGCATGATACAATAAAGCAATTCACATCCTGTCATGCTCTGTGGCATGTATTTAAATGCTGAGCAGGCCAAGCTGACCTCGATTTATGCATCAAAATGGCAAGAGGAAAGGATCTAAGTGCCTTTGAAAGAGGGGTCATTATTGACCAAAGTTACATCTGCTTTCAGATCTATGGGAAAGACATCAGTAAATCAGGTTGGAAATTGTGGTCAAAAGCGCACATTTGATGACTGTGATGCTCGTGATTACTGCGATATGTAAGGAAAAACAGAAGAGCAACTCTTTCCCAGGTGACTGAGAGTGTCAATGCAGGACGTGATCAGTCTGTGTCAGCAAGAGCAGTCCATCAAGAACTACACAGAGGATATTATAGTAGGGCTGCAGTGCAGAAACCCCTCATTACAAAGACAAACGCACATTTGAGTTCAGTGGTGCAAAAACCATAGGCACTGGTCTACAGACATGTGGAAAAAAGTGATCTGGTCAGATGAATCATCCTTCACCATATTCTGGACAAGCGGGCGAGTGCATGTGTGGCGACACCAAGAGAACGGTACAGGCCTGACTGCTGGACCCCTACAGTGAGGGGGTCTGGAGGCTCTGTTAGGCTGTGGGGGGCATTTTCCTGGCATGGTTTGGGTCCGCTTGTCCTCTTAGAGGGAAGGGTCAATGTAAATCATGACAAAGTTATTCTGAGTGACCAGCTTTATCCTATGGTGACGCATTTAAAATTACTTATTTTCAGTAATATAATTGAATGATATTAGTTTCTATATTTGTCACAAATACAATATTATTGCACATCTGTGACTTGAAGATGTTCCCTCTAAAAATAATCTGAAAAGAGAAACCAATTGACCTCTGAGTTTTCAGATCAACTATTTATTCAGATTGAAAAACCAAGCATATCAAATTCTCGTACACCATGAACTGGCTCCGCTACGCTAAGGATAGGCTCGGTGGGAGAAGACAGAACTCGAATGCTGAAGACAGAGCAGAAGCTGTAGTGTTTCTATGGAGTGTTTATGCGCTGGTTTTGATGCTCAGTATAGTATGTGTAATGGAAAACAATAGTTTACATTTATGTGTGAGCAGCATATCATGCAGCATTTTGCAACATCAGCTACAACACTGATAATAAATAGTAATGTTACATTTTATTCCACATGTTGGTAACAAATCTGCATTACACTTGTGAGGGCAAATCCTTCTGTTCCCCAGTTCAGTTATCATTGTTTGGGTCTTTATTTAACTTATTTAAACTTACCCAGGATGAGTCTGTTTACCTTCTGAAACTTTCTGTACAATCCACAAGCAGTATTGCAGTGTAAAGGGGAAAATGTGGTACATGATTAAAACTATAGTATTGCATGTTTTATATATATATGTATGTGCTGCATGAAAAGTGGCTCAAACGTGACCTAATAAATGTTGACAATAAAATAGACACTTCAATAATCCAAATGTTGTTGTTTTTTGTATCCGTAAGTGTATTGTTATTAGGCCAGTTAGTATATTGGGCCAATTGGCAAAATTATGTTGGGCCAATGTTGGCATGTAACGCTGTGCCAATGATGGGTTCAAAAATTGGGGCAACGATCGGTCTGACATTTGGCAAACGTTGGGGCAATGTTTGCATGTTTCCTGGCAGACACTATTGTCTAATGTAAATACATACATACAAACATGAATACAGAAATCTGTTTCAATAGATTAATCTACAAATCAACCATCTCTTCCTACCTGCCCTGTGTAGGGTGAGGAGGACACATTATAATGAGGAATGAAAGATGAATAAGGGACAGCAGGTTTGACAGAGACACAGTACAGGGAGAGACGGGGTTAGAGCAGCGAAGAGGAGGTGAGCTCAGAAACCACAGTCTCTCCCTGTCAGTGACTGAATATTCACACAGTCACACAGCCTCTACTTACCGCAGTGTCTCTAGTTTACAGTTGGGATCCTCCAGTCCAGCGGAGAGCTTTGTCACTCCTGAGTCCCCTGGGTGATTGCGGCTCAGATCCAGCTCTCTCAGAGTTGAGGGGTTTGAACGCAGAGCTGAGGCCAGGACTGCACAGCCTTCCTCTGTGATCCCACAGCCTGACAGCCTGGAGAGGAAAGGAGAAACGTTGGTGATGTATTTATTTGTCCCAGACCTTTAGAAACAGTCATGCTGTTGTCTGTACTAACAGAAGTGGAGGCTCCACACAGAAGAGCAGCAGCTGAGCGTCACACTGTTGATGTCATTCATCTCACATGAGACACACATCCAGCATGACAAGCAGGACAACATGTGAGTCTGAATAAATCTGTCAGTTACAGCCTCATCACAAGTGAAGGTCCATGTAGTTCTACTGTCACATACGTGACTCAGAAGTGCTGATTCAAGACAATGTTTGACTCGTCCTTTAAAAAGTGATTTTAAAAACAGACTCTGATTGTGGAGCGCTTGCTGACTTCATCAAGTTCTGGATCTAATTGTAAGGACTGATGAAGTTATAAAATGTCCACTGTGTCTCTGAAGATTTGCCAGCTCTGCCTGAACTCTGCTGGTGTCTCATCACACACAGGGAGCAGAGCAGAGCAGAGCCGCTCATTACACTGCCTGTACTATTAACATGGACTTACTGGACAGCATAGAACTGTAACATTATTACCAAATAAAACTGGCATTTAGTACCAATATCAGATTAATCTAATTCAAGATATCCTGTCCTGTTTACTCTGTTTACTTAGATTAATCATAAGGAACAGACCTGGTTGTACCTCTAACAGACAGCATGCAAGTGTGAACATGATGCACACAGTGGCAGAAAAGCAACAGTGTGTTTAAATGCATTACAGTCTGATGCAAAACTAAAATGCCAATTAAAGTGTTCAACGTGGTAAAAACACTTGGGTGCGAATTGTTGATTTTAATAGTCTAAACCATTAACAAAAGAAAAGTAAAAATATATACAGCTCTGGAAAAATGTAAGAGACCATTGCAAATTTTTCTTAAATCAGCATCTCTACATGTATGGCAGCCATTCCATTCCAGTGTCTGTTGAATTCCAACACAGGCACGACTCATTCTACTTGTGAGCTACTTGTTAGGTGTTTATGATGAAATGTTGTCAGTAGTTTATAGAATAAAACAAAAATGTTAATTTTACCCAAACACATAGCTATACATAGTAAAACCAGAGAAACTGGACCCGAGTGGTCTAGAGGGATTGTAAGGAGAGATGAGAGTCTGTAGGTAGCTAGGTGCTGGCTGGTTGAGACAACAGGAGCTAAAAGCCTTGAACTGGATGTGAGCCGAGACTGGGAGCCAGAGAAGGGAACTTGTGGAGTAGCATGTGTAAACAAGGCAGAGAGAACAGCAAAACTGCAGACGAGTTCTGGATGAGCTGGAGTGGGCTAGTAGTAGTTGCAGGCGGCTGAGCCAGGAGGGAATTGCAGTAATCCAGGTGAGAGAGGACCAAGGTCTGGACGAGTAGTTGAGTTGTGTAGTTGAGAGGAAGGGTCAGATTCTGTGTTTCCTGCTCATGAAGATTCGGCAAGTACGTGTCAGAGTAGTTCATGTCAGAGTGGAAATGTGACGATCAGAGAAGAGAAGATTAGATTTGGAAAGGTTCATCTTGAGATGATGCGGGAGCATCCAGGAGAAGATAGCTGAGAGACTGGAAGAGATCAGGGGCAGTCGACTGGAGGAGGCGAGTAGGGTAGGGGTCAAAGACGCAGTGGGTTTGTGGCCTTGGAGCAGAGAGGAGAGCTCTGAGCCAGGGAGGGTTGAGAAAATAGAGAAAGAGGGCAGGTCAGTAGGAGACCCCGAGCAGGCTGATGCTTCAGTAGGGAGATTAAGGTTTCGCAGATTTAAGGGTGGACAATTGAACCAAAATCAGGTATAGAGAGTCGGGAGATGCCACCAGAAAGTAATGGTAGTAGAAGGTGAGCTGGGGAGAGGGGAGAGAGGGAGAAGCACAGAAGGCAATGCAGTGAGCAGAGTTCAGCAACTTGTCGAGTCCAAATCGGGGTGTAAAAAAGTGAAGAATACATTTCCTGTAGTTTTGTGTCTCCTCTGGGTAGTTCAGCTCCATCATCATTGTGCTCATCAGCAGCCTGACTCCCGACTGTGTAACATAATGTGTCTGTAGTTGTAGTAGTACTATAATACTGTATGGGCTCAATTTAGCGCCATAAGTATCACAAAAAATTGATGTTGAATGCCAAATTTATAGAATTGTAAACAAAAAAAATGTATCAAAAGCAAAAAAAGCTTGAAAGCAAGAAATGTTAAATCGAGAGCAAAACTCGCCTGCAGCCCCTGTGTTTGGTTCCGATGCTGCAATTTTTGCTTTCGCCGCCAGTTTCTTTGCTTTCAATTTACTTTGGCACTGATTTGTCGTGAGGGTGGGATTCACAGGGAGGCGTGGATCATGGGTCTCCATTGGTCGAGCAGGTTTGAGTGACGGTCCCAATCAGTGAGCAGGTGGGCTGGTCTGACAGTCACCTCTCTGCAACACATCTGACTGAGTGGACTGAGTGGTGGACTACATGGTCTCGGAAGTTAATTATAAACAAAGCATGCTTTTAATCAAAGTTGTGGACAATCGCTTTCTACATATTACATGTGTTTATTTCATACAGCCTTTATTCTCATCTTTATCAATGGCACCAGTAATTATGTAGGTGACTGTGCATATATATATATATATATATATATATATATATATATACAGTGAGGGATACGTTTTTGTAGGTTTGCCCACTAACAAAGAAATGATCAGTCTATAATTTTAATGGTAGGTGTATTTTAACAGTGAGAGACAGAATAACAACAACAAAATCCAGAAAAACGCATTTCAAAAAAGTTATACATTGATTTGCATGTTAATGAGTGAAATAAGTATTTGACCCCTTCGACTTAGTACTTGGTGGCAAAACCCTTGTTGGCAATCACAGAGGTCAAAGTTTTCAAAGTTTACATTACTTGATATATTAATATCACATGATTAACACATGCATGTGTAGCGTTATGTTGGGTGTATTTTGATAAGAGCATTTGGGCTCTGAGCTGAAGCACTGATCTAAAGAAAACCTCTCCCCCCCAAAGTTATCAGATTCCCTTAGCTCATCAGCTTGGAACTGGTTTGCATCAAAGTGACAGTTTTGGGGGGGATGGCACCGAGAAGAGGCCAAATAGTTTGGAATTCTGCTATGAGATGTCTGGAGAAAGGGGCCTGTAGGTGATAAAAACTCTTTGAAGTGGACGAGAGACGAAATCCCGACATAGAGCTACGAACCCGGGCCAACCGGCATTTCCAAAAGATGGCATGGATTGACATCAGTCATAAATCAAGCCCCCCTCCAATAGGACACTGGGGGCTGAAACCGAAATCCAATCTCAAGAACTCAGGAACCAATCACCTATTGATCTGACAGACTATAAGGAACAGCGGACAGTCAGTCTCTCTCTCTCTCTCACCTGAACCAGAAACTCGCTGCCACAGCTCAACCTGTAGCTCTGTTGCCAGAACCGGAACCAGAAACCAACCAAGTCTTTGCCGGCAACAGAAGAGTTAAACTGGGAGAAGGAGATTGAGCCGTACGAAGAATTCTTTTAAAGGACTTTATTAAATAAAGAACTTTACAGACTGCGCTGCCCGCCTGTGCCCACCTGATCAGTGGAGTTTTACAGCTGGACAATTGACTAAGTCGACTGTATACGAAAGTGTCAGTCATTTAAATAGCTATTTGAGTCTTAAGAAACTTGACCCTTGGAACAAACAGGGCCCTGCTTTCCTCAAAGACTTTGTCTTCAAATAAGTACGTTGAGAGACCCTGCTTGCCAAGAAGATTTTGTGCACAACCTTGGAGCCTTCAAACCAGTGGAAAATCTGTTTGGAAAAGACTCTACATTCGCGAAACCCCAACTTCCAGGTGCATCGACTGAGTGGAAGTTCTTGGACGAAGCCGAACCAGACTGCCTTTGTTCCAAACCACACGGACCTCGTGCCATGTGCTGTTATCTGAGCCCGAAGCCAGAGAGGCCTCTCTGCGACGAAGTTCAGATAAGTTTAACAGTTTGGAGTTCATGATTCATGACATTTGAGAAATCAATTAGAAATGTTAATCTGTGATTCATAACTCTAGAATGTGTAATATCATTTAGTTTTCTTAAATATAAATGTGTGTTGCATTAAACTGTTTTGTTGATAATTTTAGAAATAAAATCTGTCAACGCCGAGAAATATCTTCTCACTCCTGTTTAACTGTTTAGTCTGAAATTGACACAAGTTAATAGACATTAGATTATTGGTGGCCCTGCCTATCCTTAATCATTGAATAATAATCAGTTAAGGGAAATTGTGGTAACAAGTAATGATAGGATCTTTCTCGGCACCTAAACGTAAATGAGACTGATATATTTATAACGAGAAGTTACCTGACATAAATACTAACCTGCGTAGTTATTTAATGTCAGACTAATAATACTAACGAGAGACTCACCTTCGTCTTACTAAGCGGTATTGTAGTCAATGTGTTTATAACCTTTTTTGTTTAACGATTTGTGTTATCATATGCGATCCCATGGTCTTTGATTTGGTCACGGCAGTGATTTGTCTTTGATTTGTTGATCTAGAGTTGAATTTTAATTAGTTTTTCCCTTTTGTATAATTAGTGCAGTGCTACATTTAGTCTTTGTTTTGAATAAATTTGACAATTTGTATCTTTGGAATTGGTCTCTGCGTCCAATTATTACAGAAATTGAGTTCTACAAGATTCCAGGATTCGTGATAAGGTGATACTATAAATTCACTTCTTTAATTGAAATTGATAAGTGTACCTTACGCTACACATATGTCAGGCACTTCATCTGAGTTCTGATGTTAATCACATTCATAACAAAGCTGAGCTCCCTTTGAGGCGGTGTGGGTCAGGGTTAGATTTTGAGTTCAGAACTCAGATGATGTGCATGAGGTATTGATTCCATAGAATTCATATTTTATTTCATGTTTATCTCATTTTAACTCAAACCCTGTTAACGGGTTGCAGACCAGAATGTTATACAGATTGTTTTTTTTTATACACTTATTGGAAAGGTTATAATGCTTACCTGGCACCCAGTGAATGATGTTAAGCAACCATTACAACATGTAAGTATTAAAAGTTGGTATAGTAGTGTAGTATGTATAAGGATAGTTCTGTTCAATTCAATCATAAGAGAATCCTTTATGTTATTTTCAACCTCATTTCAACATGATGATGATTTAAGATATGTTTGATTTAAATAATGTGTTAAAAAAATCTGCTATATTTAAAAAATCTATGGGGTGAAAAACAGTTGAGAATGAAATACTTACAGAGCTCTCTTAGTTCTCTTGATGACTGGCAGCAGCTTCACACAGCCTTCTTCTGTTCCGCTGAACTTCTTCAAGTCAAACTCATCTAAGGACTCTTCTGACGTCAGCAGCACAAACACCAGTGCTGACCACTGCTCAGATGAGAGCTTTCTTCCTGATTGACGTCCTGAGCTCAGGAAGCTCTTGATTTCCTCCACTAGAGAATTATCATTCAGTTCATTTAAACAGTGGAACAGATTGATGCATCTCTCTGGAGAGGGATTGTCCCTAATCAACTGTTTAATGTAGTCAGTTGTTTCCTGAATGCTCTGGGAAACACTCTCTGGCTGTGTCAATGATCCTCTCCACCAGCTGAATAATCTCCATGAGCTGCTGTGTGTCATGAGGCCTCGTAAGAGAGTCTGATTGGACTCCACTGAGATGCCCAGAAGGAAACGGAGGAAAAGGTCCAGGTGTCCATTCTTACTCTGTAAAGCCTCATCCACTGCAATCTTGTACAAATCTGACAATTTCACTGTATTGCTATGTGTACATGTCCCGTTAAGTAGATTTTTATTTTCATTTTTATATACAAAAAAGACATGCAAAGCAGCAAGATATTCCTGAATGCTCAGATGTACAAAGCAATACACTTTTTGCTTGAATATTGTTGATTCTTCTTTAAATATCTGTGTGCACACCCCAGAGTACACTGAAGCTTCACTGACATCAATGTTGCACTCTCTTATGTCTTTTGTATAAAAAATCAGATTGCCATTTTGAAGGTGATTAAAGGCCAACTTGCACAGTTTCAGGATGTTGTCCCTCTCTGGCTCTAACAGATTTTGTGCACTTTCCTCATTTCCACAAAGATACTTCTGATTCTTCATATTGATCAGAATCAGCAGGAAGTGTGTGTACATCCCTGTCAGAGTTGTTGGGATGACTCCACCACTCGCCTCACCCAACATTCGCTCCAGAACTGTGGCTGAGATCCAGCAGAAGACGGGTATGTGGCACATGATGTGGAGGCTCCTTGATGACTTGATGTGTTTGATAATGGCAGAGGCCAGGTCCTGATCACTGACTCTCTTTCTAAAGTACTCCTCTTTCTGCTCATCATTGAACCCTCGTACCTCCGTCACCTGGTGGACGCACTCAGCAGGGATCTGACTGGTCGCTGCTGGGCGAGAGGTTATCCAGAGGAGAGCAGAGGGAAGCAGATTCCCCCTGATGAGGTTTGTCAGCAACACATCCACAGTCAATGATTGTGTCACATCACGGCACATCTGATTGTTCTGGAAATCTAGGGAAAGCTGGCTTTCATCCAGGCCATCAAAGATGATCAAAACTGGGTATTTACCAGACTCGAGATTTCTGACCTCCTTCAGTTCAGGGTGGTAGTGGTAAAGAAGGTTCAGCAGACTGTATCTCTCTTCCTTCATCAAATTCAGCTCACGGAAAGGCAGAAGGACTATGAAATGAATATCCTGATTAGCTTCTCCAGTTGCCCAGTCCAGAATGAACTTTTGCACAGAGACAGTTTTTCCAATGCCAGCAATCCCCTTCATCAGCACAGTTCTGATAGGTTTTTCTTGCCCAGGTAAAGGTTTAAAAATGTCACTGCATTTGATTGGAGTCTCTTGTGTGTGTTTCTTCTTGGCTGCCATCTCAATCTGCCTCACCTCGTGTTCATTATTGACCTCTCCACTGTCACCCTCTGTGATGTAGAGCTCAGTGTAAATATTATTGAGGAGGACATGCTTCCCTGGCTCAGCAATGCCTTCAAAGACACATTCAAACCGCTTCTTCAGGATGGATTTATGGTTCACTTGGACTGTTTTCAGTGAACCATCTGTAAAAGAACAAGGTGAGAATACATGTTTTATTAAATTAAACTAAAACAATGCAAAGTTAATTTAACAGTTTTTTTTTAATGAAAAGTCTAATGGAATGGAATTTAAATGCACATTGTCTGTATACTGCATAGAAAAAGATCAAACAAATGAATGAACAATCATACAGACACTGGAAAACATTACAAAAGTGAAGAGGGTGGAGACCTCAAGAAAAAAAAAATACTTATGGACTTATACTGAGCACACTTACACTACAGTCAAAAGGTTTAGCACACCCACATTTGTCCAGTTTTTATTGAAATTTTTCAAGTACAGTGAATAACCTGAAATGGTACAAAGGTAAGCTGTAAACTGCCAGAGGTTTAGGTTTAGGTTACCAAACATTAAAAATAATGTACACTTCAGAGTTATAAAAAAATGACATTTTCAGGGAACAAGTAATAGGTTAACAACTTACAGCTGTTCTGCAGCAATTGAAGTAAATTAAGCCTTGAATTCCTATAGGTGTCCCAACTTTTGTTGATTACTAACAAACCCTCTGTCTGTATAAAAGCAGTGTTCGAACAGACTGTGTTACTACACCCTCTTAAGCATTATTTGGACAGTATTGTACTACAGGAAGTAGTATATTGCTTTCATAATGGTGAGAAAAAGGCAATTAACAAAGTAAGACAGACAGACCATTATAACCCTTAAAAGTGTAGGTATTTCCTTTAGAGAAATTGCAAAAAAAAGCCAAGGTGTCAGTGAGTACAGTTTCCTACACCATCAAAAGGCACTTGGAAACTGGAAACTCTGACAGGAAGAGGTCTGGCAGACCCAAAGCCACAACAGAATCAGAAGACAAGTTTCTGAGAGTCAACAGCTTGCGTGATCAGCGGCTCACAGGACAACAGCTTCAAGCACAGCTTAACACTGGTCGAAGTAAGCAAGTCTCAGTTTCAGCTGTAGAGAGAAGACTTTGAGTTGCAGGTTTGTCATGTCCAGTGGCAGTAAGAAAGCCATTGCTAAGATGGCAAAATAAGAAATAAGAAAAAGAGGCTTGCCTGGGCCATGAAGCACCACCAGTGGACTACTGAAGACTGGAAAAAGGTCTTATGGACCCATTAATCAAAATTTGAAATCTTCAGTTCATCACACAGGGTTTTTGTACGCCGTCAAGTAGGCAAAAGGATGGTTCCTCTGTTCCTCTGCTCTATTGCTGGATCCAGAGTCGGCGTGAGAGTGAGAGTCCAGAGTGAGAGGCACCTTGAACCAAAACGGCTACCACAGCATTTTGCAGCGCCATGCAATACCCTCTGGCATACGCCTAGTTGGTCAGGGGTTCATCCTACAGCAAGATAATGACCCAAAACATACTTCCAAGCTATGTCGGAACTACCTTAGAAGAAAAGAACAAGATGGTAGGCTTCAAGTCATGGAATGACCAGCACAGTCTCCAGACTTAAACCCCAACAAACTGATTTGGGATGAACTGGACAGATGGGTGAAAGCAAAGCAACCTACAAGTGCAACACATTTGTGGGAACTTCTGCAACAGTGTTAGGAAGAACTTTCCAAACAATATTTGATTTCCATTGTAGAAAGAACACTAATGTGTTCGGCTGTTATATCTGCAAAAGGTGGCTACATAGATGAGTCAAACATTTTGATAAAATTGTGTTAATCAAAATGATTCCATCATTTCTTTTTTATCTCCAATTGTTTATTTGTTCTATGCTTTAATTTCAGAGTACATTGAGACATTCAATTGCGTACATTTCAATATGTATGTGTTCTAAAACTTTTGACCGGTAGTTTATTTAATCCATGCTTTAGTGTAATATTGAAGTTTGTTTTTAAGATTTTTATTAAGTCATGAGATTTAGTGAGCATATTACATTACATTACTCATCATTTAGCAGACACTCTTATCCAGGGCAACTTACATTTGTACCCATTTATACAGCTGGGCATTTTACTGGAGCAATCTAAGTGAAGTACCTTGCTCATGGGTACAACAGCACTGCCCCACCTGGGATTTGAACCCAGTTTATACATTATCAGTTTAAAGTTCATAAACATATTTTTAAGCTACAAAAGAGATTTGCAAACAGTGTGAATGTGTATGATGACTCAAGAGATGAAACAGCACCAACCAGCTAAAAATACATTGATGCTTTAGCTCGCATTAACAGAAAATGTATATTCTCTGAATTGCTAAAATAACATCCGGAATCTAAACCACAATGCCCGGCTTTCAGCGGTGTTCCTTAACCACTATGCCAGCAGAGATGCACACTGTAGTCTGAAATTAATTTATAATGTAAGTATTTTTTTAAATAATAAAACATATGAGTGTGTATATGTAGAGAGAGAGAGAGAGAGAGAGAAACACTGTGGTAGGTTATCTACCCAGTATCAGGTCTCTGTAGGCACGGTTGAGGAGGAACACAGTAGGGAAGGGGAATGTGTGTGATAGGGGTTTCAGGGGACACCAAGAGCCAAAACAAAGAACGGACATACATAAACCGAAATAAAACCTAGCTCCTCTTTGATTCTAACTAAAACACAGACACGGATCCCTCTCTAAACATATAACAAAGATAAATATGTGGCAATAGGGGCATTGTCAGTCTTTATTACAGTCTCCTTGAGTCGACCACACCACCCTCTCTACGATCAGAGGAGATGAAAACCAGATGAAAACCCCAAGATTCCCCACAACAAGTATGCTTCAATTAAATGAATAAAAACAGAGTAGACGTACTGTAAAATTATACCTATACACT
This sequence comes from Amia ocellicauda, assembly GCF_036373705.1. NCBI lineage: Eukaryota > Metazoa > Chordata > Actinopteri > Amiiformes > Amiidae > Amia > Amia ocellicauda. The sequence continues at coordinate 26,760,786 of NC_089863.1, forward strand.
GTACATTTTACATTTTTAAAAGTTAAAACCATACAATAAAAACTATAGTTAATACTTAGCGTAAAATACCAATTGAACCCCAGTTTAGTCTTGTCAGTAAAAGGTGAACTTTCCGGTTCTCAGGTCTCTAAGAAAGAAGCTGAGAAAGAACAACTATCACAGTGTAAAATTGGTGAAAAAAAAAGGTGAAAACAAGTTAATCAAAGCAAAACCCCACAAACGTGTTACCGAAGAATTACTGACAATAAGAAAATTTGGAAAAGTTAAATAGAATAATGAATACCACACCATACATACAAATGAACAGACTAAATTAATACACCAAGTGAAACTTCCCCAAAGACAGCTATCCCAACTCAACTATTAGGCACAGCTACACCCATATGTAAAATTAACTTTGACTTTAAAGTTGATTACTTCGCTTCCGTCCAATCCGTTACTGAAACAGCTCACATACAATCTTGCTTTCAACACAACACAGGATCTATTACTACTGCTAGTATCCAGCTCTTATGTATAGAGGCAATGTGCAAATAGCAATTATATCAGTAAAATGGTAAAATAAATTAAAACAGTAAAACACATTATATGGGAGAAACAGTCAGTGCGCTCAATACCGTCTCAACACTGGCCAATAGCACACACTTCGACTCACGCCGTCCTTAGCTTAGTGATATGTGCAGATTAAAAACTCCTGCTGCATCCCTTCCATTGGATTCTCTGTGCATCTGGGGCCGGCTGCACAAAAGCTCTTAAATGCTTTTAAGACCATTTTGGTCTTAGACCTCTATTTAAGCCCAAAATAAATAGGTCTGTTGCACAAAACAAAATAAAATCAGTTTGGTCTTAAATGTAAGTCATTTGTTAAGCCTTCCCTACACCAGGCTTAAATGGGGAAAGGTATCTCTTGCTATAGAAACTGACATGAAACCAACATGGCAGCACATATATGCCAGGTAATGTTGAATTATTAAATTAAAGGGTATTTCATTGAGAGAGGATATTTAAGGACAGGCAAAAGCCTTCTCATATAAATAATTCAGAAATAACACAGGAGAATGCAAAAGCTCTAAGAAAATGTTTCAATACTTAATCACATACAAAGTAATGGAAGTTTGACTAATAATAGTTGCAACTAATTTGACATTGAAATGTTCCATTTTATTTATAAAAACTTACATTTAGGTGAACTATTACAATACACATTCAAATCTATTATCTAGTATCTATTATAAATAATGTCAAATGTATTAACAACCAACAACTCTTAATAACTACAATAATATTTTTCTCCTTCCCCTTTTAACTCGAATTGCCATTTTTAACTTTTACATATTGCTTTCTAGATCAAGTTTTTCCCTTTACAACAAGCGTTCAATAAAATTCAATAAATGCAAGTCTATTACAAATGTTGCTTTTATTGAATTTTATTGAAATTTCCCAGTTTCTGCATATATAGTCTATGCTTCGTATAAAACATATATATTTCATAATTCTTATATTGATTATATTGTTTATTTCTCTTTCCATTTATTTTAATTTCATCTATGTTCAGGGTATCTGGACATGTATGTTTTACATGCCTCTTGGTGAGAAGACCTCTTCTAAAACAGTTGAGCTCTCCAGACATTTCTCATTATTAGATGTTACTAAGTAGCTCCGTGTGTAGAAATTACTTATTTAATACAGTTTCTCTTTTCTTTATTTATTTTTCTTTATTTCTTTATTTATTTATTTATTTATTTTTCTTTCTCCCTAAGGGACCTGCTTTATTTTTCATTCTTTATATATGTCGTTATTTCTTATTATTTTAACAAGATGTTCCTAATACAATCTGTTTGGGGAAAATGACTTGTGCCTCTACCCACAGCCCCCACCTCTTCTGCATAGCGCGATCCGCTCTAAAGGGGACCTGTCACATCGCCTCGGATGTAAACAGGGCCTGTTCTCAAACTGTAAACAGACCCCTGTTCTCAAACTCAACATCAATAAATACCCTGAAACTCGGTCCTCCGGTTGTGCTCTGTCAACCCCGACCACAAATATACGAATTCTTCACTGACCCGAGGTTACAAAAGGCGTAGACATCTCCTCACCACCCCCCTCTAGCTCAAAAAGCTCCAGACCGATATAACCCTTGTCCATTTGAAAACGGTAACCCCTTTGGCCCTGTTGAAGAGACAGCCTCGCAGCTCTCGCTTAGGTAAAAATATCTATGTTACTAAATAATCAGGAGGGCTTAAATAGAGCTCTGTTGGCGCTTCACTCGTATAGAGAAAGAGCTATTTTACTAAAAAATCTGTCTGGCTTAAATACAACTCTTTTGGAGGGTTTGAAAAACAGTTGAAGACCCCACCACCCTGTACATTCCTTCGGTGCCCTGTCAATGCCTCCCACAAATATGCTAATTATTCATTGACGCTATACATGCCCCCTAGGAAGGGGCCCTCGAAGTTGAACTCAAGTTCAAGGTCAAAGGTCAAATCCCCCGCAGCGCCCCTTCCAAAACAGTACCCTATATAACTACTCACATATTATGTGACGCATTTATATATTTTTAATATAACAAGTGTTTCAACTATTATATCAGATGAGTTTCTCACTCTGTTTAGGTTTGCAGAAACTGTCACAGTAACTAGAGGGTTAAAAAAAGCAAAAGCAGGAAGTGTTCACCCCCTTCAATGTGCTTATTAAACGCAGACGTCAGCTCTCATACTGAGGTAAAAACAAGTTGCTGAGCACACTGTCACTTTTAAAGAAACCCTGCTGCAGTTGCACAGAATCGTCAGGATGACACGGCATGGTTTCCCTGCTCGTTTCTATAAAAACGTAGTATACACTTTCTATTATTGATTGTACTGTATTTAAACTTAAGTAAAACTAAGTAATTTTAAAAAACAATTTAAAATTACATTGACAGTACACACTACGAGGTTGATGGCATTTGTGTTTTGCGTTATTTCATTTAAAGCTTATGATTAGTTGCTCAACTATGGCAAGTTTTTCATCTGCGGTGAAATTTATCTTTATTTACTTTACAAGCAGCCATTCTTTTATGTTCTTCACAAAAATAATAAGACCAGACTTTGTTGCTTAGCAGCAACAGGTAAGTCAGGGCTAACGTAGGACCTGCAAGGTTTTGTTTCGTGCAACAGTCTGATCACGAGGTCTTACGTAAGTCCAATTTCACAGGACTTAGACTAAGGCTAAGACTTAAAGTAAGACCTTTTAAGTGCAACCGGCCCCTGCACCCCACCTGACTACCTTCACACCCGGTTCACGGATCCGGTGACTGGTCTGCACATTCATTTAAAGGGTCCCACCCACTACTATCACAAACACTGATAGACACACAGCAGCCAAGTCACAGTCCAGAATCCAAAGTCTAAAGTTCGGTAGCCAAGGTTCATTATCTTTGTTGTAGTAACTCTGGATTCTCTCTCTCACACTCCAAAACACCCTCTCTGCTTTTACCCTAAGATACTTTGTGCCCTTCCAGTGGAGAAACCATCTCTTTATAGTGAGATGGGGTGATGAGCTGATTGCAGTCAGCTGTAACTTCTGCCCTGCAGTCTTTCAATCCAGTGCGCCTGAGTATTGAGGCGCCGGAAGTGTGTTGCCCTGTAGGCTGTCTAGTGGAGTCTTGTACAGGAAGTCTGTTTGTCGGAGTGGCTAGGGCGGTCCCGGGTGCCGGCAAATAGTGTCTTTGCTGGACCACACCTCGTAATGTGTTACTATATATATCCCTATATACGTATATGCATATGTACACTACATGGCCAAAAGTATGTGGACACCTCGCTTTGTGCACGAGGGCATTGTCATGCTGAAACAGGAAGGTCATTCCAAAACTGTTGCCACAAAGTTGGAACATCATCTAGAATGTAATTGTATGTTTAAACGTTAAGATATCCCTTCAGTGGAATTAAGGGGCCTAGCCCGAACCATGAAAAATAGCCCCAGATCATTATTCCTCCTCCACCAAACTTTACACTTGGCACTATGCATTCGGGCATTGTCTCAGTGACACTCACCTATTACGGGCATCTCTGTGTTCAGGAATCCTGCTGGGTGGAAATCCTCAGGATGATCTGACAGCACAGCCACAGCTTTCCTCACAGCCTGGACAGAGACAGCAGGGCTTTTATAATGTCTGGCTATGTGACCTAAACAGTATCTAAAGGACACGAATGCTATGTTCATATTCCAGTGATGAAGTAGAGTTCATTAACTGTATTGATAAACACACTGCAAAAATTAAACCTAAAGTTAATCTTAATATTAATATTGTTAGTCTGAAGCAAATATATCTACTTTCTATGAGTCTCATTATATAATGCACTCAAATATAGTTTCAGTCCCACTAAAGTCTGGATGTTTTTGGCGATCTGTAATTCTTGAATTAGAATTGGTTACTATCACTTAAGATATAGACAGGATCTATATGCAAATTAATCTACTATTAACTCAGACACAGTGAACATATACAATAATTCTCATTAAAGTCGAATATAAAAAGGGGATAATATTCTAATACATTATATTACTTATAAAAATGTAAGTTTAGCTTATTTTTCATAATATGCTCTTTGATAATAAATGGGCAGCCCCTAGGCCCAGGTGTATCCCCTAGCCTGGCAGACAGGCAGGTTAAATCCAGGGCACAAACACACAGAGACAAGGAGAGGAATTTGGCTTCAAATTTACTCCAGAATTGAATTTCTGCTTTTTGTTAACATCAATGGTATGACATTACCATAATGCTACAGCAAGGACATTTTAGGTGTGTGTGCGGAGGGGTTTCTTTCTATCATCTTTCATCACATGATTTATATTCACGGTAGGACTGGCACAGCACTAGATAAGCCCACTAGGCCAAAAGACCGGGTCTCCCAACATGGGAGGTTTATCACTGTACTGATTTCATAGAGTGGTTATGTCACATGTAAGGAGCTCATGTACCAAATGGATAGTCCTAATAAATACTGTAATGGGAGTCAGACAGAAATTCCCAACCAGCAGAATTAAACATTAAATCGACACACCTTTAGACAGAAACAATAAATACTCAGAGGAGTTCTGATCTCCTATTGCAGGTGAGTGACTGGAGCTGCCTACCTGATCCACATCAGTGTCATGGCCGTTGTGCTCCTGCACGGCACACAGGCTGCAGATCCAGCTCTGGTCAGTCTGACAGAACACCTCCAGAGCTCGGCGGTGCTGCTGGCACAGTCTGTGCTCCAGGTCTCCAGTCGTGTCCTCCAGTCTGTGTGTCTGCAGGGCTGGCACTGTGTAGTGCTGCCGGACGTGAGTTTCACAGTAGGACGCAGCGCAGGTCAGACAGGATTTCACAGCTCTGCTCTTCCTCCCAGTGCACAGATCACAGGCCACGTCTCTAGGCCTGGCGTAGCTGTGAGCCGGCATTTCCTCATCGCTGAGTGAACTGAAGATATCAGGAAAGACAGTCATCTGTCAGTAACATAACTGTATTGGGGCACAACGATAGCTTGGTTCCCAGATATCTGAAAAATAAAGCACTGCCCTAAGGGGGAGGGGTTAAGTCTGTTTCCATGGAACCTCATACAAAACATGTTTCTATCCCAGCGGCCTATATGCCCATGTGTGTGTCACACAAACAGCCCCTTCTTGTTTCCTGTTTCTATATATGGTGACGCACACACCAGAATTTTCTGTTTGCCGAAGGACAGAACTCAAAAGAGACTTTACAGCTTTTGGGCATTGCCTACAACCTATCGTTATCTTTCAAGTTGAAAACACAAGGAGAAGGGGTTCCCATATAACCAATCCGTCACAAGGGTGGAGGGCAGCGGACTGGTAAGGAAGCCTGCCGTGAGGCAACACCTGCTAAAGGGGCCTCAACTTGAACCAGCTCAGGATAGAGGCTGCAGGAGCCCCTCGGGGCCACATCCAGGCTGCCCAGCAGCAAGGACAACAGTAATGCTCTACTGGGAACAGTAATGCAGAGAGGGGAGGGCCAGCTGTGCCTATACCGTCACAGACAATAGTATGTTACAACAAACAAGCTATATCAAACAAGGCACCCTTTGGAAAGCGCCTTTCCCTGTTTCCACACTCCATAGGACAAATAACCAGTCAGAGCGCCAACTGTCCTTAGTGAGAAGGGAGGAGGATTGAAAGCCATCAACTGTACCAGCCTGTTCTCATGGAAGGGAGATATCACCTTCGGGAGGAATGCAGGGTTAGGTCTGAGCGTAACCCTGGACCCATCCCCAACAAAAAGTACACATGAGGGGTGTAGAGACAGACAACATAACATTACATTCATATTAAGTACACAAACAACACAATTGAACTATATAACCTATCATTTTTAAATTTGAAGACTCCAGCCCAGAGTTCTAATGAATCGAGTCAGTTACTCGATTTTTTGATGACTCGACACAAGTCATCGACATCAATTGGCTCGACTCGATTTGAGTCCCTGCAAGAAAAGACTCGACTCAACTCAGTGCTCAAAATACATGACTCGAAGCGAGTAAAAACACAAAAGTCTGCATCTGACTCGAGTCATTGTCTTCATGATAAATTAAAACAAAAATGCCCCTTCTGTATATGCAGTCATCTTGTTGCATTAACAGAACAGGCTTCTACAGTGATTGGCAAGACCGTTGCTAATTAAACACTTTTCTAGCCTATGGCTGTCATGTCTGTGCCTCATACTGCTCCCGTCCACCTCCAGAGATCACAGTCTCCCGAGTTTTAGTTCAGTTTTCTCCTTGATTGTCAGTTCATCGCCACATAGTTAGTTTAGGGCTGTCACTAATGACTATTTTGGTAATCTAGTATTATGTCGATTATTCTGACGATGATGATCGAGTTATTCAGATACAAAGTTTGCATAAACAGCTTTTTTTAAATGCTTAATTTCAACATTCTTCTTGTTTTTCAATGATCATAACGCTGTAGTGGGAAAATGTATTTTCTTATTTTCTGTATATTATTTCAATATTATTAATTGTTTCAGTTTTGTCTATGAAGCAATCATTAGTTTGTATTTAGCCCTTCGTGGGAACCACTTTAATTATTAGTTTACATGCAAGAATACTGCAGAAATCTACCGAAGTCATGTTACCCTGCCTTCACCTCAAGGTTACTTGTATCTTGGATTGTATACAAAACAACTGTCTTCAAGTCACTCTGCCTCTGCTTAAGGTTCACTGTTTCTTGAATATATAGGCCTACAGCTACTGTCTTTTGAATACCTGATCAACAACTGCTTCAGAGTGCATGGGGTAAACTGAACTCATACAGGTGGATTGAACTGGATTTGCAGTAACCTGTTCTCTATCAAATATACAAAGGGGCTTCTTCCAGCTCACATCTCTAGTTCTTTTCTTCACTTGTGAGAGGAGAGCTCCGTGTTAAGTTGTATTTATTGTTTTGTATAATAAACTTGTTACTTCTTCATCGGTGTATCCTGGGATTTACACAAACCACTACGACATCAGTAGCAGCAGCCAGAATCAAGCTATGGTGGTGTTATGCTTAGTTTTTTTGTTTTTTTGTGTGCGTTTGTGTGTGTGTGTGTGTTTGTGTGATTTGTCAGGTTAGATTGGCAAAGAAACATATTGATACACACACACACATTTTATGTAATGTTACGTTAAATTGACCCCCCAAGAATAGTTGCCTGGCTCCACAGGCGCAGTGGACAGGCGTGTCCCTCCTCCTCGATATGAATGCAGACGAGCTTTCAGCCCCGCTCGAGAGCAACATGCCCCCAACTACTCGACAACTACACACCTCCCATACCCCCCGCACAACCCCCACCCCACAAACCATGGACTCGAAATTCATGTCGCACACACATTAACAGACACACAGAGATTCTGATACACAAACAGTCACACTACTGATACAAACACATAGTCTGCACTTGTTAGCTATTAAAACTAGGAAGTAGGACTTGTATTTTATATGAACTGCATTTACATTTAAAAGTGCATGTTTGTGTTTGTTCAATCTGTCCTGTGTATATATAGCCGTGTGTGATACAGCATATCAGACTGAAATATACAGTCGCAGCCTATATGAAGCTGATTGTAACTAACTGGCAGAACTTTCATAAGAACTAATACATTTATAAAAAACCCAACAACACTCTGGGATCCATAATCTACTTAAAGTGTTTTAAAAATGTCAGTGTTTTTCCTTGATAACCTCCACACAAACTTAATAAATGACAGTAAGTGTCACTAAATATATTAACCACACATGGATAACATTGTGTGCAGTATCAATTTGTAGTTTTTTGTTTGGGATTCTTTGCCTTGTCCTGACAGCATTGTCAGTGGATCAGGTAGTGATTGTATTAATCGCTACTTTTCAAGAATACTCTGCCTGTCATTTGTCAAATCTGTGTTGGTTTCACAACAGGAAATCAGGGGGGTCACGATACTATCATTACTGTATTACACACAGTTACCGGTAATTAGGGTTTACATCTAATATAATTAAAATGATTGCCTCTTTATGCGATTGATCACGTCTTCCTGCACCCCTCCCCCCAACACCGGAGAAAACACTGTTGATCAGCGCCCCTTAACTTCAAGTTGAGAAACACCCCTGCTTGGCACTAACCAATGTGTCAACGTCAGGGACCAGTTTTTAAGTAGTTGCGATTTTCATTGTCGTTCAGATGCCTGTATGTGAGCCGAGAGCGCAGTTTGGTCTTGTTGGGGTTCATTATGGAGAATGCCTGCTCACAAAGATATGTAGTCCTGAACATGCAAAGGATATTTGAGGACAACATCTCCAAGATCATGTTGGCTAGCGATGTCGACTTAATCAAAGCTGCAAATCTCAGCCTGGCGGGGTTTTTTCTTTCATGATCGAAAGTCTGGTCTGGTGCAGCTGCACACACTCACATCAGGCTACGTGCACTTAGTGGACAAAATAGGAACTACACACGTCGTCTTCATTATTGTATTTGTAGAACTTTTACCTTTTTTTTCCTGGATCTCTCAAATCACCGTTCTGGCCTGACTGGACCCCTCGGTGGGCCGTATGTTTGACACCCCTGATCTAGAGATTTCATTACCATTATCTAATAAACATCTTATTGATTCACTGCCATCATGTGGATTCCTTACAAAATCGATTTTGACATACTGATTAAATGTAACCAGTTTTTAACATTGTAACAATGTAACAATTTTGCTTTTTAAATACTGATAATTCTATGCACAGGATGACATTTTAAAACAAGATAAAATTTGAAAATGCTGCTCTGTAACTGTCAGGTTTCACATATCTGATTTAAAATACCAACAACATGTTCAGTATTGTGCATATAGTTCTTGAAGAATTTGAAGATGTAAGTTAATTAATAGTCTTAACTATATTCTTTTATAGTTTTGTATGTCACTTATTTGGATCTTAGTAACACAGTAATGCATTATACATAACTTCTTATGGGAAAATATGTTTTGCTGTTTCGCATTGGCTCTATATTCATGGAATTCATTAACAGGGCTAATCCCTGTAATAATAATAATAATAATAATAATAATAATAATAATAATAATAATAATAATAATAATTGGATAACTGCAAATTTCCAATCAAATATTGCATGCTTCTTTAATTGGAATGTTGACTTATTAGTGTTGAGTATTAGTGTTATTTCAATACTTGCATATCTGACAAAGTTAGATCCAAGAATCAATCAGACAAGTTATTTGGAGGAACTGTGCTGTTACCCATTCTGCTGAGCAGCCCCTTCCAACACTGCCATGCTTTCCCTTATGGCACAGCAGTACAGATAAGCACACTAGAAGTATACTGCAGTACACACAACACATATTTACAGTATACTTCAGTACTCCTACGGTGGACTTTACTGAACTTTTATTTCATTAGGACTCAGGCACATTCATGGTGATATAATTGATTTTAAATCATATCACCAATCAAGACAAGAACAGTGTAGTGCTGGAGATTTATATATCAGGTCACTGTTAAAAAAGGGGACATTGTCAGAGCATCATGAGTACCACTCTTTCACAAAGTGCCACAGGATCATCAGTGACAACACTGTTATTCTGAGTCTTTTATACAAATCCTGAAGCCACACACAGAGCAACAATGCAACACGAGGCACCCAGAACACACTCCCATTGCTCAGCGCTGGTAGATATGGATGTACAATATAAACTGTAACCTCACCTTGGGTCGGGGGGGAAGGGGTCTTCTCTGAAGTGAACTGGATTGTGCATTGAGTCCTCACTCCTCATGGACAGACAGCTGGGCACCGGTGACTCTGCTCTCTGCAGTGGGACCCTGTGAACACACATGGACACAGGCCTTCATTTAACCTCTGTCTACACAGCTGGACAATCGGTTCAAATCAGAGGATAACAATGCAGAGCCTCAATAATACAGCAAGCCCACCGTGATGACAATGTGAAGCACTGCTGCTGTAAACCAGCCTGGCCACTTCAATCTGGCACTTAAAGCACAACATTGGGCTCTCCTGACACTCTCACATCATTACAGACATACAGGACCATTTACATTTCTGATATGGCTTAAAAAAGCTGAACAACAGCTTACCTAGGAATACATTCTCATTTAACTAAATACACAGCAAATTAAAGCAGTTTTAAGGCTATTTTTTAATCTGTCCATATAAATAAAACACAGACTTACATCATGATCAATCTGGTGTTTTTGAAAAAGAAAGGTTGTGTTATTAAACATGCACATGTGACGGGGCTCACAGTACAGAGATGAGTCTGTTACAGTCATGACATCCTCTCCAGGCCTAATAGGGCATTCAACCCCCATGGCAGAGGGGGGTTTTGGCACAGCTGACCTGTAGCTTTTTTGGGACTGGCTGTGTGGATGAGACACTCAGCAGTGTCCCGGGATGCCTGTTTCAGTCCAAGAGGGAGTCTGACTGCACACACAACACACATTACATTTAAATTTCTCCCTTCAAATCCCATGTTTCTGCCATCCTCCTCTTCTGAAATCCAGCACTAGTGTTTAGATGTCACACAGACATAACCACACACCCATAGGTCAAATACTCTAATGTCTATGTCAGGGGTTTTCAGGGTGGAGTTCCACCTGCCCTGCGGGTTTTTGTTCCAACCAAGGTCTTAATTGCTTAATTGAATCCTTAATTGACCTAAAAAAGCAATAAAGCATTCAATTAAGTAATTAAGACCTAGGCTGGAACAAAAACTAGCAGAGCAGGGGGTACTCCAGGACTGGTTTGAAAACCCCCGGTCCATGTGGATTAGAAGTTTTAAGGGGATTTCACACCGGACACCTCCTTGTGTGCCTGTGGCAGGGCAGGGGTTAATGGTCCCTCCCTGCCTGCTCATGGACTGCAGGTGGTTGGGGTTGATTGACACTAATTGATCGATCAACCCCAGCCACCTGCTATAAAAGCAGGCCTCAGCTGCAGAGTAGGAGACAGAGCTTGGGGGAGCAAGCAAGGTTTGTTTGTGCGTGCATGTGGTTTTAGTTTGGGTCTTGTTATTGTTGCTCAGTGAAGACCAGAGGGGTGTACTACGAAGCGAGATTAACCTACTCAGATTTAACTCGGGTTTATCAAGGAAAGTCAGGGTTGACGAACTCTGATTGCCTAAACTGGTGTTAAACGGTACTGCGATGGTGATCGCTTAGTTGATTCGGTGTTAACTTAACTGGAGTTTGTGCGCATTCACGTAAAAGGGGCGTGTTGGGAAGCACAGGCTGAGTTTCTGCATAATGGCTCGTGCTCTGTATTTTTCCCCGGAATAATGCATGCTGATAATGTCAGGATTTGAGCAGTTTAAAGAAAGGTTAATGGCTAATTCTAACACATTGGCAGCCAACAAAGCCAGGGAGGCTTGTTGGCAGCGCATTGCCAAAAGAGTAAATTCGTAAGATCGGTATTCTTGTCCTTTGTTCTCTCTCCTGTCTTATGGACTCTTACTTGTAATGACTGAGATGTAAGGACACGTAAAATAGTGTATCTAAATATGTGCAAACAATTTTGAATTCAATTATAGCCTACACATGGGTTACATCTTTGAAATTGACCCGTTACTCACTGTTAATGAATTAAGATCTACTCCCTAAAGCACCCAGGCTGTAGGGCTCCCTGTATGAACTCAATGCTATTGTGTTCAGAATAACTTCATTCTAACAATCATTTGAGCTGCAACCTCAGTGGAAAGCGCAACTGGCAACAAGTCCAGATGAAATATAAAAATATTCTATCAAGTGGTGTGTATTAATACTTCTCATCAATAATACACAGTACAGATGTGGTGTGTAGCCTACACTTATAATAGCCTATCCATGTGTTCACAGCAAGCAGAAAAAAGGCCGACCTAGTGAAAACTGGAGGAGGGCCACCGCCTGCTACATTTTCACAGGCAGAGGAGTTGGCACTGGCGAAAAATAGAGGAAGGCCCAGAATGGAGGGGGTCGAGGGGGGCAGTCAGTTCTGACCCTGGTGGCAGCTTGATGCCCACCCTTTATGTACAGGGTAATATCATACAATTATTTGGGAAATCACAACAATTTTATATGTAGTTCACATGCCTGTCTTGCCTTCACATGCCTGTACAGTTCAGCGGGATACTATTGATCTGCTCCAGCCAACAGCATGGCCCTCATCTGACTCTCGGGTAGAGGCAAGTGTGGAAATAATTGAGGAGTTTAGTGGATTTATCAATGCTGATATGTTGACACAATTTAATAGCTTTTCTCTTAAATTGTTTTTCAGGAGGACTTCGGTGAGGAGACCATGTCAGCCGTGTCTGACACACACATCCAGGTTGACCCATTCAATCACTTGTACTTTCATGTCTATTTAACGGTAACTAACATAGGCTAATACTAGGCTATGCATGGCAAATTGCATGAATCATGCACTAACCCATGCCACCTAGCCTCCAGACTGGTCACCATTAAATGGTGATCGCATGTCACCTGACAAAGGAATTCAGGCCATTTTAACATGCTACCATTGTAAGAAAATCCCCACCTAATGTGTCTTTAATTGTTTTGAATATCAGTAGACGTTTTGAGGACAAATAATGCAGGCTAGCCTACATTTCAGATCAAATACGATCTGATCAAATACCTGAACGTTGATGCTGTGAAATGACTTCCTATTCACATAATCCCCCTCATGATCTCCCAGGGGCTCTAATGGGGATATGCGTACAGTCAATCGCACCAATCACCCTCGGCACTCCTATGAAAAAAATGTGTTCTGTATATAGGCCCAGCCTATGCATATTAAAAATAGACCAAGTACTGTTATATTGCGAATTACCTGCAATCGCATAAAAAGCCTCTTTGATCTTTAGCACGCTTAAACGGCAAGGGAACATAACAAATGCATCCAGCAGTTTAGAGAGAGCAAGTGCCACCTTGCGAACATGCACGGCAGACAGTATTCCTGCTCAGATGTGCAGCATCACCGATGGGATACATGAAGTGTCCGCTGGCAAAATACTGCACAGCAAAACGCACTGTCTGTTCAACAGTGAGGGCATCACTCCGGCGAGTGGCATTGAGACGTCTGGCCCTAGAAGCCGGCAAAGACACTGAATTCCCTCAGATGAGAATCAATATCTTTCATAGAGAACATCATCGGGATGAGCTAGAGGAGTTGCACGGTCTCTAAACACCCTCGCCCTGCGGACTAAGCCTCTCACAACCCGTGCGCCGATGTCGATTGGGTCTTCCAAATGTCCCAGCATTTTTCCCGACAAGATTGAGGGCAGAGAGGCGGTGCTTATATAGGGTAACATCTAGATAACCACACAGATACCCTGCTCGGAGCAGTTTAGAGATGCCGCGTATATTGCCATGACAACATACATAAAACATAAAACTGATCCACCTTCCGTGGTGCGGGTTAAACGACCTCACAAAGTTACTCCTGAACTTACCTGGATAAGCCAGTTACCTCGCTTCGTAGTACACCCCTCAGGGCCCCGTTCCTCGTAGCTGGTTTAACTAATTCAGACTAATCAGACATTAGCTAGTGATGAGGAAACAAAGCTTTCTGAAGCAGTGAACCATTTGAAGCTCTTGTACCGAAAAAAGGGTCACTGCTTCAAACTGCTTGAGACATGCTCTCCATAGTGATCTGCTGGTGAGTACGTGGTATTGCAACTATGGATTTAGTCGAAAAGCAAGCCAATATACAAATGAACCCATCAGTATCTGTGATCTGGAGTTCAGTAAAGGTCATGTGAACATCATGTGTCGATGTGTACATGTCCACAAATATGTGTCATAAATCTTGCTTTGTCACCAAGGTGTATGTAACATTATGTAATAGTTTAGCTCTGTGATCATTATAGAGACTCAAGACCGGATGTTGTATAGAAGGCAGTCATATTTACGTGATGATTGTCGCAAGTCATACTAAGTAGCAAAGTCAAATGCGATTACCTATAAGTGTCGTCTACATTTCATATAGCGTAGATATAGTCAACATTGATATGAATTTTCTATTCATACATCTAGGGATGTGGTTGTGTAATGATCCAAGTGATGCAGATATAGAGTTAAGCCTACATTGTGTTTATATAAGATAAGCACACTAGAAGTATACTGCAGTACACACAACACATATTTACAGTATACTTCAGTACTCTTACGGTGGACTTTACTGAACTTTTATTTAATTAGGACTCGGGCACATTCATGGTGATATAATTGATTTTAAATCATATCACCAATCAAGACAAGAACAGTGTAGTGCTGGAGATTTATATATCAGGTCACTGTTAAAAAAGGGGACATTGTCAGAGCATCATGAGTACCACTCTTTCACAAAGTGCCACAGGATCATCAGTGACAACACTGTTATTCTGAGTCTTTTATACAAATCCTGAAGCCACACACAGAGCAACAATGCAACACGAGGCGCCCAGAACACACTCCCATTGCTCAGCGCTGGTAGATATGGATGTACAATATAAACTGTAACCTCACCTTGGGTCGGGGGGGAAGGGGTCTTCTCTGAAGTGAACTGGATTGTGCATTGAGTCCTCACTCCTCATGGACAGACAGCTGGGCACCGGTGACTCTGCTCTCTGCAGTGGGACCCTGTGAACACACATGGACACAGGCCTTCATTTAACCTCTGTCTACACAGCAATGCAGAGCCTCAATAATACAGCAAGCCCACCGTGATGACAATGTGAAGCACTGCTGCTGTAAACCAGCCTGACCACTTCAATCTGGCACTTAAAGCACAACATTGGGCTCTGCTGACACTCTCACATCATTACAGACATACAGGACCATTTACATTTCTGATATGGCTTAAAAAAGCTGAACAACAGCTTACCTAGGAATACATTCTCATTTAACTAAATACACAGCAAATTAAAGCAGTTTTAAGACTAGTTTTTAATCGATCCATATAAAAGAAATACACTTGATAATCGAGTTTAAATTCAATTGAATATTCAAAGACCTAAATATTTGAGAGTTGCAATTTTATACAAGGAAGGCAAATCCAGGGATGTTTTAGTTTGTTCAGTTTTGACACAACTCATCCCAAAAGCCTGAAGGAGCACATGCTGGCATTTGACATCCACCATTATTTGGCAAGTTTAAAATTGTAAAAGTTGTCGACTTTTTAAAGTGACCGATTGTTCGAGGGGGTCCGGGGGCATGGTCCCCCGTGAGATTTTTTTTGTACAACAGCTGTCAGAAGGTCACCTGGTGACCAAAACAAACTCCAGGCTCATACAAAACTGCTTCACCCAATAATAATAATAATAATTATAATAATAATATATAATATATATATTTTTACTTGATTAGAAAAACTGCACAATGAATCCAAATTGTCCATCAGAAATCCGCCCGGCTGTAAAATCGCACCTGCAGCCTTTACTCGGTGAAATACAAGGCCATGCATCAATGGATTATATTTATTTCAAAATACACTGGATCCCTGATCGCAGGGGGTGCAGCCTCTTCTCAGTGGGGGGCTGAGGCTTGACATTATATTGAGGGTCTTCTCTTTACACCTTGTTGGCACACATATGTATTTATTTATTTAATTGTACACACTACATGTGTTCATACAGAAAGATTTTGGTTTTAAACTTTACCCATTGCAAAACATTGCAATATGAGCTAATTACTATTAAGTTGTATAATGTACTGTATTTTTTTTAATATGTGCACACGAAAATAAATTAAACAATACATACTAAAGCCAAATCCTAATATAATCCTTTTTGGGAAGAATATGTGCCTCGCTTCATTCAGCTTCATACTCTGCAGCAGACTCCCATTAGCAGACTGGAGCTGCACTTGCTCTCCAGACTACAGATTATTGGGGATATGGGGGGGGGGTTGGGAGGGAGGTTGGCAGTGGATGCAGGTGGCGGGTTGGTGGGATGGTTCTATCTGTCCATAGTTTATACATTTTTCTGTATTGTGGTTTGTTTTGTTGGCATGTTTGCTTAATAACTTAATTACAACAAAAAAATAAACATAAATATTGGTTAATACAAATGCAATTTAGCCCCTGTATAAACTTTAATATCCCTAATTTATCATTGGCACCCTTTGGCACTTAGCAAAGTATACAAACCAGACTTTGGGCACTCCATTCAGAAAAGGTTCGCCATCCCTGCCCTAGGGCCTAGGTCACTACTTGGTTGGTAATATGGCATATAATAATATGGCATCTGAGCAGATTTAGGCTTGCAATTACAAAGGGTATGAATACCTTTTTTATGTGATATTTGACTGTAAATTGAAGAAAGCTTTTGCAATTTTTCTTTTGATGTGACTAGTTAATATCACACTCTCTGTACGGTCCCACAGTACGGTAGAGACTTTTAAAAGAAAGAGCATCGTGATTCTAAGCAACTCAGGGATGTGATTATAGAGGAGCACAAATCTGAAGAAGTGTACAATATCAGTTCACACAAGTCCATTTCAAAGGCATTGAACATCCCTTTGTAGATCAGTTCATCTATTTCAAATTCTGAATCTGAAACAATAAAATGTGTAAAGCGTGTTGGGGGCTGAATACTTTTTCAAGGCCCTGTAGATGCTCATCAGACTGACAGGTTATACACTCAGAGGCTACTGCCCCGGATCTCCTCTCACCTCTTGGTCTTGGGGCGCACAGCTCCATCCTGAGCCTCAGGCTCCACAGAGAGACTCATCTCAGAGTCCAGATCCGGCCCAGTGGACCTGAACACACAGCACAGACACAGACACACTGATCACACAGCACCAGCACAGCACTGCTCCTGTCTAACACACTGCATCGTACAAGATTCATCAAATGTATCCTAGATTATGACTGACTAATGTTTCCTTCTTCTTTTGTGGTCTGTTTTAAGAAATGTTTGAAACCCAGTGGGAAGAGCAGAACATATCATTTAATTAACTAAGCACCGCACATGAAACGTTGAATATCGACACACTATTGCTTTGTTAAAACAAAGCCTACGTTTATGTCACAGACGTGACTATTTATTCACGGGTTTCGTTACGTTTGTATAATTATCATGGTTATATTTGTATTTTGTTCACCTGTATTGCTGTTATATCACGGATTGATTTATTCATTTTTCTTGCATATTATTTTATGTTCATTAATTGTTGTAACTTTGTTTCACTGTTTTGTTACAAGATGTATTTCTTTCTAATCAGTTGAATTAGACGCGCACCTGTTGCGCGCTGCCCTCCCATTTCAACAAGATTGATTTTAAATCATATCACCAATCAAGACAAGAACAGTGTAGTGCTGGAGATTTATATATCAGGTCACTGTTAAAAAAGGGGACATTGTCAGAGCATCATGAGTACCACTCTTTCACAAAGTGCCACAGGATCATCAGTGACAACACTGTTATTCTGAGTCTTTTATACAAATCCTGAAGCCACACACACAACAACAATGCAACACGAGGCACCCAGAACACACTCCCATTGCTCAGCGCTGGTAGATATGGATGTACAATATAAACTGTAACCTCACCTTGGGTCGGGGGGGAAGGGGTCTTCTCTGAAGTGAACTGGATTGTGCATTGAGTCCTCACTCCTCATGGACAGACAGCTGGGCACCCTGTGAACACACATGGACACAGGCCTTCATTTAACCTCTGTCTACACAGCAATGCAGAGCCTCAATAATACAGCAAGCCCACCGTGATGACAATGTGAAGCACTGCTGCTGTAAACCAGCCTGACCACTTCAATCTGGCACTTAAAGCACAACATTGGGCTCTGCTGACACTCTCACATCATTACAGACATACAGGACCATTTACATTTCTGATATGGCTTAAAAAAGCTGAACAACAGCTTACCTAGGAATACATTCTCATTTAACTAAATACACAGCAAATTAAAGCAGTTTTAAGGCTATTTTTTAATCTGTCCATATAAATAAAACACAGACTTACATCATGATCAATCTGGTGTTTTTGAAAAAGAAAGGTTGTGTTATTATACATGCACATGTGACGGGGCTCACAGTACAGAGATGAGTCTGTTACAGTCATGACATCCTCTCCAGGCCTAATAGGGCATTCAACCCCCATGGCAGAGGGGGGTTTTGGCACAGCTGACCTGTAGCTTTTTTGGGACTGGCTGTGTGGATGAGACACTCAGCAGTGTCCCGGGATGCCTGTTTCAGTCCAAGAGGGAGTCTGACTGCACACACAACACACATTACATTTAAATTTCTCCCTTCAAATCCCATGTTTCTGCCATCCTCCTCTTCTGAAATCCAGCACTAGTGTTTAGATGTCACACAGACATAACCACACACCCGTAGGTCAAATACTCTAATGTCTATGTCAGGGGTTTTCAGGGTGGAGTTCCACCTGCCCTGCGGGTTTTTGTTCCAACCAAGGTCTTAATTGCTTAATTGAATCCTTAATTGACCTAAAAAAGCAATAAAGCATTCAATTAAGTAATTAAGACCTAGGCTGGAACAAAAACTAGCAGAGCAGGGGGTACTCCAGGACTGGTTTGAAAACCCCCGGTCCATGTGGATTAGAAGTTTTAAGGGGATTTCACACCGGACACCTCCTTGTGTGCCTGTGGCAGGGCAGGGGTTAATGGTCCCTCCCTGCCTGCTCATGGACTGCAGGTGGTTGGGGTTGATTGACACTAATTGATCGATCAATCCCAGCCACCTGCTATAAAAGCAGGCCTCAGCTGCAGAGTAGGAGACAGAGCTTGGGGGAGCAAGCAAGGTTTGTTTGTGCGTGCATGTGGTTTTAGTTTGGGTCTTGTTATTGTTGCTCAGTGAAGACCAGAGGGGTGTACTACGAAGCGAGATTAACCTACTCAGATTTAACTCGGGTTTATCAAGGAAAGTCAGGGTTGACGAACTCTGATTGCCTAAACTGGTGTTAAACGGTACTGCGATGGTGATTTAAGATGTCGCTTAGTTGATTCGGTGTTAACTTAACTGGAGTTTGTGCGCATTCACGTAAAAGGGGCGTGTTGGGAAGCACAGGCTGAGTTTCTGCATAATGGCTCGTGCTCTGTATTTTTCCCCGGAATAATGCATGCTGATAATGTCAGGATTTGAGCAGTTTAAAGAAAGGTTAATGGCTAATTCTAACACATTGGCAGCCAACAAAGCCAGGGAGGCTTGTTGGCAGCGCATTGCCAAAAGAGTAAATTCGTAAGATCGGTATTCTTGTCCTTTGTTCTCTCTCCTGTCTTATGGACTCTTACTTGTAATGACTGAGATGTAAGGACACGTAAAATAGTGTATCTAAATATGTGCAAACAATTTTGAATTCAATTATAGCCTACACATGGGTTACATCTTTGAAATTGACCCGTTACTCACTGTTAATGAATTAAGATCTACTCCCTAAAGCACCCAGGCTGTAGGGCTCCCTGTATGAACTCAATGCTATTGTGTTCAGAATAACTTCATTCTAACAATCATTTGAGCTGCAACCTCAGTGGAAAGCGCAACTGGCAACAAGTCCAGATGAAATATAAAAATATTCTATCAAGTGGTGTGTATTAATACTTCTCATCAATAATACACAGTACAGATGTGGTGTGTAGCCTACACTTATAATAGCCTATCCATGTGTTCACAGCAAGCAGAAAAAAGGCCGACCTAGTGAAAACTGGAGGAGGGCCACCGCCTGCTACATTTTCACAGGCAGAGGAGTTGGCACTGGCGAACAATAGAGGAAGGCCCAGAATGGAGGGGGTCGAGGGGGGCAGTCAGTTCTGACCCTGGTGGCAGCTTGATGCCCACCCTTTATGTACAGGGTAATATCATACAATTATTTGGGAAATCACAACAATTTTATATGTAGTTCACATGCCTGTCTTGCCTTCACATGCCTGTACAGTTCAGCGGGATACTATTGATCTGCTCCAGCCAACAGCATGGCCCTCATCTGACTCTCGGGTAGAGGCAAGTGTGGAAATAATTGAGGAGTTTAGTGGATTTATCAATGCTGATATGTTGACACAATTTAATAGCTTTTCTCTTAAATTGTTTTTCAGGAGGACTTCGGTGAGGAGACCATGTCAGCCGTGTCTGACACACACATCCAGGTTGACCCATTCAATCACTTGTACTTTCATGTCTATTTAACGGTAACTAACATAGGCTAATACTAGGCTATGCATGGCAAATTGCATGAATCATGCACTAACCCATGCCACCTAGCCTCCAGACTGGTCACCATTAAATGGTGATCGCATGTCACCTGACAAAGGAATTCAGGCCATTTTAACATGCTACCATTGTAAGAAAATCCCCACCTAATGTGTCTTTAATTGTTTTGAATATCAGTAGACGTTTTGAGGACAAATAATGCAGGCTAGCCTACATTTCAGATCAAATACGATCTGATCAAATACCTGAACGTTGATGCTGTGAAATGACTTCCTATTCACATAATCCCCCTCATGATCTCCCAGGGGCTCTAATGGGGATATGCGTACAGTCAATCGCACCAATCACCCTCGGCACTCCTATGAAAAAAATGTGTTCTGTATATAGGCCCAGCCTATGCATATTAAAAATAGACCAAGTACTGTTATATTGCGAATTACCTGCAATCGCATAAAAAGCCTCTTTGACCATTAGCACGCTTAAACGGCAAGGGAACATAACAAATGCATCCAGCAGTTTAGAGAGAGCAAGTGCCACCTTACGAACATGCACGGCAGACAGTATTCCTGCTCAGATGTGCAGCATCACCGATGGGATACATGAAGTGTCCGCTGGCAAAATACTGCACAGCAAAACGCACTGTCTGTTCAACAGTGAGGGCATCACTCCGGCGAGTGGCATTGAGACGTCTGGCCCTAGAAGCCGGCAAAGACACTGAATTCCCTCAGATGAGAATCAATATCTTTCATAGAGAACATCATCGGGATGAGCTAGAGGAGTTGCACGGTCTCTAAACACCCTCGCCCTGCGGACTAAGCCTCTCACAACCCGTGCGCCGATGTCGATTGGGTCTTCCAAATGTCCCAGCATTTTTCCCGACAAGATTGAGGGCAGAGAGGCGGTGCTTATATAGGGTAACATCTAGATAACCACACAGATACCCTGCTCGGAGCAGTTTAGAGATGCCGCGTATATTGCCATGACAACATACATAAAACATAAAACTGATCCACCTTCCGTGGTGCGGGTTAAACGACCTCACAAAGTTACTCCTGAACTTACCTGGATAAGCCAGTTACCTCGCTTCGTAGTACACCCCTCAGGGCCCCGTTCCTCGTAGCTGGTTTAACTAATTCAGACTAATCAGACATTAGCTAGTGATGAGGAAACAAAGCTTTCTGAAGCAGTGAACCATTTGAAGCTCTTGTACCGAAAAAAGGGTCACTGCTTCAAACTGCTTGAGACATGCTCTCCATAGTGATCTGCTGGTGAGTACGTGGTATTGCAACTATGGATTTAGTCGAAAAGCAAGCCAATATACAAATGAACCCATCAGTATCTGTGATCTGGAGTTCAGTAAAGGTCATGTGAACATCATGTGTCGATGTGTACATGTCCACAAATATGTGTCATAAATCTTGCTTTGTCACCAAGGTGTATGTAACATTATGTAATAGTTTAGCTCTGTGATCATTATAGAGACTCAAGACCGGATGTTGTATAGAAGGCAGTCATATTTACGTGATGATTGTCGCAAGTCATACTAAGTAGCAAAGTCAAATGCGATTACCTATAAGTGTCGTCTACATTTCATATAGCGTAGATATAGTCAACATTGATATGAATTTTCTATTCATACATCTAGGGATGTGGTTGTGTAATGATCCAAGTGATGCAGATATAGAGTTAAGCCTACATTGTGTTTATATAAGATAAGCACACTAGAAGTATACTGCAGTACACACAACACATATTTACAGTATACTTCAGTACTCTTACGGTGGACTTTACTGAACTTTTATTTAATTAGGACTCGGGCACATTCATGGTGATATAATTGATTTTAAATCATATCACCAATCAAGACAAGAACAGTGTAGTGCTGGAGATTTATATATCAGGTCACTGTTAAAAAAGGGGACATTGTCAGAGCATCATGACTCTTTCACAAAGTGCCACAGGATCATCAGTGACAACACTGTTATTCTGAGTCTTTTATACAAATCCTGAAGCCACACACACAACAACAATGCAACACGAGGCACCCAGAACACACTCCCATTGCTCAGCGCTGGTAGATATGGATGTACAATATAAACTGTAACCTCACCTTGGGTCGGGGGGGAAGGGGTCTTCTCTGAAGTGAACTGGATTGTGCATTGAGTCCTCACTCCTCATGGACAGACAGCTGGGCACCGGTGACTCTGCTCTCTGCAGTGGGACCCTGTGAACACACATGGACACAGGCCTTCATTTAACCTCTGTCTACACAGCAATGCAGAGCCTCAATAATACAGCAAGCCCACCGTGATGACAATGTGAAGCACTGCTGCTGTAAACCAGCCTGACCACTTCAATCTGGCACTTAAAGCACAACATTGGGCTCTGCTGACACTCTCACATCATTACAGACATACAGGACCATTTACATTTCTGATATGGCTTAAAAAAGCTGAACAACAGCTTACCTAGGAATACATTCTCATTTAACTAAATACACAGCAAATTAAAGCAGTTTTAAGACTAGTTTTTAATCGATCCATATAAAAGAAATACACTTGATAATCGAGTTTAAATTCAATTGAATATTCAAAGACCTAAATATTTGAGAGTTGCAATTTTATACAAGGAAGGCAAATCCAGGGATGTTTTAGTTTGTTCAGTTTTGACACAACTCATCCCAAAAGCCTGAAGGAGCACATGCTGGCATTTGACATCCACCATTATTTGGCAAGTTTAAAATTGTAAAAGTTGTCGACTTTTTAAAGTGACCGATTGTTCGAGGGGGTCCGGGGGCATGGTCCCCCGTGAGATTTTTTTTGTACAACAGCTGTCAGAAGGTCACCTGGTGACCAAAACAAACTCCAGGCTCATACAAAACTGCTTCACCCAATAATAATAATAATAATTATAATAATCATATATAATATATATATTTTTACTTGATTAGAAAAACTGCACAATGAATCCAAATTGTCCATCAGAAATCCGCCCGGCTGTAAAATCGCACCTGCAGCCTTTACTCGGTGAAATACAAGGCCATGCATCAATGGATTATATTTATTTCAAAATACACTGGATCCCTGATCGCAGGGGGTGCAGCCTCTTCTCAGTGGGGGGCTGAGGCTTGACATTATATTGAGGGTCTTCTCTTTACACCTTGTTGGCACACATATGTATTTATTTATTTAATTGTACACACTACATGTGTTCATACAGAAAGATTTTGGTTTTAAACTTTACCCATTGCAAAACATTGCAATATGAGCTAATTACTATTAAGTCGTATAATGTACTGTATTTTTGTTAATATGTGCACACGAAAATAAATTAAACAATACATACTAAAGCCAAATCCTAATATAATCCTTTTTGGGAAGAATATGTGCCTCGCTTCATTCAGCTTCATACTCTGCAGCAGACTCCCATTAGCAGACTGGAGCTGCACTTGCTCTCCAGACTACAGATTATTGGGGATATGGGGGGGGGGTTGGGAGGGAGGTTGGCAGTGGATGCAGGTGGCGGGTTGGTGGGATGGTTCTATCTGTCCATAGTTTATACATTTTTCTGTATTGTGGTTTGTTTTGTTGGCATGTTTGCTTAATAACTTAATTACAACAAAAAAATAAACATAAATATTGGTTAATACAAATGCAATTTAGCCCCTGTATAAACTTTAATATCCCTAATTTATCATTGGCACCCTTTGGCACTTAGCAAAGTATACAAACCAGACTTTGGGCACTCCATTCAGAAAAGGTTCGCCATCCCTGCCCTAGGGCCTACGTCACTACTTGGTTGGTAATATGGCATATAATAATATGGCATCTGAGCAGATTTAGGCTTGCAATTACAAAGGGTATGAATACCTTTTTTATGTGATATTTGACTGTAAATTGAAGAAAGCTTTTGCAATTTTTCTTTTGATGTGACTAGTTAATATCACACTCTCTGTACGGTCCCACAGTACGGTAGAGACTTTTAAAAGAAAGAGCATCGTGATTCTAAGCAACTCAGGGATGTGATTATAGAGGAGCACAAATCTGAAGAAGTGTACAATATCAGTTCACACAAGTCCATTTCAAAGGCATTGAACATCCCTTTGTAGATCAGTTCATCTATTTCAAATTCTGAATCTGAAACAATAAAATGTGTAAAGCGTGTTGGGGGCTGAATACTTTTTCAAGGCCCTGTAGATGCTCATCAGACTGACAGGTTATACACTCAGAGGCTGCTGCCCCGGATCTCCTCTCACCTCTTGGTCTCGGGGCGCACAGCTCCATCCTGAGCCTCAGGCTCCACAGAGAGACTCATCTCAGAGTCCAGATCCGGCCCAGTGGACCTGAACACACAGCACAGACACAGACACACTGATCACACAGCACCAGCACAGCACTGCTCCTGTCTAACACACTGCATCGTACAAGATTCATCAAATGTATCCTAGATTATGACTGACTAATGTTTCCTTCTTCTTTTGTGGTCTATTTTAAGAAATGTTTGAAACCCAGTGGGAAGAGCAGAACATATCATTTAATTAACTAAGCACCGCACATGAAACGTTGAATATCGACACACTATTGCTTTGTTAAAACAAAGCCTACGTTTATGTCACAGACGTGACTATTTATTCACGGGTTTCGTTACGTTTGTATAATTATCATGGTTATATTTGTATTTTGTTCACCTGTATTGCTGTTATATCACGGATTGATTTATTCATTTTTCTTGCATATTATTTTATGTTCATTAATTGTTGTAACTTTGTTTCACTGTTTTGTTACAAGATGTATTTCTTTCTAATCAGTTGAATTAGACGCGCACCTGTTGCGCGCTGCCCTCCCATTTCAACAAGATTGATTTTAAATCATATCACCAATCAAGACAAGAACAGTGTAGTGCTGGAGATTTATATATCAGGTCACTGTTAAAAAAGGGGACATTGTCAGAGCATCATGAGTACCACTCTTTCACAAAGTGCCACAGGATCATCAGTGACAACACTGTTATTCTGAGTCTTTTATACAAATCCTGAAGCCACACACACAACAACAATGCAACACGAGGCACCCAGAACACACTCCCATTGCTCAGCGCTGGTAGATATGGATGTACAATATAAACTGTAACCTCACCTTGGGTCGGGGGGGAAGGGGTCTTCTCTGAAGTGAACTGGATTGTGCATTGAGTCCTCACTCCTCATGGACAGACAGCTGGGCACCCTGTGAACACACATGGACACAGGCCTTCATTTAACCTCTGTCTACACAGCAATGCAGAGCCTCAATAATACAGCAAGCCCACCGTGATGACAATGTGAAGCACTGCTGCTGTAAACCAGCCTGACCACTTCAATCTGGCACTTAAAGCACAACATTGGGCTCTGCTGACACTCTCACATCATTACAGACATACAGGACCATTTACATTTCTGATATGGCTTAAAAAAGCTGAACAACAGCTTACCTAGGAATACATTCTCATTTAACTAAATACACAGCAAATTAAAGCAGTTTTAAGACTAGTTTTTAATCGATCCATATAAAAGAAATACACTTGATAATCGAGTTTAAATTCAATTGAATATTCAAAGACCTAAATATTTGAGAGTTGCAATTTTATACAAGGAAGGCAAATCCAGGGATGTTTTAGTTTGTTCAGTTTTGACACAACTCATCCCAAAAGCCTGAAGGAGCACATGCTGGCATTTGACATCCACCATTATTTGGCAAGTTTAAAATTGTAAAAGTTGTCGACTTTTTAAAGTGACCGATTGTTCGAGGGGGTCCGGGGGCATGGTCCCCCGTGAGATTTTTTTTGTACAACAGCTGTCAGAAGGTCACCTGGTGACCAAAACAAACTCCAGGCTCATACAAAACTGCTTCACCCAATAATAATAATAATAATTATAATAATAATATATAATATATATATTTTTACTTGATTAGAAAAACTGCACAATGAATCCAAATTGTCCATCAGAAATCCGCCCGGCTGTAAAATCGCACCTGCAGCCTTTACTCGGTGAAATACAAGGCCATGCATCAATGGATTATATTTATTTCAAAATACACTGGATCCCTGATCGCAGGGGGTGCAGCCTCTTCTCAGTGGGGGGCTGAGGCTTGACATTATATTGAGGGTCTTCTCTTTACACCTTGTTGGCACACATATGTATTTATTTATTTAATTGTACACACTACATGTGTTCATACAGAAAGATTTTGGTTTTAAACTTTACCCATTGCAAAACATTGCAATATGAGCTAATTACTATTAAGTTGTATAATGTACTGTATTTTTTTTAATATGTGCACACGAAAATAAATTAAACAATACATACTAAAGCCAAATCCTAATATAATCCTTTTTGGGAAGAATATGTGCCTCGCTTCATTCAGCTTCATACTCTGCAGCAGACTCCCATTAGCAGACTGGAGCTGCACTTGCTCTCCAGACTACAGATTATTGGGGATATGGGGGGGGGGTTGGGAGGGAGGTTGGCAGTGGATGCAGGTGGCGGGTTGGTGGGATGGTTCTATCTGTCCATAGTTTATACATTTTTCTGTATTGTGGTTTGTTTTGTTGGCATGTTTGCTTAATAACTTAATTACAACAAAAAAATAAACATAAATATTGGTTAATACAAATGCAATTTAGCCCCTGTATAAACTTTAATATCCCTAATTTATCATTGGCACCCTTTGGCACTTAGCAAAGTATACAAACCAGACTTTGGGCACTCCATTCAGAAAAGGTTCGCCATCCCTGCCCTAGGGCCTACGTCACTACTTGGTTGGTAATATGGCATATAATAATATGGCATCTGAGCAGATTTAGGCTTGCAATTACAAAGGGTATGAATACCTTTTTTATGTGATATTTGACTGTAAATTGAAGAAAGCTTTTGCAATTTTTCTTTTGATGTGACTAGTTAATATCACACTCTCTGTACGGTCCCACAGTACGGTAGAGACTTTTAAAAGAAAGAGCATCGTGATTCTAAGCAACTCAGGGATGTGATAATAGAGGAGCACAAATCTGAAGAAGTGTACAATATCAGTTCACACAAGTCCATTTCAAAGGCATTGAACATCCCTTTGTAGATCAGTTCATCTATTTCAAATTCTGAATCTGAAACAATAAAATGTGTAAAGCGTGTTGGGGGCTGAATACTTTTTCAAGGCCCTGTAGATGCTCATCAGACTGACAGGTTATACACTCAGAGGCTGCTGCCCCGGATCTCCTCTCACCTCTTGGTCTTGGGGCGCACAGCTCCATCCTGAGCCTCAGGCTCCACAGAGAGACTCATCTCAGAGTCCAGATCCGGCCCAGTGGACCTGAACACACAGCACAGACACAGACACACTGATCACACAGCACCAGCACAGCACTGCTCCTGTCTAACACACTGCATCGTACAAGATTCATCAAATGTATCCTAGATTATGACTGACTAATGTTTCCTTCTTCTTTTGTGGTCTGTTTTAAGAAATGTTTGAAACCCAGTGGGAAGAGCAGAACATATCATTTAATTAACTAAGCACCGCACATGAAACGTTGAATATCGACACACTATTGCTTTGTTAAAACAAAGCCTACGTTTATGTCACAGACGTGACTATTTATTCACGGGTTTCGTTACGTTTGTATAATTATCATGGTTATATTTGTATTTTGTTCACCTGTATTGCTGTTATATCACGGATTGATTTATTCATTTTTCTTGCATATTATTTTATGTTCATTAATTGTTGTAACTTTGTTTCACTGTTTTGTTACAAGATGTATTTCTTTCTAATCAGTTGAATTAGACGCGCACCTGTTGTGCGCTGCCCTCCCATTTCAACAAGATTGATTTTAAATCATATCACCAATCAAGACAAGAACAGTGTAGTGCTGGAGATTTATATATCAGGTCACTGTTAAAAAAGGGGACATTGTCAGAGCATCATGAGTACCACTCTTTCACAAAGTGCCACAGGATCATCAGTGACAACACTGTTATTCTGAGTCTTTTATACAAATCCTGAAGCCACACACACAACAACAATGCAACACGAGGCACCCAGAACACACTCCCATTGCTCAGCGCTGGTAGATATGGATGTACAATATAAACTGTAACCTCACCTTGGGTCGGGGGGGAAGGGGTCTTCTCTGAAGTGAACTGGATTGTGCATTGAGTCCTCACTCCTCATGGACAGACAGCTGGGCACCGGTGACTCTGCTCTCTGCAGTGGGACCCTGTGAACACACATGGACACAGGCCTTCATTTAACCTCTGTCTACACAGCAATGCAGAGCCTCAATAATACAGCAAGCCCACCGTGATGACAATGTGAAGCACTGCTGCTGTAAACCAGCCTGACCACTTCAATCTGGCACTTAAAGCACAACACTGGGCTCTGCTGACACTCTCACATCATTACAGACATACAGGACCATTTACATTTCTGATATGGCTTAAAAAAGCTGAACAACAGCTTACCTAGGAATACATTCTCATTTAACTAAATACACAGCAAATTAAAGCAGTTTTAAGACTAGTTTTTAATCGATCCATATAAAAGAAATACACTTGATAATCGAGTTTAAATTCAATTGAATATTCAAAGACCTAAATATTTGAGAGTTGCAATTTTATACAAGGAAGGCAAATCCAGGGATGTTTTAGTTTGTTCAGTTTTGACACAACTCATCCCAAAAGCCTGAAGGAGCACATGCTGGCATTTGACATCCACCATTATTTGGCAAGTTTAAAATTGTAAAAGTTGTCGACTTTTTAAAGTGACCGATTGTTCGAGGGGGTCCGGGGGCATGGTCCCCCGTGAGATTTTTTTTGTACAACAGCTGTCAGAAGGTCACCTGGTGACCAAAACAAACTCCAGGCTCATACAAAACTGCTTCACCCAATAATAATAATAATAATTATAATAATCATATATAATATATATATTTTTACTTGATTAGAAAAACTGCACAATGAATCCAAATTGTCCATCAGAAATCCGCCCGGCTGTAAAATCGCACCTGCAGCCTTTACTCGGTGAAATACAAGGCCATGCATCAATGGATTATATTTATTTCAAAATACACTGGATCCCTGATCGCAGGGGGTGCAGCCTCTTCTCAGTGGGGGGCTGAGGCTTGACATTATATTGAGGGTCTTCTCTTTACACCTTGTTGGCACACATATGTATTTATTTATTTAATTGTACACACTACATGTGTTCATACAGAAAGATTTTGGTTTTAAACTTTACCCATTGCAAAACATTGCAATATGAGCTAATTACTATTAAGTTGTATAATGTACTGTATTTTTGTTAATATGTGCACACGAAAATAAATTAAACAATACATACTAAAGCCAAATCCTAATATAATCCTTTTTGGGAAGAATATGTGCCTCGCTTCTTTCAGCTTCATACTCTGCAGCAGACTCCCATTAGCAGACTGGAGCTGCACTTGCTCTCCAGACTACAGATTATTGGGGATATGGGGGGGGGGTTGGGAGGGAGGTTGGCAGTGGATGCAGGTGGCGGGTTGGTGGGATGGTTCTATCTGTCCATAGTTTATACATTTTTCTGTATTGTGGTTTGTTTTGTTGGCATGTTTGCTTAATAACTTAATTACAACAAAAAAATAAACATAAATATTGGTTAATACAAATGCAATTTAGCCCCTGTATAAACTTTAATATCCCTAATTTATCATTGGCACCCTTTGGCACTTAGCAAAGTATACAAACCAGACTTTGGGCACTCCATTCAGAAAAGGTTCGCCATCCCTGCCCTAGGGCCTACGTCACTACTTGGTTGGTAATATGGCATATAATAATATGGCATCTGAGCAGATTTAGGCTTGCAATTACAAAGGGTATGAATACCTTTTTTATGTGATATTTGACTGTAAATTGAAGAAAGCTTTTGCAATTTTTCTTTTGATGTGACTAGTTAATATCACACTCTCTGTACGGTCCCACAGTACGGTAGAGACTTTTAAAAGAAAGAGCATCGTGATTCTAAGCAACTCAGGGATGTGATTATAGAGGAGCACAAATCTGAAGAAGTGTACAATATCAGTTCACACAAGTCCATTTCAAAGGCATTGAACATCCCTTTGTAGATCAGTTCATCTATTTCAAATTCTGAATCTGAAACAATAAAATGTGTAAAGCGTGTTGGGGGCTGAATACTTTTTCAAGGCCCTGTAGATGCTCATCAGACTGACAGGTTATACACTCAGAGGCTGCTGCCCCGGATCTCCTCTCACCTCTTGGTCTCGGGGCGCACAGCTCCATCCTGAGCCTCAGGCTCCACAGAGAGACTCATCTCAGAGTCCAGATCCGGCCCAGTGGACCTGAACACACAGCACAGACACAGACACACTGATCACACAGCACCAGCACAGCACTGCTCCTGTCTAACACACTGCATCGTACAAGATTCATCAAATGTATCCTAGATTATGACTGACTAATGTTTCCTTCTTCTTTTGTGGTCTGTTTTAAGAAATGTTTGAAACCCAGTGGGAAGAGCAGAACATATCATTTAATTAACTAAGCACCGCACATGAAACGTTGAATATCGACACACTATTGCTTTGTTAAAACAAAGCCTACGTTTATGTCACAGACGTGACTATTTATTCACGGGTTTCGTTACGTTTGTATAATTATCATGGTTATATTTGTATTTTGTTCACCTGTATTGCTGTTATATCACGGATTGATTTATTCATTTTTCTTGCATATTATTTTATGTTCATTAATTGTTGTAACTTTGTTTCACTGTTTTGTTACAAGATGTATTTCTTTCTAATCAGTTGAATTAGACGCGCACCTGTTGCGCGCTGCCCTCCCATTTCAACAAGATTGATTTTAAATCATATCACCAATCAAGACAAGAACAGTGTAGTGCTGGAGATTTATATATCAGGTCACTGTTAAAAAAGGGGACATTGTCAGAGCATCATGAGTACCACTCTTTCACAAAGTGCCACAGGATCATCAGTGACAACACTGTTATTCTGAGTCTTTTATACAAATCCTGAAGCCACACACACAACAACAATGCAACACGAGGCACCCAGAACACACTCCCATTGCTCAGCGCTGGTAGATATGGATGTACAATATAAACTGTAACCTCACCTTGGGTCGGGGGGGAAGGGGTCTTCTCTGAAGTGAACTGGATTGTGCATTGAGTCCTCACTCCTCATGGACAGACAGCTGGGCACCCTGTGAACACACATGGACACAGGCCTTCATTTAACCTCTGTCTACACAGCAATGCAGAGCCTCAATAATACAGCAAGCCCACCGTGATGACAATGTGAAGCACTGCTGCTGTAAACCAGCCTGACCACTTCAATCTGGCACTTAAAGCACAACATTGGGCTCTGCTGACACTCTCACATCATTACAGACATACAGGACCATTTACATTTCTGATATGGCTTAAAAAAGCTGAACAACAGCTTACCTAGGAATACATTCTCATTTAACTAAATACACAGCAAATTAAAGCAGTTTTAAGACTAGTTTTTAATCGATCCATATAAAAGAAATACACTTGATAATCGAGTTTAAATTCAATTGAATATTCAAAGACCTAAATATTTGAGAGTTGCAATTTTATACAAGGAAGGCAAATCCAGGGATGTTTTAGTTTGTTCAGTTTTGACACAACTCATCCCAAAAGCCTGAAGGAGCACATGCTGGCATTTGACATCCACCATTATTTGGCAAGTTTAAAATTGTAAAAGTTGTCGACTTTTTAAAGTGACCGATTGTTCGAGGGGGTCCGGGGGCATGGTCCCCCGTGAGATTTTTTTTGTACAACAGCTGTCAGAAGGTCACCTGGTGACCAAAACAAACTCCAGGCTCATACAAAACTGCTTCACCCAATAATAATAATAATAATTATAATAATAATATATAATATATATATTTTTACTTGATTAGAAAAACTGCACAATGAATCCAAATTGTCCATCAGAAATCCGCCCGGCTGTAAAATCGCACCTGCAGCCTTTACTCGGTGAAATACAAGGCCATGCATCAATGGATTATATTTATTTCAAAATACACTGGATCCCTGATCGCAGGGGGTGCAGCCTCTTCTCAGTGGGGGGCTGAGGCTTGACATTATATTGAGGGTCTTCTCTTTACACCTTGTTGGCACACATATGTATTTATTTATTTAATTGTACACACTACATGTGTTCATACAGAAAGATTTTGGTTTTAAACTTTACCCATTGCAAAACATTGCAATATGAGCTAATTACTATTAAGTTGTATAATGTACTGTATTTTTTTTAATATGTGCACACGAAAATAAATTAAACAATACATACTAAAGCCAAATCCTAATATAATCCTTTTTGGGAAGAATATGTGCCTCGCTTCATTCAGCTTCATACTCTGCAGCAGACTCCCATTAGCAGACTGGAGCTGCACTTGCTCTCCAGACTACAGATTATTGGGGATATGGGGGGGGGGTTGGGAGGGAGGTTGGCAGTGGATGCAGGTGGCGGGTTGGTGGGATGGTTCTATCTGTCCATAGTTTATACATTTTTCTGTATTGTGGTTTGTTTTGTTGGCATGTTTGCTTAATAACTTAATTACAACAAAAAAATAAACATAAATATTGGTTAATACAAATGCAATTTAGCCCCTGTATAAACTTTAATATCCCTAATTTATCATTGGCACCCTTTGGCACTTAGCAAAGTATACAAACCAGACTTTGGGCACTCCATTCAGAAAAGGTTCGCCATCCCTGCCCTAGGGCCTACGTCACTACTTGGTTGGTAATATGGCATATAATAATATGGCATCTGAGCAGATTTAGGCTTGCAATTACAAAGGGTATGAATACCTTTTTTATGTGATATTTGACTGTAAATTGAAGAAAGCTTTTGCAATTTTTCTTTTGATGTGACTAGTTAATATCACACTCTCTGTACGGTCCCACAGTACGGTAGAGACTTTTAAAAGAAAGAGCATCGTGATTCTAAGCAACTCAGGGATGTGATTATAGAGGAGCACAAATCTGAAGAAGTGTACAATATCAGTTCACACAAGTCCATTTCAAAGGCATTGAACATCCCTTTGTAGATCAGTTCATCTATTTCAAATTCTGAATCTGAAACAATAAAATGTGTAAAGCGTGTTGGGGGCTGAATACTTTTTCAAGGCCCTGTAGATGCTCATCAGACTGACAGGTTATACACTCAGAGGCTGCTGCCCCGGATCTCCTCTCACCTCTTGGTCTCGGGGCGCACAGCTCCATCCTGAGCCTCAGGCTCCACAGAGAGACTCATCTCAGAGTCCAGATCCGGCCCAGTGGACCTGAACACACAGCACAGACACAGACACACTGATCACACAGCACCAGCACAGCACTGCTCCTGTCTAACACACTGCATCGTACAAGATTCATCAAATGTATCCTAGATTATGACTGACTAATGTTTCCTTCTTCTTTTGTGGTCTGTTTTAAGAAATGTTTGAAACCCAGTGGGAAGAGCAGAACATATCATTTAATTAACTAAGCACCGCACATGAAACGTTGAATATCGACACACTATTGCTTTGTTAAAACAAAGCCTACGTTTATGTCACAGACGTGACTATTTATTCACGGGTTTCGTTACGTTTGTATAATTATCATGGTTATATTTGTATTTTGTTCACCTGTATTGCTGTTATATCACGGATTGATTTATTCATTTTTCTTGCATATTATTTTATGTTCATTAATTGTTGTAACTTTGTTTCACTGTTTTGTTACAAGATGTATTTCTTTCTAATCAGTTGAATTAGACGCGCACCTGTTGCGCGCTGCCCTCCCATTTCAACAAGATTGATTTTAAATCATATCACCAATCAAGACAAGAACAGTGTAGTGCTGGAGATTTATATATCAGGTCACTGTTAAAAAAGGGGACATTGTCAGAGCATCATGAGTACCACTCTTTCACAAAGTGCCACAGGATCATCAGTGACAACACTGTTATTCTGAGTCTTTTATACAAATCCTGAAGCCACACACACAACAACAATGCAACACGAGGCACCCAGAACACACTCCCATTGCTCAGCGCTGGTAGATATGGATGTACAATATAAACTGTAACCTCACCTTGGGTCGGGGGGGAAGGGGTCTTCTCTGAAGTGAACTGGATTGTGCATTGAGTCCTCACTCCTCATGGACAGACAGCTGGGCACCGGTGACTCTGCTCTCTGCAGTGGGACCCTGTGAACACACATGGACACAGGCCTTCATTTAACCTCTGTCTACACAGCAATGCAGAGCCTCAATAATACAGCAAGCCCACCGTGATGACAATGTGAAGCACTGCTGCTGTAAACCAGCCTGACCACTTCAATCTGGCACTTAAAGCACAACATTGGGCTCTGCTGACACTCTCACATCATTACAGACATACAGGACCATTTACATTTCTGATATGGCTTAAAAAAGCTGAACAACAGCTTACCTAGGAATACATTCTCATTTAACTAAATACACAGCAAACTAAAGCAGTTTTAAGACTAGTTTTTAATCGATCCATATAAAAGAAATACACTTGATAATCGAGTTTAAATTCAATTGAATATTCAAAGACCTAAATATTTGAGAGTTGCAATTTTATACAAGGAAGGCAAATCCAGGGATGTTTTAGTTTGTTCAGTTTTGACACAACTCATCCCAAAAGCCTGAAGGAGCACATGCTGGCATTTGACATCCACCATTATTTGGCAAGTTTAAAATTGTAAAAGTTGTCGACTTTTTAAAGTGACCGATTGTTCGAGGGGGTCCGGGGGCATGGTCCCCCGTGAGATTTTTTTTGTACAACAGCTGTCAGAAGGTCACCTGGTGACCAAAACAAACTCCAGGCTCATACAAAACTGCTTCACCCAATAATAATAATAATAATTATAATAATCATATATAATATATATATTTTTACTTGATTAGAAAAACTGCACAATGAATCCAAATTGTCCATCAGAAATCCGCCCGGCTGTAAAATCGCACCTGCAGCCTTTACTCGGTGAAATACAAGGCCATGCATCAATGGATTATATTTATTTCAAAATACACTGGATCCCTGATCGCAGGGGGTGCAGCCTCTTCTCAGTGGGGGGCTGAGGCTTGACATTATATTGAGGGTCTTCTCTTTACACCTTGTTGGCACACATATGTATTTATTTATTTAATTGTACACACT
Organism: Amia ocellicauda; assembly: GCF_036373705.1. NCBI lineage: Eukaryota > Metazoa > Chordata > Actinopteri > Amiiformes > Amiidae > Amia > Amia ocellicauda. Next base: position 26,796,688 of record NC_089863.1, read on the forward strand.
ACATGTGTTCATACAGAAAGATTTTGGTTTTAAACTTTACCCATTGCAAAACATTGCAATATGAGCTAATTACTATTAAGTTGTATAATGTACTGTATTTTTGTTAATATGTGCACACGAAAATAAATTAAACAATACATACTAAAGCCAAATCCTAATATAATCCTTTTTGGGAAGAATATGTGCCTCGCTTCATTCAGCTTCATACTCTGCAGCAGACTCCCATTAGCAGACTGGAGCTGCACTTGCTCTCCAGACTACAGATTATTGGGGATATGGGGGGGGGGTTGGGAGGGAGGTTGGCAGTGGATGCAGGTGGCGGGTTGGTGGGATGGTTCTATCTGTCCATAGTTTATACATTTTTCTGTATTGTGGTTTGTTTTGTTGGCATGTTTGCTTAATAACTTAATTACAACAAAAAAATAAACATAAATATTGGTTAATACAAATGCAATTTAGCCCCTGTATAAACTTTAATATCCCTAATTTATCATTGGCACCCTTTGGCACTTAGCAAAGTATACAAACCAGACTTTGGGCACTCCATTCAGAAAAGGTTCGCCATCCCTGCCCTAGGGCCTACGTCACTACTTGGTTGGTAATATGGCATATAATAATATGGCATCTGAGCAGATTTAGGCTTGCAATTACAAAGGGTATGAATACCTTTTTTATGTGATATTTGACTGTAAATTGAAGAAAGCTTTTGCAATTTTTCTTTTGATGTGACTAGTTAATATCACACTCTCTGTACGGTCCCACAGTACGGTAGAGACTTTTAAAAGAAAGAGCATCGTGATTCTAAGCAACTCAGGGATGTGATTATAGAGGAGCACAAATCTGAAGAAGTGTACAATATCAGTTCACACAAGTCCATTTCAAAGGCATTGAACATCCCTTTGTAGATCAGTTCATCTATTTCAAATTCTGAATCTGAAACAATAAAATGTGTAAAGCGTGTTGGGGGCTGAATACTTTTTCAAGGCCCTGTAGATGCTCATCAGACTGACAGGTTATACACTCAGAGGCTGCTGCCCCGGATCTCCTCTCACCTCTTGGTCTTGGGGCGCACAGCTCCATCCTGAGCCTCAGGCTCCACAGAGAGACTCATCTCAGAGTCCAGATCCGGCCCAGTGGACCTGAACACACAGCACAGACACAGACACACTGATCACACAGCACCAGCACAGCACTGCTCCTGTCTAACACACTGCATCGTACAAGATTCATCAAAAGTATCCTAGATTATGACTGACTAATGTTTCCTTCTTCTTTTGTGGTCTGTTTTAAGAAATGTTTGAAACCCAGTGGGAAGAGCAGAACATATCATTTAATTAACTAAGCACCGCACATGAAACGTTGAATATCGACACACTATTGCTTTGTTAAAACAAAGCCTACGTTTATGTCACAGACGTGACTATTTATTCACGGGTTTCGTTACGTTTGTATAATTATCATGGTTATATTTGTATTTTGTTCACCTGTATTGCTGTTATATCACGGATTGATTTATTCATTTTTCTTGCATATTATTTTATGTTCATTAATTGTTGTAACTTTGTTTCACTGTTTTGTTACAAGATGTATTTCTTTCTAATCAGTTGAATTAGACGCGCACCTGTTGCGCGCTGCCCTCCCATTTCAACAAGATTGATTTTAAATCATATCACCAATCAAGACAAGAACAGTGTAGTGCTGGAGATTTATATATCAGGTCACTGTTAAAAAAGGGGACATTGTCAGAGCATCATGAGTACCACTCTTTCACAAAGTGCCACAGGATCATCAGTGACAACACTGTTATTCTGAGTCTTTTATACAAATCCTGAAGCCACACACACAACAACAATGCAACACGAGGCACCCAGAACACACTCCCATTGCTCAGCGCTGGTAGATATGGATGTACAATATAAACTGTAACCTCACCTTGGGTCGGGGGGGAAGGGGTCTTCTCTGAAGTGAACTGGATTGTGCATTGAGTCCTCACTCCTCATGGACAGACAGCTGGGCACCGGTGACTCTGCTCTCTGCAGTGGGACCCTGTGAACACACATGGACACAGGCCTTCATTTAACCTCTGTCTACACAGCAATGCAGAGCCTCAATAATACAGCAAGCCCACCGTGATGACAATGTGAAGCACTGCTGCTGTAAACCAGCCTGACCACTTCAATCTGGCACTTAAAGCACAACATTGGGCTCTGCTGACACTCTCACATCATTACAGACATACAGGACCATTTACATTTCTGATATGGCTTAAAAAAGCTGAACAACAGCTTACCTAGGAATACATTCTCATTTAACTAAATACACAGCAAATTAAAGCAGTTTTAAGACTAGTTTTTAATCGATCCATATAAAAGAAATACACTTGATAATCGAGTTTAAATTCAATTGAATATTCAAAGACCTAAATATTTGAGAGTTGCAATTTTATACAAGGAAGGCAAATCCAGGGATGTTTTAGTTTGTTCAGTTTTGACACAACTCATCCCAAAAGCCTGAAGGAGCACATGCTGGCATTTGACATCCACCATTATTTGGCAAGTTTAAAATTGTAAAAGTTGTCGACTTTTTAAAGTGACCGATTGTTCGAGGGGGTCCGGGGGCATGGTCCCCCGTGAGATTTTTTTTGTACAACAGCTGTCAGAAGGTCACCTGGTGACCAAAACAAACTCCAGGCTCATACAAAACTGCTTCACCCAATAATAATAATAATAATTATAATAATCATATATAATATATATATTTTTACTTGATTAGAAAAACTGCACAATGAATCCAAATTGTCCATCAGAAATCCGCCCGGCTGTAAAATCGCACCTGCAGCCTTTACTCGGTGAAATACAAGGCCATGCATCAATGGATTATATTTATTTCAAAATACACTGGATCCCTGATCGCAGGGGGTGCAGCCTCTTCTCAGTGGGGGGCTGAGGCTTGACATTATATTGAGGGTCTTCTCTTTACACCTTGTTGGCACACATATGTATTTATTTATTTAATTGTACACACTACATGTGTTCATACAGAAAGATTTTGGTTTTAAACTTTACCCATTGCAAAACATTGCAATATGAGCTAATTACTATTAAGTTGTATAATGTACTGTATTTTTTTTAATATGTGCACACGAAAATAAATTAAACAATACATACTAAAGCCAAATCCTAATATAATCCTTTTTGGGAAGAATATGTGCCTCGCTTCATTCAGCTTCATACTCTGCAGCAGACTCCCATTAGCAGACTGGAGCTGCACTTGCTCTCCAGACTACAGATTATTGGGGATATGGGGGGGGGGTTGGGAGGGAGGTTGGCAGTGGATGCAGGTGGCGGGTTGGTGGGATGGTTCTATCTGTCCATAGTTTATACATTTTTCTGTATTGTGGTTTGTTTTGTTGGCATGTTTGCTTAATAACTTAATTACAACAAAAAAATAAACATAAATATTGGTTAATACAAATGCAATTTAGCCCCTGTATAAACTTTAATATCCCTAATTTATCATTGGCACCCTTTGGCACTTAGCAAAGTATACAAACCAGACTTTGGGCACTCCATTCAGAAAAGGTTCGCCATCCCTGCCCTAGGGCCTAGGTCACTACTTGGTTGGTAATATGGCATATAATAATATGGCATCTGAGCAGATTTAGGCTTGCAATTACAAAGGGTATGAATACCTTTTTTATGTGATATTTGACTGTAAATTGAAGAAAGCTTTTGCAATTTTTCTTTTGATGTGACTAGTTAATATCACACTCTCTGTACGGTCCCACAGTACGGTAGAGACTTTTAAAAGAAAGAGCATCGTGATTCTAAGCAACTCAGGGATGTGATTATAGAGGAGCACAAATCTGAAGAAGTGTACAATATCAGTTCACACAAGTCCATTTCAAAGGCATTGAACATCCCTTTGTAGATCAGTTCATCTATTTCAAATTCTGAATCTGAAACAATAAAATGTGTAAAGCGTGTTGGGGGCTGAATACTTTTTCAAGGCCCTGTAGATGCTCATCAGACTGACAGGTTATACACTCAGAGGCTGCTGCCCCGGATCTCCTCTCACCTCTTGGTCTTGGGGCGCACAGCTCCATCCTGAGCCTCAGGCTCCACAGAGAGACTCATCTCAGAGTCCAGATCCGGCCCAGTGGACCTGAACACACAGCACAGACACAGACACACTGATCACACAGCACCAGCACAGCACTGCTCCTGTCTAACACACTGCATCGTACAAGATTCATCAAATGTATCCTAGATTATGACTGACTAATGTTTCCTTCTTCTTTTGTGGTCTGTTTTAAGAAATGTTTGAAACCCAGTGGGAAGAGCAGAACATATCATTTAATTAACTAAGCACCGCACATGAAACGTTGAATATCGACACACTATTGCTTTGTTAAAACAAAGCCTACGTTTATGTCACAGACGTGACTATTTATTCACGGGTTTCGTTACGTTTGTATAATTATCATGGTTATATTTGTATTTTGTTCACCTGTATTGCTGTTATATCACGGATTGATTTATTCATTTTTCTTGCATATTATTTTATGTTCATTAATTGTTGTAACTTTGTTTCACTGTTTTGTTACAAGATGTATTTCTTTCTAATCAGTTGAATTAGACGCGCACCTGTTGCGCGCTGCCCTCCCATTTCAACAAGATTGATTTTAAATCATATCACCAATCAAGACAAGAACAGTGTAGTGCTGGAGATTTATATATCAGGTCACTGTTAAAAAAGGGGACATTGTCAGAGCATCATGAGTACCACTCTTTCACAAAGTGCCACAGGATCATCAGTGACAACACTGTTATTCTGAGTCTTTTATACAAATCCTGAAGCCACACACAGAGCAACAATGCAACACGAGGCACCCAGAACACACTCCCATTGCTCAGCACTGGTAGATATGGATGTACAATATAAACTGTAACCTCACCTTGGGTCGGGGGGGAAGGGGTCTTCTCTGAAGTGAACTGGATTGTGCATTGAGTCCTCACTCCTCATGGACAGACAGCTGGGCACCCTGTGAACACACATGGACACAGGCCTTCATTTAACCTCTGTCTACACAGCAATGCAGAGCCTCAATAATACAGCAAGCCCACCGTGATGACAATGTGAAGCACTGCTGCTGTAAACCAGCCTGACCACTTCAATCTGGCACTTAAAGCACAACATTGGGCTCTGCTGACACTCTCACATCATTACAGACATACAGGACCATTTACATTTCTGATATGGCTTAAAAAAGCTGAACAACAGCTTACCTAGGAATACATTCTCATTTAACTAAATACACAGCAAATTAAAGCAGTTTTAAGGCTATTTTTTAATCTGTCCATATAAATAAAACACAGACTTACATCATGATCAATCTGGTGTTTTTGAAAAAGAAAGGTTGTGTTATTATACATGCACATGTGACGGGGCTCACAGTACAGAAATGAGTCTGTTACAGTCATGACATCCTCTCCAGGCCTAATAGGGCATTCAACCCCCATGGCAGAGGGGGGTTTTGGCACAGCTGACCTGTAGCTTTTTTGGGACTGGCTGTGTGGATGAGACACTCAGCAGTGTCCCGGGATGCCTGTTTCAGTCCAAGAGGGAGTCTGACTGCACACACAACACACATTACATTTAAATTTCTCCCTTCAAATCCCATGTTTCTGCCATCCTCCTCTTCTGAAATCCAGCACTAGTGTTTAGATGTCACACAGACATAACCACACACCCGTAGGTCAAATACTCTAATGTCTATGTCAGGGGTTTTCAGGGTGGAGTTCCACCTGCCCTGCGGGTTTTTGTTCCAACCAAGGTCTTAATTGCTTAATTGAATCCTTAATTGACCTAAAAAAGCAATAAAGCATTCAATTAAGTAATTAAGACCTAGGCTGGAACAAAAACTAACAGAGCAGGGGGTACTCCAGGACTGGTTTGAAAACCCCCGGTCCATGTGGATTAGAAGTTTTAAGGGGATTTCACACCGGACACCTCCTTGTGTGCCTGTGGCAGGGCAGGGGTTAATGGTCCCTCCCTGCCTGCTCATGGACTGCAGGTGGTTGGGGTTGATTGACACTAATTGATCGATCAATCCCAGCCACCTGCTATAAAAGCAGGCCTCAGCTGCAGAGTAGGAGACAGAGCTTGGGGGAGCAAGCAAGGTTTGTTTGTGCGTGCATGTGGTTTTAGTTTGGGTCTTGTTATTGTTGCTCAGTGAAGACCAGAGGGGTGTACTACGAAGCGAGATTAACCTACTCAGATTTAACTCGGGTTTATCAAGGAAAGTCAGGGTTGACGAACTCTGATTGCCTAAACTGGTGTTAAACGGTACTGCGATGGTGATTTAAGATGTCGCTTAGTTGATTCGGTGTTAACTTAACTGGAGTTTGTGCGCATTCACGTAAAAGGGGCGTGTTGGGAAGCGCAGGCTGAGTTTCTGCATAATGGCTCATGCTCTGTATTTTTCCCCGGAATAATGCATGCTGATAATGTCAGGATTTGAGCAGTTTAAAGAAAGGTTAATGGCTAATTCTAACACATTGGCAGCCAACAAAGCCAGGGAGGCTTGTTGGCAGCGCATTGCCAAAAGAGTAAATTCGTAAGATCGGTATTCTTGTCCTTTGTTCTCTCTCCTGTCTTATGGACTCTTACTTGTAATGACTGAGATGTAAGGACACGTAAAATAGTGTATCTAAATATGTGCAAACAATTTTGAATTCAATTATAGCCTACACATGGGTTACATCTTTGAAATTGACCCGTTACTCACTGTTAATGAATTAAGATCTACTCCCTAAAGCACCCAGGCTGTAGGGCTCCCTGTATGAACTCAATGCTATTGTGTTCAGAATAACTTCATTCTAACAATCATTTGAGCTGCAACCTCAGTGGAAAGCGCAACTGGCAACAAGTCCAGATGAAATATAAAAATATTCTATCAAGTGGTGTGTATTAATACTTCTCATCAATAATACACAGTACAGATGTGGTGTGTAGCCTACACTTATAATAGCCTATCCATGTGTTCACAGCAAGCAGAAAAAAGGCCGACCTAGTGAAAACTGGAGGAGGGCCACCGCCTGCTACATTTTCACAGGCAGAGGAGTTGGCACTGGCGAACAATAGAGGAAGGCCCAGAATGGAGGGGGTCGAGGGGGGCAGTCAGTTCTGACCCTGGTGGCAGCTTGATGCCCACCCTTTATGTACAGGGTAATATCATACAATTATTTGGGAAATCACAACAATTTTATATGTAGTTCACATGCCTGTCTTGCCTTCACATGCCTGTACAGTTCAGCGGGATACTATTGATCTGCTCCAGCCAACAGCATGGCCCTCATCTGACTCTCGGGTAGAGGCAAGTGTGGAAATAATTGAGGAGTTTAGTGGATTTATCAATGCTGATATGTTGACACAATTTAATAGCTTTTCTCTTAAATTGTTTTTCAGGAGGACTTCGGTGAGGAGACCATGTCAGCCGTGTCTGACACACACATCCAGGTTGACCCATTCAATCACTTGTACTTTCATGTCTATTTAACGGTAACTAACATAGGCTAATACTAGGCTATGCATGGCAAATTGCATGAATCATGCACTAACCCAGGCCACCTAGCCTCCAGACTGGTCACCATTAAATGGTGATCGCATGTCACCTGACAAAGGAATTCAGGCCATTTTAACATGCTACCATTGTAAGAAAATCCCCACCTAATGTGTCTTTAATTGTTTTGAATATCAGTAGACGTTTTGAGGACAAATAATGCAGGCTAGCCTACATTTCAGATCAAATACGATCTGATCAAATACCTGAACGTTGATGCTGTGAAATGACTTCCTATTCACATAATCCCCCTCATGATCTCCCAGGGGCTCTAATGGGGATATGCGTACAGTCAATCGCACCAATCACCCTCGGCACTCCTATGAAAAAAATGTGTTCTGTATATAGGCCCAGCCTATGCATATTAAAAATAGACCAAGTACTGTTATATTGCGAATTACCTGCAATCGCATAAAAAGCCTCTTTGACCATTAGCACGCTTAAACGGCAAGGGAACATAACAAATGCATCCAGCAGTTTAGAGAGAGCAAGTGCCACCTTGCGAACATGCACGGCAGACAGTATTCCTGCTCAGATGTGCAGCATCACCGATGGGATACATGAAGTGTCCGCTGGCAAAATACTGCACAGCAAAACGCACTGTCTGTTCAACAGTGAGGGCATCACTCCGGCGAGTGGCATTGAGACGTCTGGCCCTAGAAGCCGGCAAAGACACTGAATTCCCTCAGATGAGAATCAATATCTTTCATAGAGAACATCATCGGGATGAGCTAGAGGAGTTGCACGGTCTCTAAACACCCTCGCCCTGCGGACTAAGCCTCTCACAACCCGTGCGCCGATGTCGATTGGGTCTTCCAAATGTCCCAGCATTTTTCCCGACAAGATTGAGGGCAGAGAGGCGGTGCTTATATAGGGTAACATCTAGATAACCACACAGATACCCTGCTCGGAGCAGTTTAGAGATGCCGCGTATATTGCCATGACAACATACATAAAACATAAAACTGATCCACCTTCCGTGGTGCGGGTTAAACGACCTCACAAAGTTACTCCTGAACTTACCTGGATAAGCCAGTTACCTCGCTTCGTAGTACACCCCTCAGGGCCCCGTTCCTCGTAGCTGGTTTAACTAATTCAGACTAATCAGACATTAGCTAGTGATGAGGAAACAAAGCTTTCTGAAGCAGTGAACCATTTGAAGCTCTTGTACCGAAAAAAGGGTCACTGCTTCAAACTGCTTGAGACATGCTCTCCATAGTGATCTGCTGGTGAGTACGTGGTATTGCAACTATGGATTTAGTCGAAAAGCAAGCCAATATACAAATGAACCCATCAGTATCTGTGATCTGGAGTTCAGTAAAGGTCATGTGAACATCATGTGTCGATGTGTACATGTCCACAAATATGTGTCATAAATCTTGCTTTGTCACCAAGGTGTATGTAACATTATGTAATAGTTTAGCTCTGTGATCATTATAGAGACTCAAGACCGGATGTTGTATAGAAGGCAGTCATATTTACGTGATGATTGTCGCAAGTCATACTAAGTAGCAAAGTCAAATGCGATTACCTATAAGTGTCGTCTACATTTCATATAGCGTAGATATAGTCAACATTGATATGAATTTTCTATTCATACATCTAGGGATGTGGTTGTGTAATGATCCAAGTGATGCAGATATAGAGTTAAGCCTACATTGTGTTTATATAAGATAAGCACACTAGAAGTATACTGCAGTACACACAACACATATTTACAGTATACTTCAGTACTCTTACGGTGGACTTTACTGAACTTTTATTTAATTAGGACTCGGGCACATTCATGGTGATATAATTGATTTTAAATCATATCACCAATCAAGACAAGAACAGTGTAGTGCTGGAGATTTATATATCAGGTCACTGTTAAAAAAGGGGACATTGTCAGAGCATCATGAGTACCACTCTTTCACAAAGTGCCACAGGATCATCAGTGACAACACTGTTATTCTGAGTCTTTTATACAAATCCTGAAGCCACACACAGAGCAACAATGCAACACGAGGCACCCAGAACACACTCCCATTGCTCAGCGCTGGTAGATATGGATGTACAATATAAACTGTAACCTCACCTTGGGTCGGGGGGGAAGGGGTCTTCTCTGAAGTGAACTGGATTGTGCATTGAGTCCTCACTCCTCATGGACAGACAGCTGGGCACCCTGTGAACACACATGGACACAGGCCTTCATTTAACCTCTGTCTACACAGCAATGCAGAGCCTCAATAATACAGCAAGCCCACCGTGATGACAATGTGAAGCACTGCTGCTGTAAACCAGCCTGACCACTTCAATCTGGCACTTAAAGCACAACATTGGGCTCTGCTGACACTCTCACATCATTACAGACATACAGGACCATTTACATTTCTGATATGGCTTAAAAAAGCTGAACAACAGCTTACCTAGGAATACATTCTCATTTAACTAAATACACAGCAAATTAAAGCAGTTTTAAGGCTATTTTTTAATCTGTCCATATAAATAAAACACAGACTTACATCATGATCAATCTGGTGTTTTTGAAAAAGAAAGGTTGTGTTATTATACATGCACATGTGACGGGGCTCACAGTACAGAGATGAGTCTGTTACAGTCATGACATCCTCTCCAGGCCTAATAGGGCATTCAACCCCCATGGCAGAGGGGGGTTTTGGCACAGCTGACCTGTAGCTTTTTTGGGACTGGCTGTGTGGATGAGACACTCAGCAGTGTCCCGGGATGCCTGTTTCAGTCCAAGAGGGAGTCTGACTGCACACACAACACACATTACATTTAAATTTCTCCCTTCAAATCCCATGTTTCTGCCATCCTCCTCTTCTGAAATCCAGCACTAGTGTTTAGATGTCACACAGACATAACCACACACCCGTAGGTCAAATACTCTAATGTCTATGTCAGGGGTTTTCAGGGTGGAGTTCCACCTGCCCTGCGGGTTTTTGTTCCAACCAAGGTCTTAATTGCTTAATTGAATCCTTAATTGACCTAAAAAAGCAATAAAGCATTCAATTAAGTAATTAAGACCTAGGCTGGAACAAAAACTAACAGAGCAGGGGGTACTCCAGGACTGGTTTGAAAACCCCCGGTCCATGTGGATTAGAAGTTTTAAGGGGATTTCACACCGGACACCTCCTTGTGTGCCTGTGGCAGGGCAGGGGTTAATGGTACCTCCCTGCCTGCTCATGGACTGCAGGTGGTTGGGGTTGATTGACACTAATTGATCGATCAATCCCAGCCACCTGCTATAAAAGCAGGCCTCAGCTGCAGAGTAGGAGACAGAGCTTGGGGGAGCAAGCAAGGTTTGTTTGTGCGTGCATGTGGTTTTAGTTTGGGTCTTGTTATTGTTGCTCAGTGAAGACCAGAGGGGTGTACTACGAAGCGAGATTAACCTACTCAGATTTAACTCGGGTTTATCAAGGAAAGTCAGGGTTGACGAACTCTGATTGCCTAAACTGGTGTTAAACGGTACTGCGATGGTGATTTAAGATGTCGCTTAGTTGATTCGGTGTTAACTTAACTGGAGTTTGTGCGCATTCACGTAAAAGGGGCGTGTTGGGAAGCACAGGCTGAGTTTCTGCATAATGGCTCGTGCTCTGTATTTTTCCCCGGAATAATGCATGCTGATAATGTCAGGATTTGAGCAGTTTAAAGAAAGGTTAATGGCTAATTCTAACACATTGGCAGCCAACAAAGCCAGGGAGGCTTGTTGGCAGCGCATTGCCAAAAGAGTAAATTCGTAAGATCGGTATTCTTGTCCTTTGTTCTCTCTCCTGTCTTATGGACTCTTACTTGTAATGACTGAGATGTAAGGACACGTAAAATAGTGTATCTAAATATGTGCAAACAATTTTGAATTCAATTATAGCCTACACATGGGTTACATCTTTGAAATTGACCCGTTACTCACTGTTAATGAATTAAGATCTACTCCCTAAAGCACCCAGGCTGTAGGGCTCCCTGTATGAACTCAATGCTATTGTGTTCAGAATAACTTCATTCTAACAATCATTTGAGCTGCAACCTCAGTGGAAAGCGCAACTGGCAACAAGTCCAGATGAAATATAAAAATATTCTATCAAGTGGTGTGTATTAATACTTCTCATCAATAATACACAGTACAGATGTGGTGTGTAGCCTACACTTATAATAGCCTATCCATGTGTTCACAGCAAGCAGAAAAAAGGCCGACCTAGTGAAAACTGGAGGAGGGCCACCGCCTGCTACATTTTCACAGGCAGAGGAGTTGGCACTGGCGAACAATAGAGGAAGGCCCAGAATGGAGGGGGTCGAGGGGGGCAGTCAGTTCTGACCCTGGTGGCAGCTTGATGCCCACCCTTTATGTACAGGGTAATATCATACAATTATTTGGGAAATCACAACAATTTTATATGTAGTTCACATGCCTGTCTTGCCTTCACATGCCTGTACAGTTCAGCGGGATACTATTGATCTGCTCCAGCCAACAGCATGGCCCTCATCTGACTCTCGGGTAGAGGCAAGTGTGGAAATAATTGAGGAGTTTAGTGGATTTATCAATGCTGATATGTTGACACAATTTAATAGCTTTTCTCTTAAATTGTTTTTCAGGAGGACTTCGGTGAGGAGACCATGTCAGCCGTGTCTGACACACACATCCAGGTTGACCCATTCAATCACTTGTACTTTCATGTCTATTTAACGGTAACTAACATAGGCTAATACTAGGCTATGCATGGCAAATTGCATGAATCATGCACTAACCCAGGCCACCTAGCCTCCAGACTGGTCACCATTAAATGGTGATCGCATGTCACCTGACAAAGGAATTCAGGCCATTTTAACATGCTACCATTGTAAGAAAATCCCCACCTAATGTGTCTTTAATTGTTTTGAATATCAGTAGACGTTTTGAGGACAAATAATGCAGGCTAGCCTACATTTCAGATCAAATACGATCTGATCAAATACCTGAACGTTGATGCTGTGAAATGACTTCCTATTCACATAATCCCCCTCATGATCTCCCAGGGGCTCTAATGGGGATATGCGTACAGTCAATCGCACCAATCACCCTCGGCACTCCTATGAAAAAAATGTGTTCTGTATATAGGCCCAGCCTATGCATATTAAAAATAGACCAAGTACTGTTATATTGCGAATTACCTGCAATCGCATAAAAAGCCTCTTTGACCATTAGCACGCTTAAACGGCAAGGGAACATAACAAATGCATCCAGCAGTTTAGAGAGAGCAAGTGCCACCTTGCGAACATGCACGGCAGACAGTATTCCTGCTCAGATGTGCAGCATCACCGATGGGATACATGAAGTGTCCGCTGGCAAAATACTGCACAGCAAAACGCACTGTCTGTTCAACAGTGAGGGCATCACTCCGGCGAGTGGCATTGAGACGTCTGGCCCTAGAAGCCGGCAAAGACACTGAATTCCCTCAGATGAGAATCAATATCTTTCATAGAGAACATCATCGGGATGAGCTAGAGGAGTTGCACGGTCTCTAAACACCCTCGCCCTGCGGACTAAGCCTCTCACAACCCGTGCGCCGATGTCGATTGGGTCTTCCAAATGTCCCAGCATTTTTCCCGACAAGATTGAGGGCAGAGAGGCGGTGCTTATATAGGGTAACATCTAGATAACCACACAGATACCCTGCTCGGAGCAGTTTAGAGATGCCGCGTATATTGCCATGACAACATACATAAAACATAAAACTGATCCACCTTCCGTGGTGCGGGTTAAACGACCTCACAAAGTTACTCCTGAACTTACCTGGATAAGCCAGTTACCTCGCTTCGTAGTACACCCCTCAGGGCCCCGTTCCTCATAGCTGGTTTAACTAATTCAGACTAATCAGACATTAGCTAGTGATGAGGAAACAAAGCTTTCTGAAGCAGTGAACCATTTGAAGCTCTTGTACCGAAAAAAGGGTCACTGCTTCAAACTGCTTGAGACATGCTCTCCATAGTGATCTGCTGGTGAGTACGTGGTATTGCAACTATGGATTTAGTCGAAAAGCAAGCCAATATACAAATGAACCCATCAGTATCTGTGATCTGGAGTTCAGTAAAGGTCATGTGAACATCATGTGTCGATGTGTACATGTCCACAAATATGTGTCATAAATCTTGCTTTGTCACCAAGGTGTATGTAACATTATGTAATAGTTTAGCTCTGTGATCATTATAGAGACTCAAGACCGGATGTTGTATAGAAGGCAGTCATATTTACGTGATGATTGTCGCAAGTCATACTAAGTAGCAAAGTCAAATGTGATTACCTATAAGTGTCGTCTACATTTCATATAGCGTAGATATAGTCAACATTGATATGAATTTTCTATTCATACATCTAGGGATGTGGTTGTGTAATGATCCAAGTGATGCAGATATAGAGTTAAGCCTACATTGTGTTTATATAAGATAAGCACACTAGAAGTATACTGCAGTACACACAACACATATTTACAGTATACTTCAGTACTCTTACGGTGGACTTTACTGAACTTTTATTTAATTAGGACTCGGGCACATTCATGGTGATATAATTGATTTTAAATCATATCACCAATCAAGACAAGAACAGTGTAGTGCTGGAGATTTATATATCAGGTCACTGTTAAAAAAGGGGACATTGTCAGAGCATCATGAGTACCATTCTTTCACAAAGTGCCACAGGATCATCAGTGACAACACTGTTATTCTGAGTCTTTTATACAAATCCTGAAGCCACACACACAACAACAATGCAACACGAGGCACCCAGAACACACTCCCATTGCTCAGCGCTGGTAGATATGGATGTACAATATAAACTGTAACCTCACCTTGGGTCGGGGGGGAAGGGGTCTTCTCTGAAGTGAACTGGATTGTGCATTGAGTCCTCACTCCTCATGGACAGACAGCTGGGCACCCTGTGAACACACATGGACACAGGCCTTCATTTAACCTCTGTCTACACAGCAATGCAGAGCCTCAATAATACAGCAAGCCCACCGTGATGACAATGTGAAGCACTGCTGCTGTAAACCAGCCTGACCACTTCAATCTGGCACTTAAAGCACAACATTGGGCTCTGCTGACACTCTCACATCATTACAGACATACAGGACCATTTACATTTCTGATATGGCTTAAAAAAGCTGAACAACAGCTTACCTAGGAATACATTCTCATTTAACTAAATACACAGCAAACTAAAGCAGTTTTAAGACTAGTTTTTAATCGATCCATATAAAAGAAATACACTTGATAATCGAGTTTAAATTCAATTGAATATTCAAAGACCTAAATATTTGAGAGTTGCAATTTTATACAAGGAAGGCAAATCCAGGGATGTTTTAGTTTGTTCAGTTTTGACACAACTCATCCCAAAAGCCTGAAGGAGCACATGCTGGCATTTGACATCCACCATTATTTGGCAAGTTTAAAATTGTAAAAGTTGTCGACTTTTTAAAGTGACCGATTGTTCGAGGGGGTCCGGGGGCATGGTCCCCCGTGAGATTTTTCTTGTACAACAGCTGTCAGAAGGTCACCTGGTGACCAAAACAAACTCCAGGCTCATACAAAACTGCTTCACCCAATAATAATAATTATAATTATAATAATAACATATAATATATATATTTTTACTTGATTAGAAAAACTGCACAATGAATCCAAATTGTCCATCAGAAATCCGCCCGGCTGTAAAATCGCACCTGCAGCCTTTACTCGGTGAAATACAAGGCCATGCATCAATGGATTATATTTATTTCAAAATACACTGGATCCCTGATCGCAGGGGGTGCAGCCTCTTCTCAGTGGGGGGCTGAGGCTTGACATTATATTGAGGGTCTTCTCTTTACACCTTGTTGGCACACATATGTATTTATTTATTTAATTGTACGCACTACATGTGTTCATACAGAAAGATTTTGGTTTTAAACTTTACCCATTGCAAAACATTGCAATATGAGCTAATTACTATTAAGTTGTATAATGTACTGTATTTTTTTTAATATGTGCACACGAAAATAAATTAAACAATACATACTAAAGCCAAATCCTAATATAATCCTTTTTGGGAAGAATATGTGCCTCGCTTCATTCAGCTTCATACTCTGCAGCAGACTCCCATTAGCAGACTGGAGCTGCACTTGCTCTCCAGACTACAGATTATTGGGGATATGGGGGGGGGGGTTGGGAGGGAGGTTGGCAGTGGATGCAGGTGGCGGGTTGGTGGGATGGTTCTATCTGTCCATAGTTTATACATTTTTCTGTATCGTGGTTTGTTTTGTTGGCATGTTTGCTTAATAACTTAATTACAACAAAAAAATAAACATAAATATTGGTTAATACAAATGCAATTTAGCCCCTGTATAAACTTTAATATCCCTAATTTATCATTGGCACCCTTTGGCACTTAGCAAAGTATACAAACCAGACTTTGGGCACTCCATTCAGAAAAGGTTCGCCATCCCTGCCCTAGGGCCTAGGTCACTACTTGGTTGGTAATATGGCATATAATAATATGGCATCTGAGCAGATTTAGGCTTGCAATTACAAAGGGTATGAATACCTTTTTTATGTGATATTTGACTGTAAATTGAAGAAAGCTTTTGCAATTTTTCTTTTGATGTGACTAGT
Source organism: Amia ocellicauda (assembly GCF_036373705.1). Classification (NCBI taxonomy): domain Eukaryota; kingdom Metazoa; phylum Chordata; class Actinopteri; order Amiiformes; family Amiidae; genus Amia; species Amia ocellicauda. Next base: position 26,812,934 of record NC_089863.1, read on the forward strand.
TAATATCACACTCTCTGTACGGTCCCACAGTACGGTAGAGACTTTTAAAAGAAAGAGCATCGTGATTCTAAGCAACTCAGGGATGTGATTATAGAGGAGCACAAATCTGAAGAAGTGTACAATATCAGTTCACACAAGTCCATTTCAAAGGCATTGAACATCCCTTTGTAGATCAGTTCATCTATTTCAAATTCTGAATCTGAAACAATAAAATGTGTAAAGCGTGTTGGGGGCTGAATACTTTTTCAAGGCCCTGTAGATGCTCATCAGACTGACAGGTTATACACTCAGAGGCTGCTGCCCCGGATCTCCTCTCACCTCTTGGTCTCGGGGCGCACAGCTCCATCCTGAGCCTCAGGCTCCACAGAGAGACTCATCTCAGAGTCCAGATCCGGCCCAGTGGACCTGAACACACAGCACAGACACAGACACACTGATCACACAGCACCAGCACAGCACTGCTCCTGTCTAACACACTGCATCGTACAAGATTCATCAAAAGTATCCTAGATTATGACTGACTAATGTTTCCTTCTTCTTTTGTGGTCTGTTTTAAGAAATGTTTGAAACCCAGTGGGAAGAGCAGAACATATCATTTAATTAACTAAGCACCGCACATGAAACGTTGAATATCGACACACTATTGCTTTGTTAAAACATAAGACTGACAGTGAATTAATGAAGCTGTACAGACAGGCTCATGACCGTTTCTGAAAAGTAGGCCGGAAATCTCCATGTCGCTTAAACCATTGTAATACATGTGAAACTCCACTTAAAAATCAATCAAATAGCAGTTTAGTCAGTTCATCGGTCGGTTTAGCCGTTTAGTTGCTTATTTTAAGTTTTATGCTGGACATTTTCAAAAGAACAACGTATGTCTATTGTACAGGAAGTAAAGTACGCATGCACTTAATAATGTTAATATTATTCAATTGTTCATTTACACCTGCGTATTGCATTTAAAACCAAGTGCCTCACGTTGATGATGATGATGCTTTAAAAGACATCCGTGTTTATCGTACTTGGACTATTTAAAGTACTTACTGGATTATTTAATTGACTGCAGTGAATCCATTATTCCGTCTCTTCCGCTGCTGTTACACTCTTTTATATTTTTACTTTTACTTTCATTTCGGTGTCAGTATGAGTAGGAGGTGACGTGTAATACAGCGTTTCAATACACTGACATGGCCCGTTTTGTGCTGTGAAAAATTAAAACAAACGTTTAAACTGCTTTTAAATTCGTATCTCAAAATAACACATTTCGTATCAAAGCAGACCATTGCTTTAGATGGGCAGCCAGGTGGAGAAATGCGCTCAAAGAGCCGCCGCTTGTTTCAGGTGCGCGTCTATTAGAGAGAAGACGGCGGATACAGAGAGCAGAGCTGAGGGTGAAATACGGACAGGCAGACTGAGACCCCCAGCCCCCCGAGCGCACAGCAAGGCAGGGCCTCCTATTTCACTGTACATCAAACTGGATGAGCAAATGAACAAATACAGTGTATTGCGTTTGTACAGAAGTCATTGGATTGAAGCAACAAAACGGCGTTTCACATTGTGCGTGTCTCTGAAAAGAGCAGAGCTGATCAGTTTCAACTGTAAGAGCCGTACTATCCTAAAATATTGCATATGTGACAAATTAGTGAATTGGGTTGAAACAGCAACAAAACAGCGTCTGCAGTCCGGATAACATGAGCACGTTATGCTCTGAAAAATGAACAGCCTACGTTTATGTCACAGACGTGACTATTTATTCACGGGTTTCGTTACGTTTGTATAATTATCATGGTTATATTTGTATTTTGTTCACCTGTATTGCTGTTATATCACGGATTGATTTATTCATTTTCTTGCATATTATTTTATATTCACTAATTGTTGTAACTGTGTTTCACTGTTTTGTTACACGTTGTATGTCTTTCTAATCAGTTGAATTAGCTGCCCTCCCTGCAATCCCGGCGCACTCGGACCCGCAGCCGCACCTGGTTGGCTGATCTCCTGTATAAAGACCTCACCTGCATGCGGACGACAGACTGGACAGAGCTGTGGAAGATGAAGAGCCAAAGATGAAGAGCTAAAGTTGAAGAGCCGAAGATGAAGAGCCGAAGATGAGCTGAAGCTGAAGAGCCGAAGATGAAGAGCTGAAGTTGAAGAGCCGAAGATGAAGAGCCGAAGATGAAGAGCTAAAGATGAAGAGCTAAAGTTGAAGAGCCGAAGATGAAGAGGTGAAGATGAGCTGAAGCTGAAGAGCCAAAGATGAAGAGCTGAAGATGAAGAGCCGAAGATGAAGAGCTAAAGTTGAAGAGTCGAAGATGAAGAGCTAAAGTTGAAGAGCCAAAGTTGAAGAGCCAAAGATGAAGAGCTAAAGTTGAAGAGCCGAAGATGAAGAGCCGAAGATGAGCTGAAGCTGAAGAGCCGAAGATGAAGAGCTGAAGTTGAAGAGCCGAAGATGAAGAGCCAAAGATGAAGAGCCGAAAATGAAGAGCCGAAGATGAAGAGCTAAAGTTGAAGAGCCGAAGATGAAGAGCCGAAGATGAGCTGAAGCTGAAGAGCCGAAGATGAAGAGCCGAAGATGAAGAGCCAAAGATGAAGAGCCGAAAATGAAGAGCCGAAGATGAAGAGCTAAAGTTGAAGAGCCGAAGATGAAGAGCCGAAGATGAGCTGAAGCTGAAGAGCCGAAGATGAAGAGCCAAAGATGAAGAGCCGAAGATGAGCTGAAGCTGAAGAGCCGAAGATGAGCTGAAGCTGAAGAGCCGAAGATGAAGAGCTGAAGTTGAAGAGCCGAAGATGAAGAGCCGAAGATGAAGAGCCGAAGATGAAGAGCCGAAGATGAAGAGCCGAAGATGAAGAGCTAAAGTTGAAGAGCCGAAGATGAAGAGCTGAAGATGAAGAGCCGAAGATGAAGAGCCGAAGATGAAGAGCTGAAGCTGAAGACCCCCAGAGGGGATCCTGTGAGCCGGTGAGCTGAAGCTTGCATTCTTTTTTTTCTTTCTTTAACTACCTGGAAGATTTTACCTGCAGTATTTTATGAACTATTTTTATGGATAGCGCTTTTTATATTTTTCTTTTATTGGATTCCCAATTGGACTTGTTTTATTATTATTTTTAAAGGAACTCCTCTTCCCCTTGGAGTATGGACATGGCAAGTTGGAGGAAGTGGGGTGTAGTGACTTTAATTAACCTCCCCTTCTCTGGCTTTTTTTTGGGAGGGATTGGTTTTGAATTTGTTTTGGGTTTGTCCTGTGATTTAATTAATCCTGATGTCTGGTTTATAAATTGATTGGATTAGGGGTTTGTATATATACGGGGTGTTTGTGTTTTTGTGTGGGGGGGTTAAGGAGTGCTTATATAAGTTTATATTGGGTTTCTGAATTAAGTGTATTTTAGATTTTGTTTACTGCTGTGGCTGTAAAATCGCACCTGCAGCCTTTACTCGGTGAAATACAAGGCCATGCATCAATGGATTATATTTATTTCAAAATACACTGGATCCCTGATCGCAGGGGGTGCAGCCTCTTCTCAGTGGGGGGCTGAGGCTTGACATTATATTGAGGGTCTTCTCTTTACACCTTGTTGGCACACATATGTATTTATTTATTTAATTGTACGCACTACATGTGTTCATACAGAAAGATTTTGGTTTTAAACTTTACCCATTGCAAAACATTGCAATATGAGCTAATTACTATTAAGTTGTATAATGTACTGTATTTTTTTTAATATGTGCACACGAAAATAAATTAAACAATACATACTAAAGCCAAATCCTAATATAATCCTTTTTGGGAAGAATATGTGCCTCGCTTCATTCAGCTTCATACTCTGCAGCAGACTCCCATTAGCAGACTGGAGCTGCACTTGCTCTCCAGACTACAGATTATTGGGGATATGGGGGGGGGGGTTGGGAGGGAGGTTGGCAGTGGATGCAGGTGGCGGGTTGGTGGGATGGTTCTATCTGTCCATAGTTTATACATTTTTCTGTATCGTGGTTTGTTTTGTTGGCATGTTTGCTTAATAACTTAATTACAACAAAAAAATAAACATAAATATTGGTTAATACAAATGCAATTTAGCCCCTGTATAAACTTTAATATCCCTAATTTATCATTGGCACCCTTTGGCACTTAGCAAAGTATACAAACCAGACTTTGGGCACTCCATTCAGAAAAGGTTCGCCATCCCTGCCCTAGGGCCTAGGTCACTACTTGGTTGGTAATATGGCATATAATAATATGGCATCTGAGCAGATTTAGGCTTGCAATTACAAAGGGTATGAATACCTTTTTTATGTGATATTTGACTGTAAATTGAAGAAAGCTTTTGCAATTTTTCTTTTGATGTGACTAGTTAATATCACACTCTCTGTACGGTCCCACAGTACGGTAGAGACTTTTAAAAGAAAGAGCATCGTGATTCTAAGCAACTCAGGGATGTGATTATAGAGGAGCACAAATCTGAAGAAGTGTACAATATCAGTTCACACAAGTCCATTTCAAAGGCATTGAACATCCCTTTGTAGATCAGTTCATCTATTTCAAATTCTGAATCTGAAACAATAAAATGTGTAAAGCGTGTTGGGGGCTGAATACTTTTTCAAGGCCCTGTAGATGCTCATCAGACTGACAGGTTATACACTCAGAGGCTGCTGCCCCGGATCTCCTCTCACCTCTTGGTCTCGGGGCGCACAGCTCCATCCTGAGCCTCAGGCTCCACAGAGAGACTCATCTCAGAGTCCAGATCCGGCCCAGTGGACCTGAACACACAGCACAGACACAGACACACTGATCACACAGCACCAGCACAGCACTGCTCCTGTCTAACACACTGCATCGTACAAGATTCATCAAAAGTATCCTAGATTATGACTGACTAATGTTTCCTTCTTCTTTTGTGGTCTGTTTTAAGAAATGTTTGAAACCCAGTGGGAAGAGCAGAACATATCATTTAATTAACTAAGCACCGCACATGAAACGTTGAATATCGACACACTATTGCTTTGTTAAAACATAAGACTGACAGTGAATTAATGAAGCTGTACAGACAGGCTCATGACCGTTTCTGAAAAGTAGGCCGGAAATCTCCATGTCGCTTAAACCATTGTAATACATGTGAAACTCCACTTAAAAATCAATCAAATAGCAGTTTAGTCAGTTCATCGGTCGGTTTAGCCGTTTAGTTGCTTATTTTAAGTTTTATGCTGGACATTTTCAAAAGAACAACGTATGTCTATTGTACAGGAAGTAAAGTACGCATGCACTTAATAATGTTAATATTATTCAATTGTTCATTTACACCTGCGTATTGCATTTAAAACCAAGTGCCTCACGTTGATGATGATGATGCTTTAAAAGACATCCGTGTTTATCGTACTTGGACTATTTAAAGTACTTACTGGATTATTTAATTGACTGCAGTGAATCCATTATTCCGTCTCTTCCGCTGCTGTTACACTCTTTTATATTTTTACTTTTACTTTCATTTCGGTGTCAGTATGAGTAGGAGGTGACGTGTAATACAGCGTTTCAATACACTGACATGGCCCGTTTTGTGCTGTGAAAAATTAAAACAAACGTTTAAACTGCTTTTAAATTCGTATCTCAAAATAACACATTTCGTATCAAAGCAGACCATTGCTTTAGATGGGCAGCCAGGTGGAGAAATGCGCTCAAAGAGCCGCCGCTTGTTTCAGGTGCGCGTCTATTAGAGAGAAGACGGCGGATACAGAGAGCAGAGCTGAGGGTGAAATACGGACAGGCAGACTGAGACCCCCAGCCCCCCGAGCGCACAGCAAGGCAGGGCCTCCTATTTCACTGTACATCAAACTGGATGAGCAAATGAACAAATACAGTGTATTGCGTTTGTACAGAAGTCATTGGATTGAAGCAACAAAACGGCGTTTCACATTGTGCGTGTCTCTGAAAAGAGCAGAGCTGATCAGTTTCAACTGTAAGAGCCGTACTATCCTAAAATATTGCATATGTGACAAATTAGTGAATTGGGTTGAAACAGCAACAAAACAGCGTCTGCAGTCCGGATAACATGAGCACGTTATGCTCTGAAAAATGAACAGCCTACGTTTATGTCACAGACGTGACTATTTATTCACGGGTTTCGTTACGTTTGTATAATTATCATGGTTATATTTGTATTTTGTTCACCTGTATTGCTGTTATATCACGGATTGATTTATTCATTTTCTTGCATATTATTTTATATTCACTAATTGTTGTAACTGTGTTTCACTGTTTTGTTACACGTTGTATGTCTTTCTAATCAGTTGAATTAGCTGCCCTCCCTGCAATCCCGGCGCACTCGGACCCGCAGCCGCACCTGGTTGGCTGATCTCCTGTATAAAGACCTCACCTGCATGCGGACGACAGACTGGACAGAGCTGTGGAAGATGAAGAGCCAAAGATGAAGAGCTAAAGTTGAAGAGCCGAAGATGAAGAGCCGAAGATGAGCTGAAGCTGAAGAGCCGAAGATGAAGAGCTGAAGTTGAAGAGCCGAAGATGAAGAGCCGAAGATGAAGAGCTAAAGTTGAAGAGCCGAAGATGAAGAGGTGAAGATGAGCTGAAGCTGAAGAGCCAAAGATGAAGAGCTAAAGTTGAAGAGCCGAAGATGAAGAGGTGAAGATGAGCTGAAGCTGAAGAGCCAAAGATGAAGAGCTGAAGATGAAGAGCCGAAGATGAAGAGCTAAAGTTGAAGAGTCGAAGATGAAGAGCTAAAGATGAAGAGCTAAAGTTGAAGAGCCGAAGATGAAGAGGTGAAGATGAGCTGAAGCTGAAGAGCTAAAGATGAAGAGCTAAAGATGAAGAGCCGAAGATGAAGAGCTGAAGATGAAGAGCCAAAGATGAAGAGCTGAAGTTGAACAGCCGAAGATGAAGAGCTAAAGTTGAAGAGCCGAAGATGAAGAGGTGAAGATGAGCTGAAGCTGAAGAGCCAAAGATGAAGAGCCAAAGATGAAGAGTCGAAGATGAAGAGCTAAAGATGAAGAGCTAAAGTTGAAGAGCCGAAGATGAAGAGGTGAAGATGAGCTGAAGCTGAAGAGCTAAAGATGAAGAGCTAAAGTTGAAGAGCCGAAGATGAAGAGCCGAAGATGAGCTGAAGCTGAAGAGCCGAAGATGAAGAGCTAAAGTTGAAGAGCCGAAGATGAAGAGCCGAAGATGAAGAGCCAAAGATGAAGAGCTAAAGATGAAAAGCTAAAGTTGAAAAGCCGAAGATGAAGAGCCGAAGATGAAGAGCTGAAGATGAAGAGCCGAAGATGAAGAGCCGAAGATGAAGAGCCGAAGATGAGCTGAAGCTGAAGAGCTAAAGATGAAGAGCTAAAGATGAAGAGCCGAAGATGAAGAGCTGAAGATGAAGAGCCAAAGATGAAGAGCTGAAGTTGAAGAGCCGAAGATGAAGAGGTGAAGATGAGCTGAAGCTGAAGAGCCAAAGATGAAGAGCCGAAGATGAAGAGCCGAAGATGAAGAGCCAAAGATGAAGAGCTAAAGATGAAGAGCTAAAGTTGAAAAGCCGAAGATGAAGAGCCGAAGATGAGCTGAAGCTGAAGAGCTAAAGATGAAGAGCCAAAGATGAAGAGCTGAAGTTGAAGAGCCGAAGATGAAGAGCCAAAGATGAAGAGCTAAAGATGAAGAGCTAAAGATGAAGAGCCGAAGATGAAGAGGTGAAGATGAGCTGAAGCTGAAGAGCCAAAGATGAAGAGCTGAAGATGAAGAGCCGAAGATGAAGAGCTAAAGTTGAAGAGTCGAAGATGAAGAGCTAAAGATGAAGAGCTAAAGTTGAAGAGCCGAAGATGAAGAGGTGAAGATGAGCTGAAGCTGAAGAGCTAAAGATGAAGAGCTAAAGATGAAGAGCTAAAGATGAAGAGCCGAAGATGAAGAGCTGAAGATGAAGAGCCAAAGATGAAGAGCTGAAGTTGAAGAGCCGAAGATGAAGAGCTAAAGTTGAAGAGCCGAAGATGAAGAGGTGAAGATGAGCTGAAGCTGAAGAGCCAAAGATGAAGAGCTGAAGATGAAGAGCCGAAGATGAAGAGCTAAAGTTGAAGAGTCGAAGATGAAGAGCTAAAGATGAAGAGCTAAAGTTGAAGAGCCGAAGATGAAGAGGTGAAGATGAGCTGAAGCTGAAGAGCTAAAGATGAAGAGCTAAAGATGAAGAGCCAAAGATGAAGAGCTGAAGTTGAAGAGCCGAAGATGAAGAGCTAAAGTTGAAGAGCCGAAGATGAAGAGGTGAAGATGAGCTGAAGCTGAAGAGCTAAAGTTGAAGAGCCGAAGATGAAGAGGTGAAGATGAGCTGAAGCTGAAGAGCCAAAGATGAAGAGCCAAAGATGAAGAGTCGAAGATGAAGAGCTAAAGATGAAGAGCTAAAGTTGAAGAGCCGAAGATGAAGAGCCGAAGATGAGCTGAAGCTGAAGAGCCGAAGATGAAGAGCCGAAGATGAAGAGCTAAAGATGAAAAGCTAAAGTTGAAAAGCCGAAGATGAAGAGCCGAAGATGAAAAGCTGAAGATGAAGAGCCAAAGATGAAGAGCCGAAGATGAAGAGCCGAAGATGAGCTGAAGCTGAAGAGCTAAAGATGAAGAGCCGAAGATGAAGAGCCAAAGATGAAGAGCTGAAGTTGAAGAGCCGAAGATGAAGAGCCAAAGATGAGCTGAAGCTGAAGAGCCAAAGATGAAGAGCCGAAGATGAAGAGCCGAAGATGAAGAGCCAAAGATGAAGAGCTAAAGTTGAAAAGCCGAAGATGAAGAGCCGAAGATGAAAAGCTGAAGATGAAGAGCCAAAGATGAAGAGCTGAAGTTGAAGAGCCGAAGATGAAGAGGTGAAGATGAGCTGAAGCTGAAGAGCCAAAGATGAAGAGCCGAAGATGAAGAGCCGAAGATGAAGAGCCAAAGATGAAGAGCTAAAGATGAAGAGCTAAAGTTGAAAAGCCGAAGATGAAGAGCCGAAGATGAGCTGAAGCTGAAGAGCTAAAGATGAAGAGCCGAAGATGAAGAGCCAAAGATGAAGAGCTGAAGTTGAAGAGCCGAAGATGAAGAGCCAAAGATGAAGAGCTAAAGATGAAGAGCCGAAGATGAAGAGCCGAAGATGAGCTGAAGCTGAAGAGCCGAAGATGAAGAGCTAAAGATGAAGAGCCGAAGATGAAGAGCTGAAGATGAAGAGCCGAAGATGAAGAGCTAAAGTTGAAGAGCCGAAGATGAAGAGCTGAAGATGAAGAGCCGAAGATGAAGAGCCGAAGATGAAGAGCTAAAGTTGAAGAGCCGAAGATGAAGAGCCGAAGATGAAGAGCTGAAGCTGAAGACCCCCAGAGGGGATCCTGTGAGCCGGTGAGCTGAAGCTTGCATTCTTTTTTTTCTTTCTTTAACTACCTGGAAGATTTTACCTGCAGTATTTTATGAACTATTTTTATGGATAGCGCTTTTTATATTTTTCTTTTATTGGATTCCCAATTGGACTTGTTTTATTATTATTTTTAAAGGAACTCCTCTTCCCCTTGGAGTATGGACATGGCAAGTTGGAGGAAGTGGGGTGTAGTGACTTTAATTAACCTCCCCTTCTCTGGCTTTTTTTTGGGAGGGATTGGTTTTGAATTTGTTTTGGGTTTGTCCTGTGATTTAATTAATCCTGATGTCTGGTTTATAAATTGATTGGATTAGGGGTTTGTATATATACGGGGTGTTTGTGTTTTTGTGTGGGGGGGTTAAGGAGTGCTTATATAAGTTTATATTGGGTTTCTGAATTAAGTGTATTTTAGATTTTGTTTACTGCTGTGGCTGTAAAATCGCACCTGCAGCCTTTACTCGGTGAAATACAAGGCCATGCATCAATGGATTATATTTATTTCAAAATACACTGGATCCCTGATCGCAGGGGGTGCAGCCTCTTCTCAGTGGGGGGTTGAGGCTTGACATTATATTGAGGGTCTTCTCTTTACACCTTGTTGGCACACATATGTATTTATTTATTTAATTGTACGCACTACATGTGTTCATACAGAAAGATTTTGGTTTTAAACTTTACCCATTGCAAAACATTGCAATATGAGCTAATTACTATTAAGTCGTATAATGTACTGTATTTTTTTTAATATGTGCACACGAAAATAAATTAAACAATACATACTAAAGCCAAATCCTAATATAATCCTTTTTGGGAAGAATATGTGCCTCGCTTCATTCAGCTTCATACTCTGCAGCAGACTCCCATTAGCAGACTGGAGCTGCACTTGCTCTCCAGACTACAGATTATTGGGGATATGGGGGGGGGTTGGGAGGGAGGTTGGCAGTGGATGCAGGTGGCGGGTTGGTGGGATGGTTCTATCTGTCCATAGTTTATACATTTTTCTGTATTGTGGTTTGTTTTGTTGGCATGTTTGCTTAATAACTTAATTACAACAAAAAAATAAACATAAATATTGGTTAATACAAATGCAATTTAGCCCCTGTATAAACTTTAATATCCCTAATTTATCATTGGCACCCTTTGGCACTTAGCAAAGTATACAAACCAGACTTTGGGCACTCCATTCAGAAAAGGTTCGCCATCCCTGCCCTAGGGCCTAGGTCACTACTTGGTTGGTAATATGGCATATAATAATATGGCATCTGAGCAGATTTAGGCTTGCAATTACAAAGGGTATGAATACCTTTTTTATGTGATATTTGACTGTAAATTGAAGAAAGCTTTTGCAATTTTTCTTTTGATGTGACTAGTTAATATCACACTCTCTGTACGGTCCCACAGTACGGTAGAGACTTTTAAAAGAAAGAGCATCGTGATTCTAAGCAACTCAGGGATGTGATTATAGAGGAGCACAAATCTGAAGAAGTGTACAATATCAGTTCACACAAGTCCATTTCAAAGGCATTGAACATCCCTTTGTAGATCAGTTCATCTATTTCAAATTCTGAATCTGAAACAATAAAATGTGTAAAGCGTGTTGGGGGCTGAATACTTTTTCAAGGCCCTGTAGATGCTCATCAGACTGACAGGTTATACACTCAGAGGCTGCTGCCCCGGATCTCCTCTCACCTCTTGGTCTCGGGGCGCACAGCTCCATCCTGAGCCTCAGGCTCCACAGAGAGACTCATCTCAGAGTCCAGATCCGGCCCAGTGGACCTGAACACACAGCACAGACACAGACACACTGATCACACAGCACCAGCACAGCACTGCTCCTGTCTAACACACTGCATCGTACAAGATTCATCAAAAGTATCCTAGATTATGACTGACTAATGTTTCCTTCTTCTTTTGTGGTCTGTTTTAAGAAATGTTTGAAACCCAGTGGGAAGAGCAGAACATATCATTTAATTAACTAAGCACCGCACATGAAACGTTGAATATCGACACACTATTGCTTTGTTAAAACAAAGCCTACGTTTATGTCACAGACGTGACTATTTATTCACGGGTTTCGTTACGTTTGTATAATTATCATGGTTATATTTGTATTTTGTTCACCTGTATTGCTGTTATATCACGGATTGATTTATTCATTTTTCTTGCATATTATTTTATGTTCATTAATTGTTGTAACTTTGTTTCACTGTTTTGTTACAAGATGTATTTCTTTCTAATCAGTTGAATTAGACGCGCACCTGTTGCGCGCTGCCCTCCCATTTCAACAAGATTGATTTTAAATCATATCACCAATCAAGACAAGAACAGTGTAGTGCTGGAGATTTATATATCAGGTCACTGTTAAAAAAGGGGACATTGTCAGAGCATCATGAGTACCACTCTTTCACAAAGTGCCACAGGATCATCAGTGACAACACTGTTATTCTGAGTCTTTTATACAAATCCTGAAGCCACACACACAACAACAATGCAACACGAGGCACCCAGAACACACTCCCATTGCTCAGCGCTGGTAGATATGGATGTACAATATAAACTGTAACCTCACCTTGGGTCGGGGGGGAAGGGGTCTTCTCTGAAGTGAACTGGATTGTGCATTGAGTCCTCACTCCTCATGGACAGACAGCTGGGCACCCTGTGAACACACATGGACACAGGCCTTCATTTAACCTCTGTCTACACAGCAATGCAGAGCCTCAATAATACAGCAAGCCCGCCGTGATGACAATGTGAAGCACTGCTGCTGTAAACCAGCCTGACCACTTCAATCTGGCACTTAAAGCACAACACTGGGCTCTGCTGACACTCTCACATCATTACAGACATACAGGACCATTTACATTTCTGATATGGCTTAAAAAAGCTGAACAACAGCTTACCTAGGAATACATTCTCATTTAACTAAATACACAGCAAACTAAAGCAGTTTTAAGACTAGTTTTTAATCGATCCATATAAAAGAAATACACTTGATAATCGAGTTTAAATTCAATTGAATATTCAAAGACCTAAATATTTGAGAGTTGCAATTTTATACAAGGAAGGCAAATCCAGGGATGTTTTAGTTTGTTCAGTTTTGACACAACTCATCCCAAAAGCCTGAAGGAGCACATGCTGGCATTTGACATCCACCATTATTTGGCAAGTTTAAAATTGTAAAAGTTGTCGACTTTTTAAAGTGACCGATTGTTCGAGGGGGTCCGGGGGCATGGTCCCCCGTGAGATTTTTCTTGTACAACAGCTGTCAGAAGGTCACCTGGTGACCAAAACAAACTCCAGGCTCATACAAAACTGCTTCACCCAATAATAATAATTATAATTATAATAATAACATATAATATATATATTTTTACTTGATTAGAAAAACTGCACAATGAATCCAAATTGTCCATCAGAAATCCGCCCGGCTGTAAAATCGCACCTGCAGCCTTTACTCGGTGAAATACAAGGCCATGCATCAATGGATTATATTTATTTCAAAATACACTGGATCCCTGATCGCAGGGGGTGCAGCCTCTTCTCAGTGGGGGGCTGAGGCTTGACATTATATTGAGGGTCTTCTCTTTACACCTTGTTGGCACACATATGTATTTATTTATTTAATTGTACGCACTACATGTGTTCATACAGAAAGATTTTGGTTTTAAACTTTACCCATTGCAAAACATTGCAATATGAGCTAATTACTATTAAGTCGTATAATGTACTGTATTTTTTTTAATATGTGCACACGAAAATAAATTAAACAATACATACTAAAGCCAAATCCTAATATAATCCTTTTTGGGAAGAATATGTGCCTCGCTTCATTCAGCTTCATACTCTGCAGCAGACTCCCATTAGCAGACTGGAGCTGCACTTGCTCTCCAGACTACAGATTATTGGGGATATGGGGGGGGGGTTGGGAGGGAGGTTGGCAGTGGATGCAGGTGGCGGGTTGGTGGGATGGTTCTATCTGTCCATAGTTTATACATTTTTCTGTATCGTGGTTTGTTTTGTTGGCATGTTTGCTTAATAACTTAATTACAACAAAAAAATAAACATAAATATTGGTTAATACAAATGCAATTTAGCCCCTGTATAAACTTTAATATCCCTAATTTATCATTGGCACCCTTTGGCACTTAGCAAAGTATACAAACCAGACTTTGGGCACTCCATTCAGAAAAGGTTCGCCATCCCTGCCCTAGGGCCTAGGTCACTACTTGGTTGGTAATATGGCATATAATAATATGGCATCTGAGCAGATTTAGGCTTGCAATTACAAAGGGTATGAATACCTTTTTTATGTGATATTTGACTGTAAATTGAAGAAAGCTTTTGCAATTTTTCTTTTGATGTGACTAGTTAATATCACACTCTCTGTACGGTCCCACAGTACGGTAGAGACTTTTAAAAGAAAGAGCATCGTGATTCTAAGCAACTCAGGGATGTGATTATAGAGGAGCACAAATCTGAAGAAGTGTACAATATCAGTTCACACAAGTCCATTTCAAAGGCATTGAACATCCCTTTGTAGATCAGTTCATCTATTTCAAATTCTGAATCTGAAACAATAAAATGTGTAAAGCGTGTTGGGGGCTGAATACTTTTTCAAGGCCCTGTAGATGCTCATCAGACTGACAGGTTATACACTCAGAGGCTGCTGCCCCGGATCTCCTCTCACCTCTTGGTCTCGGGGCGCACAGCTCCATCCTGAGCCTCAGGCTCCACAGAGAGACTCATCTCAGAGTCCAGATCCGGCCCAGTGGACCTGAACACACAGCACAGACACAGACACACTGATCACACAGCACCAGCACAGCACTGCTCCTGTCTAACACAGGCTGTGCTCACTGTGATTTACACGATTTTTCCTTTTTATTTTAAGAAATGCGTTGTAGGCAGTGGGAAGAACATAAAACAATATTAAGCACCGAATATGAATACTGTCTTACTAATGCTTTGTTAAAAACATAAGACTGACTAGTGAAGTAATTAAGCTGTATAACTTTAAGACACGCCAACACAGCAGGAGTGGCACTTAATAAACCAGAGTAATATATTTGAAATATTAAACTAATCTTAAAAATATACTTTATGATAAAGCAGATGAACGGTTTCAATGCTCATGTTAATCGTTTGATGACTTATTTTACATTTTATGCCGAACATTTTCAAAAGAAGAAATGTCTCAGTTCAAAGAGAAAGTATGGACACAGATCTGTCTATTGTTGATTTACTGTGTATGTATTTCAAATCAAGCAGCTTACGTTCACTAGTCTCCTAAAAAGCCTTCAATATTTATCAAACCTGAATTTAAACTACTTACTGGATTATTGAATGTACTTGATGAAATCCTTTATCCCGTCTCCTCACTTGATCTCAGCCTGTATATTTCTCTAGCCGTACTTTCGCTGTGCCTCACAGAGGAGGCAGGTGAGGATTGCGGACAGACCGGACAATCCTGTTTAGGATTCTTGTGACCAGGTGGATGTGCGCATGCGGGCTTCTGCACGGCGCATATCTCTATGCAATTGTACATGCTTAATGGCTTGTTTAAAAACAACAGCATCTATACAAATTGTTCATTGAGATGTGTATACATTAGTTACACTTACTACACTATAAGTTATGCTGGGGTCGCACTACACGATGTCTACAGTCCGAGCCGATGTTGTGCACAGTGCGCAGCTCACACTTGACCACTATTTTGCACTGAATGTGTGTTTTGCGTGGGGAAGCAGCGCACAGCCGAGCCTTCAGTACAGACACACTGACTGATCTGACATCCCTGTCGTGCATCTGCGTGTCAGCCTGCACCCTCACCTGCACAGACACAGTGATCCGCACACAGAGAAGCAAACTCACACGGACTGCACATGTACAGGACACGGCTGTGTAGCGCAGATCTGCGCTGTTGCACCAATGGGATCAGAGGATTTCTGCAGATCTGCGCAAAACTGCGGAAAAACGCGACCACAAGCCGCTGCTGCTGTTTGTGTTCGTATGTGCGGACAAACAGAAAAAGCGTGTAGTATTTTAAAATAACGTGCACCGAAACAACCATTGGTATTTGAGCTATTTTAATAAATACGTATGGGAATCTTATTCTCCTGTCACGTTTATTCTTCTGTTTCTTTTCTCTTCTTCAGTCAGCTCGGCTCTCATTGGCTGCTGATGACGTCACTCTCCACGATCGGCGCCGATCGAGTCGTAAATATTAAACATACACTTCTTAGTATTGACGTTATTCTGTATTTGATCTGCTCTTACTGTAAAATATATATTTTGTGTAAGTCGCCCCGGGTAAGGGTATCTGCCAATTAAAAAAGAGAACCTAACGCAATGGATTCATGTAGGTAAGTATTGTACGATCTACGTGTATTTTTCACAGACCACAACAAACGCATTGAGACACGCTCGTTTATATTCATGTATTATTATTATTCTTCCCCCTCATATATATATATATATATATATATATATATATATATATATATATATATATATATACACTCACGTAAAGGATTATTAGGAACACCTGTTCAATTTCTCATTAATGCAATTATCTAACCAACCAATCACATGGCAGTTGCTTCAATGCATTTAGGGGTGTGGTCCTGGTCAAGACAATCTCCTGAACTCCAAACTGAATGTCTGAATGGGAAAGAAAGGTGATTTAAGCAATTTTGAGCGTGGCATGGTTGTTGGTGCCAGACGGGCCGGTCTGAGTATTTCACAATCTGCTCAGTTACTGGGATTTTCACTCGCAACCATTTCTAGGGTTTACAAAGAATGGTGTGAAAAGGGAAAAACATCCAGTATGCGGTAGTCCTGTGGGTGAAAATGCCTTGTTGATGCTAGAGGTCAGAGGAGAATGGGCCGACTGATTCAAGCTGATAGAAGAGCAACTTTGACTGAAATAACCACTCGTTACAACCGAGGTATGCAGCAAAGCATTTGTGAAGCCACAACACGTACAACCTTGAGGCGGATGGGCTACAACAGCAGAAGACCCCACCGGGTACCACTCATCTCCACTACAAATAGGAAAAAGAGGCTACAATTTGCACAAGCTCACCAAAATTGGACAGTTGAAGACTGGAAAAATGTTGCCTGGTCTGATGAGTCTCGATTTCTGTTGAGACATTCAGATGGTAGAGTCAGAATTTGGCGTAAACAGAATGAGAACATGGATCCATCATGCCTTGTTACCACTGTGCAGGCTGGTGGTGGTGGTGTAATGGTGTGGGGGATGTTTTCTTGGCACACTTTAGGTCCCTTAGTGCCAATTGGGCATCGTTTAAATGCCACGGCCTAGCTGAGCATTGTTTCTGACCATGTCCATCCCTTTATGACCACCATGTACCCATCCTCTGATGGCTACTTCCAGCAGGATAATGCACCATGTCACAAAGGTCGAATCATTTCAAATTGGTTTCTTGAACATGACAATGAGTTCACTGTACTAAACTGGCCCCCACAGTCACCAGATCTCAACCCAATAGAGCATCTTTGGGATGTGGTGGAACGGGAGCTTCGTGCCCTGGATGTGCATCCCACAAATCGCAAGATGCTATCCTATCAATATGGGCCAATATTTCTAAAGAATGCTTTCAGCACCTTGTTGAGTCAATGCCACGTAGAATTAAGGCGAAAGGGGGTCAAACACAGTATTAGTATGGTGTTCCTAATAATCCTTTAGGTGAGTGTATATATATATGTATATATATATAATCCTGTCACTGTCCAAATTTGTATGGACCTAACTGTAGGTATGTTTTTCTTTTTAAAATATATATTTTTTTATTTTAATGTTTATTCTTTTAAATGTACAATCAGTATCCTGTATTATGTTTTGTACTTAATCTATGTTACTTTCAGTCCTTTGCTGTAAATGCATTGGCAATACTTGCATAACCTCGCCATGCCAATAAAGCCCTTCTGAATTAGAATTTGACAAAACCGTATTAAATTATAATAATATTTGTTGTCAATGTAAATAAACTATTAGTGTTATGATGATTATTATGTAGCTGTGTTGATTACTATTCTGGACTGACAACTGAAAGGGTCTTGGTTGAATCCTGTGTAGAGCACACTGTTACCAGATTGGGCGTTTTGCTCCATATCACCCAGTGAGACCATGCTAATATAATTTGCATAACACGCCGTACATATTGGGATAATGTAATCATTTCACAATAGTTGGTTATTACGAAAAAGTAAGATAAAACGTACAGCCCTTTACATACATTAAAAATACTAGTATTGTTATTGTTATAATCAGGCCTAATGATAACAAATAATAATCGGAGGAAAATAAAAAAGTGTTTAAGTAATTACAGTACTGTATCTACACGTGCCAGTGAGCCTGCATGATGAATTAAAACAGACATACATTAACAAAGTGTAGCTTGTCTAATAATGACATAAAAATCATAGCAGTGTCTTGTATTATTATTATTATTATTATTATTATTACTGTGAGTATTATTATGATGATGATGATTATTATTATAGCAGACAGGTATGAGATGGCTTACCAAAGTAGTACACCAAGTAAAAAATAGGTTCAACACCTTTTTTTTTTTTTAAGAAAATAAATATATTATCAAATAGTAGCCTAATATGAATTGTGGTAATAATCTGAATCTGCAGACAAAAACAACATAACTTTACATAAAGCATAACACACTTATGTGAAGTGTGATAAGAACTGGCTTTCTTGTAATCCGGTTGTTTTTATTTTACTCCTGGAATTGCAAAGTCGTGTTTGTAAAAATTTAGAATGTCTCACGACGAATGGCAATAACATCACTATAATAAGTACATATTAGAGGACATAGGTAATAAAACATACATATAGTAACAATTAACACAGACAAGAAAGTAGCACCTTTAAAAGCAATATCCCACCAATCATTTTTTGTAAGTGATCTCCATATTTCCATCAGAATTCAAATGTTGTACCCCCTGTTGGACTTTCTGTTATTGAATTTTTAGTTTGAGAAGAATTATATCAGAATGTTTCAACAAAGGCTCTAATGGCATCAACAGGTTTCAGGATCTTTGCAAACATAGCCAGCAACGTGGGTGCATAATTCTTGCAGAATATAAGTCAAGTCAGATCACCAATCTTAACTGCACTTCTGGTTTGAACACAGAAAGTGGTTAGTTATTTGACATTCCAAATAATTGTACAAATAATAAGAATGGTCTGTTGTAATGCACCACGTGTGATTTCTTGCAAATATCCTATTTCATCCACAGGTACAGCATGTAAGGTTGATAACTTGGTAATTTTATTAATCCTAAACTGTAATGATTATCCAATAAAGTTACATGTACACATCAGAGTAGAGCAATAGGTAATACAACATTCACTATTTATTATTTATTATTATTTTTATTTCTTGGCAGACGCCCTTATCCAGGGAGACTTACAACATAAGTGCAAAAATACAGAGAAGTACAAGGCATCAATCATTACAAATTCAACAATTCAGCTAAAACATAGGAATTCAAAATAATACATGATAAACAACATGCCATGATGTTCTCATCTACACATGGAGGTCATTGTGGTTGAGTTAATACTTTTTCATGTGCAATAATAGAAATCATACACATTATGCAGGGACTTCATCACATCAGCTGTATACAAAATAAAAACAAAACCTACGGTCTTAGTGTCTATATGTGGGGTTTCAATTGGTAACACTAACAGTTTTCAACAGTTCTGGAAATTCAAGTGGCAGGGATTGACAAGTTTGTACATCATATATATCACCAACCAAATATCTACTAACTACAGATCCAGTAACACATATTATAGAGTTTAAATCAGGATAACACAAATTGATACTATTAACATGGTCTATACCCTCTATCACCTTTAGAGGCCACTGTGTCCCTGCCTTTCCTCTCACTTCTCCCTGTTTTCATCCTTCCAATCATCCCATTAACATTCCTCACCACCATGTGCACTTTTGTTCTCTCCCTCTGTTCTCATTGGTCCTGTACCTCCCATCCTGGTTTCTGATCTCCTTCTTAAACCCCTCTCTGCCCTCACTTACTCTTTGTGCCTGACCATTACCTGTTATCTTGACTATGCCCTTGCCTAGCCCTTTTGTCTTTTCGGCCACCTCTACTAGCGCTGCACCTGGGTCCTTAGCTCCCATACCCTACGGTCCTTGTGAGACCGTGACAACTATTATAGTAGGTAGGAGTGAGCATCTGTGCAGCGGTTTCTACATCTAAGTCAAGATTATCAATATTCAGAACACATTTTAGGCTTGCAATTCCATAATGATTATGGAGTCTCATTGTTTGTAAACTATTGCAGCATCAATGGCAACCCCCAGGAAACCCAACGAGGAACAGCATCATGGTCTCCAATTTCTCTCAGGAACACCTGAAAGATCAAGGGTAGCAGTGATCACTAAACTGATTTTATCTGATTGATGTGAAACCATTTAACACTAGAAGTGCCGACATTTCGAACTAACTACAAGCGCCAAAGCCGGTCCTTGTAACCGATAGCTCTTTAACAGCTGTGATATGATAATCAAAGCAAACTATCGCATAAAACTCATACATTTTATTCATGAACATCAAATCCAACATTTTCATAGCGCAAATGGATTATTTAAATTGATATATTATTATATACATAGTATTGCTATGAATAACAAAGCACTTTTTTTTCTAAACACGTACACTGCAGCCAAAACATAAATAACTATATAGCCTACAATAAGCAAAACGCTCAAAAACTGCAAACAATAAGAGAATGAAGTGTAAACGTACATATTGGAATAATGTTATAAAGCAATATTTTCTAGTTCAAAAATAACTTGCATTTATCAAAACATAAGTGTACACTAAAGTAAACATTTTCAACACCGTGTAAACTTTGTTTTCAACATACAGTGCTTGTATTCACTGTAGCTTTGTATTTCAAGAAGCTATTTACTACGTATTTAGCCTGCATACCTGACAGCTCGTACAGTCCACACAGGACACGTTTCTCCACTTTCCCTGCATGAGCTCGTACCTCACAATGCATTTTGACAGGCATCTCGCAATAAATGCTCTTCCACTGATAATGTCCGTGAATCATTATTTTGGTGGATGTGCTGCGCTTTTGCACTCTGTACTGTGCAGTAGCATCGCGTATTGATCAGCACTGGCACAAACCCACAAATGCTGTCATTGCCAGTGTCACTGATGACCCTGAATCAGTCATGTTCATATACACGGCATGTCCAAAATGAGCTCTCTTCAATCTCCGTTTCCAATCCATGTTTATTTGCGGGTAATCACTGTATCAGCTCAATCTGAATACAGTTGTAAGAAAACACCTGTAATGCTGTACAATGCGTGTTTTTCAAACGCATGAAAGACTGTAGACAGATAGAGATTGCCACTGGAGCGCCAGACTGACTGTATTGTAAAGGGAAGGCAGGATTATGGGTAATATTTGAATTATTATGTATGTAAATGACCGGTCAAAATAACACGATTTTTTCTATTTTAGGTACATGTGTTAATAACTTATGTATTTTTGTGTTTATGTAGCTAAAATGCTGTAGGCATGTTTAATACATATAGTTAGGAAAAGTCATGAACAGGTATGCGCAGTGTATTTAGGAAAACAGAGTCATTCAAATTTTAATAACCAAATCGTTCAAATTGACCGGCCTGGCGCTTCTAGTGTTAAGAGTATCTTTGCCTTTTTCCTGAATTGAGATTTTGTACACTGCTGGACTTAATTTGTCCACAATGAGGAATGGTCCATACCAATCAGCTTCTAAGGTATGACGTTTGTGTTTGTAATTTCGAACCATACATCTGTCACCAATCTGCAGTTCTTCTTCATGAACTTTGGTGTCAAAATATTTATTAATTTGTCTCTGTTTGTGGCCTAATTGTTTAGCTACAAAGCGTTGCATTTGATCTACAGACGCTAGGCAATTTTGTAACCAAGTCACATTAGCAGCTTGCAAAAGAACAGGTTGTTCTTCCAAAGGAAGCAAACAATGTCCTGGGACATGCATAAGATGTCATCGCTTGTCGCTTGTAAGTCATCGCTTGATGTGGTGTAATTCTGGTAGTGGAGTGTGGTGTTGACCGCATTGCCATTAGGCACAGAGGTAATGCCTCAGCCCACCTTTTTGGATTGTCTTGACACATTTTTTTCAAAAGTTTCCACGCTCGACGATTGTGGGTGGAATGGAATGTGTAATTTCTTGGTGATGCCTAATGCTTGACACATAACTTTCACTACACTACTTGTGAAATGTGTTCCTCGATCACTATCAATCACCTTCGGTAGTCCCCACCTAGTGAACACATTTTGTATGAGAGTTTTCGCTACAGTGGCAGCAGTGGCACGCCTGCAAGGAAAAGCCTC
This sequence comes from Amia ocellicauda, assembly GCF_036373705.1. Classification (NCBI taxonomy): domain Eukaryota; kingdom Metazoa; phylum Chordata; class Actinopteri; order Amiiformes; family Amiidae; genus Amia; species Amia ocellicauda. The sequence goes on from NC_089863.1 coordinate 26,834,691, forward strand.
AATCCACTTTGTGAATTTGTCAAGCATAACCAAAATATACTGGTTACCCTGTGATGTTTTGGCTAAAGGACCAATGAAATCAATTTGAATATGAGTCCAGGGACCTTCCGATGGAGTTGATAGTCTGAGTTTGGATTTGTGTGTGAAAGGTGCAGGATTCACCTGTAAGCAGACGAGACAGTGGTTACATGCAGTGGTCATGTCAGCTTTCATATTCAGCCAGCAGTAGTACTGTGTAATCTTCTCTAGTGTCTTTTCTAGAGAAAAATGACCTCCTACTGGTGAGTTGTGAAATAGGTCAAAAATATCTGGAGCTAATTGTGAGGGAACACAGACTACAGGGTATTCAGATTGTGGAATGTTTACCATGAAGATCTTGTCAGAATCACCCGCACCCACCAGATTAGTTTTGTGAGACCAAAACGTAGGTTGTGGAAGCGGTTTCTCCTGCAAATGCCAGTGAATATTAGTCTGGATGTCTGAATCTAATTTTTGAATCTCAAAAAGAGACTGTGAGTTAGCCAAGGCAGAGACATTTTCATTGGTAGGCAATGGGTCTGGCAAATGCCACGGACCACAGTGTCTAGCAGCAAATTTAGCACACCGATCAGCTTCATCATTTCTGATAGGATCGTAGAGGTGAACATCATTTCTCACATGGGCCTTAACTTTCAAAACAGCAATTTCGCCTGGTCTCGACTGAATAGAAGACCAAATATGCTGTAGTAAGGTAGCATGTTTCAAGGGACGATCATCTGATGATTGGAAATTGTTTTTGGCATAGAGAGGTAGCAAGGTACATGCAGTAACAACATAAGCACTATCTGTATAAATATCTGCAGAATCATCAGTTATCCTAAGGGTTTCTAGCAAAGCTGCCAATTCAGAATATTGTGACGATTGTCCTGGACAAGAAAATTTAACTGTAGTCAGGGAACAATACTGCAAAACCTGCTAGCAATCTACCATCAATATACACATTCGGAACCTGTGAATGCGGCTCAAAAACAAAAGGATTAGGCAAGATATCAGTGTCAGGCAATGGACACTCATGTGGTTTACCCTGCATAAGCAACATTTGTGGAATCGATGTGGTTCATTTACAATCAAGGTCTAAGTCACGTTGCAACATTAACAAAGTCCAATGCGAAAGTCTCTGTGACGAAACTAAAGTATCTGTGGGCTTCAATAACAAGTTCAGTGGAGTATGTGGTGTGTGTAGCACCACTTTGTTCAGTCCTGTAATATAAGTGAAATGTTTCACTGCCCAAAAAGTTGCTAACAAGTGTCTACTGCACGTATCATACCGTCTCTCAAAACCCTGAAGACACCGTGAAGCGAAGGCTACTGGTTTCAGCACACCGTGGCGTTCTTGACAAAGCACGGCAGTCAGTGCTTCTTTGGAGGAGCCCACGTCTAGGTGAAAAGGTAGTGTAGGGTTTGGAGTTAGCAGCACAGTAGCTTGCACCAATGCTTGTTTTAAGTGTTCAACGGCTTTAGTGTGGTTCTCTGTCCAAGTTTCAGTACTGTAGAAATCTTCAGGCACCTCTTTTCTCAAAAGTTCATATAGTGGCTTTGCAAAAGTAGCAAACTCTGGAATAAAATCTCGTTGGTATCCCATCAAACCTAGGAAAGAACGCAATGCAGTTTTAGTGACAGGCAAAGGCAACTTTGTGATTAGCTGAACCTTGGCATTGTCAGGTGATTTCCCCTCTGGAGTAAGAGTAACACCTAGATATGAAACAGTCTCGAAACAATTGCACTTTCTTTGGGTTGATTTTCAAACCTGCTTGTGAAAGGAGACTTAAGAGTTCATCAAAGAGCTGAAGATGTTCTTCTTCTGTAGTTGTAGCAAGCAGTAGATCATCGACGTATTGGACAAGGCACTCAGGTCTGAAAAAACCTTTTATAGCGTCAGCCATCCGCTTGTGAAAAATGGTTGGAGAATTATGCAAACCTTGCGGTAAGCGAGTCCATGTGTATTGCTGATTGTCAAAAGTGAAAGCAAATTTGTATTGGCAATTTTGAGCAAGTGGAACGCTCCAGAAACTATTGGAAATGTCCAGCACTGTGAAGACCTTACTGTCAGTTGGGACACGGGACAGTAGAGTGGCAGTGTCTCTTCCAATCGGTGCACAGGTAGGTGTCACAGCGTTGAGTCGCCTGTAGTCCACAGTCAGTCTCCAGGATCCGTCTGGCTTCTGCACAGGCCAAATAGGAGAGTTTGTTGTAGAAGTACAATGTCTTATGACTCCTTGCTGTAACAGAGAACTAATAACAGTTGCAACAGATTTGTGGCTTTCAGTGGGGATCCCATTTTGTTTTTGAAATTTATGAGGAGGACCATTGATGTCTTCCTCCTGACCCACATTACCACAATCATGCTTATGCCTGGCAAACACATCAGAGTATTTTGCTATTATTTGTCTCACTGCATAATTTTCATTGAATGGAAGTGGTAATTCACCTGGTGACTTAATAGTACACACTGCATGTGAATCACTAACAATGTACACAACATTTCTGCCTCTGTTAAACCAAATCTGATTATTAGCGTAATCAAGTATTACACCTTCTCTTCTGAGGACATCCGAACCAATAATTGACTGACCCTCAGGTAAAGGCATTAATATAGGAGACCAAGTTGTTTGATAATCACCTATTTTCAAATTACATTTAGTACCCTTCATAGCAGTAGTCATGTCTCCCTTAAACCCAGATACTTTAGCCGTAATACCTGTAGATAATGGGTGTGTGTTTGGAGATTGAGCATGTAGGACAGACACAGAAACACCAGTGTCCAAGAGCATGCATTTCTTTGGGCCTGTTTGGGCCTGGGCCAGCTGCTCTTAAGATCGGCCTATTCCATCTGTCCTGGTAGAGCTTCGTTTCTACCTTCAGGGAGGCCACGCACCCCTATGCGTGCTGTGCATGGGCTGCTTTCCCTATGAGATCAATGCGCAGTTGTTGCACTTCCTGACGCAGGAGCTGTAGCTCTTTCTGCGGATACAGGGGAGGAGTTGAGTACTGAGGAGGAGTCGGTGCTGCCTTTGACTCAACATAAGTGGGAGGAGTTATGTTAGGCACCGCCCCTCGGGGTGTCCCGGCCTGTCTGTTTAATTTGGGGTCAGTGTGAGTCTGAGTTGTTTCTTTTCTCAGTGTTGATTATGAGAGGGACAACAGGCTCTGTTTAAGAAAACATGAGGCCCCTCAACCCCTTGGGATTCTTTTTCAGTTTTCAGTAAAAAGGATTTCTTAAAATGTTCGTCATTTATATCATCGTAAGTTGTATCCAGAAACAATTAGAGAGCTCGTTTTCTCAGTGGCATGTTCGCCTTTTCTCTGTATTGCAGAATAAAATTTACTTCCCCAATCTACTGCATCCCAGCCACAAGCTTCACTTATTAATTCTAAGACCTCAGTCCACACAATCGCTCTCCCCACTTCATCAACACTTAACAGGGATCTTAAAGTCAGAGAACATGCAGCTAAAACTATTGTTTTCCAATGCAGGTCGTTCAGTTGTGGGTGTAACTGAATGCAAGATAAAAGTCGAATTATTAATTCCTCTAAATCTGTCTCTAGAGTAATTGGACCCAAATCATCTCTGAAAGCTCTCAGTTCCAGAGCAGTCAGATGCTTAATTGTCTGAGGCTCATTACTGACTTGAGGATCATCAGAGCTGTCTGTGTTTTCTGAATGACTTCGCCTCCTCGTACTTTCTTGTATTGGACTCGGCTCTGTGTCGCTCGTCCTTAACATCCTGCGTTTCACTGCAGCCCGAGTGCGAACCACACAGACAGGAGCTGCACATGTTTCAGGATTGAATTCACAGTCCCACGCCTCTCTCTCTAGCTCTTCCCAATATTCATCATCATCAGAGTCCAGTTCAGGACAACACGGACCTCCGACAGCTGCAATGATAGCAGTTTTCATGCCTAGTTTGGTTTTTAAGCGCATTACTAGCTGTTTACATGCGGTGTGATTACTTTGGGAAACTTTGGTCGCAGTGTGTCTGAGAGGTGCTTGGCAATCATTGAACTGTTGCTGTAAAGTGCGATTCTCTTTTCTCAGACTCTCATGGTCAGATCTGCGCTGCTCTTCAGCGAAACACAGCATTATTGCTCACTGTCTGCATCTGAAGTTTCAACTCTGCATTTTGTAAAAGCAGGGCAGATTTCTCATCGCTAACACGTTTCAATTTAGTTTCTACCTCGGCAGAATGATCAGATAAGATCTTAACACACTGAGCTAACCCATACAGAGCAGCTCATTTCAGTTGTGACTTCTTCACTTTTTCGTGTGTTAACTCCGCTAAACAGGACTCTAATTTCTGTAATGAAGTGCTCGCACACTTCTTTATCGCATTTTTAATTCGGTCCTTATGGACACACCGGCTTGCCTTCTGACACAGATGATCCATGTTTGCCTCTGTTTACAGAAGGTAACTTTTCAATCACTCGCCCACACTTTATGTGGTTTTCCTCCTTGGAGTTGAAATCACTACACACTCCTAAGGTCAATGATCAGTTCGTACAATCCTGGCTATGCTGACGACACCGTTACGCGAGGTTCGTCTTTCAGGCAAGAGTCGGATATACAGCGCTATTCTGTCAATGCATGCACATTAATACTGCAGAGCAATATGTGACTTGTAGCAAATATCCATCATCTCCCCGTACTGGCCACCACTATGTAAGAGAATTTGGAATGCTTGGTTTTTCAGTCAATCTAAATAAATAGTTGATCTGAAAACTCATAGGTCAATTGGTTTCTCTTTTAAGATTCTTTATAGAGGGAAGATGCGGTCAAGTCACAGATGTGCAATAATCATTTATTTATGACAAAAATAGCAACTAATATCGTTCAATTATATTACTAAATATATTAAGCTTCTGCTGGATTACAGAAAGAAATAGAAAATACCCAGTTTCTTCTCTTCTCCTTACAGGGCAGCTTCAGTCAATCTGATCAGGCAGGATGTGGTGTGTGTGTCTCTCTCTCTCCCTTCTGCTCTTTTTTTTGTTGTTGTCTCTTCTTCTTGAACTCCTTGAAGAGTGAAGAGAACTAAACTTATTTTATAAGGTTTCCTTCCAACCAATAGCATTTTGCCACCACCATGAGTTGGGTGCTTTATGCTAATGTAATTTAGAAATGGGGTTCCTTTGGAATTTGGCTACAAGCCAATCAGAGGACAGGTACCCTTTTGGTCTCTGGACATACAGATAAGTTTTCCAGGGGCTACCAGGGAACTAGATAAAAGGAAGGGAGTCCGTTTCCTCTACCAAACCAGATAGAACAGAATTTCCCATAGAAAAATACATTCTAACAAATAATATGTTACAATGACCTTGTGACCCGTGTGAGCTGGGCCATAGTACTGGTCCAAAAGTGTTGACCTAATACACTTGGGTACTAATACACGTTGTAAGTTAGTGCACTGCACCTCTCCTAACCCACTCTTGTACTTCATCCTCCTCACAGTCTTTCTGTAGCTGTGCGAGGTCAGTAGTTTCTGGTTCTAGAATGCTCGCAAGTTTACTAGAGCACAGTCACCACATGACTGCCTGTCTCTGCTGCCTTTTTCACAGCTAGGTCTGCAAAGTGATTCCCACGGGTGCACGTGCAGCTTTCACTTTTACTACTACTACCTTTTCTGGAAGGTGTGCTGCCTGAGCTAGGGCTATAACATACTCAGAGTTTTTGATTACTTCTCCTGCTGTTGTTATAAACCCTCTACGTTTGCAGGTCGCCATATAGTCATGTACTACTTCAAATGCATAGCGACTGTCAGTGAAAATGTTAACTTTAATGTCTTTCGCTATTCCACAAAACAAAATAGAATAAATTAAATAAAATGAAAAATGGAGGGAAAAATTACCCAAGAAAGGTAAAAAGCTTGCAGCACCTTTTATTTCCAGGAGGTCTCCCATCCAAGTACCAAGCAGGCTCGGCCCTGCTTAGCTTCATTGATCTGACGAGATCTGTTTTTTTTTAATTGAATTAATAACAAGCACAGAAAAACAACATACAGACAAAACGAATTTCACACCAAACAAATAACATTTTAAAAATGCTAAATCAACCGACTCCATATGTTAGCCACCCCTGATGTCCCAACAGCCTGCTCCTAACAGAAATTGAATTTCATCCCCTGACCGTTGAATAAAAATGTTACGATATAAAAAGATTGAATCAAACTTCTCCAGTTGCCCATGATCCTTACAAAATTTAAACACTGTGGACACAAAGGAACAGGTTGTGCTGTCGTGCCCTGAAACAATAACAGATTCCTCCTCTTCCAAACTGCATGTCTAACAAGTTCAATGCAGTACAATTGACATTAGCAATACCAAATGAAACCCCAAACAGAAACATGGTATCCCACTGCAGTGTATTAAGTATTGCCTGGTCAGCAAATAAAAATAAAAAAACGAAAACCCCAAAGGTACTCCTTATAACCGCCTAATTCTGAGCAATTTCAGAAAGAGATGCAGTAAGCCCTCCTCCCTGACACCACACACTGAGCACATTGCACTCTCTTGAACCTGTAGCTTGAATAAGAGCTGTTTAGTAAATAGACAGTTGTGTCGCAACTTAAAATCCAGGGCTTTACATTCCGGTCCTAAAAACGGCAACCGAATATTACATCACAGTGTTTCAAAATTTAATGCCGGAAACAGCTTGGCCCAAAAGCCAACAGATGAGGGACACTTGAAGACTGTACTCAAGCACAGTAAATAAAAACTTTTAGTACATGCCTCCAAAATGTTAACAAAATCCCTCCCCCTTGAAATAAATAACCCCGGCAAAGACACCTCCCTACCTGTTACACCAGTGCTCCCTTTATTTATCACTTCCACCCAACTCTCTGGAATAGTGCCCTTTACCAAGTCATATGCATGTGTAATTGTCAGTGCTGGTATCTCGTCATTCACCTCTCTAACCATGTCAATCACTACATGTGAGGGTAGGAAACCTTCTTTTACTTCATACATGATATGCTTCACTTTACTGACCCCCACCACAAAGAAGTACTTAGCATAACGATCTCCCCCTCCCCTCCCCCCCTTAAGCAAGGGATTGAAAAACAAGGGTTGCTCCAACATGTGCTCTCTATGTTCTGGCACATATGATACAAACTGAAGAATTCCCCAACAACTGGAACATGAACAGTGTCCTGCCCCTGCCCCCCTTCCAGTTCATCCACCCCATCATGAGGAGTCACAATCACCACTGAGGAAACATCAATTTCTCCACCAAAAATTCTACTCTCCTGAGCAGTAGGCACATCTCCCAAAGTCTCAGTCACAACAGTGCTCACCTCTGGGTGAATAGCACCCTCCTCCACTGCTGAATCCAGGCAGGTGGAACTCATCAATGCACGGTTACAGTCCTCACACTGCACAGCTGTACAAAAACAGGCCTAATGACCCTGTTCCTTACACTCAAAGCAAGTGAACTGAGGGCAAGTCTTAATTTCTTGGCCATCCAGCAAGCACAAATCACAAACTTTTACCTGCTTGTTATGCACCACTCGAAAATACTTCGGCCCCTCCACAGTGTCAAACCTAGTACCGTACGGCAAGGATTTCACAGTGTTAGAGAAACAAACTCGAACAAACCTTGTCCCATCTGCAACTGTTGTGCCGTGATAAACAGGACACTTGATGACTGAAACCACCTTCACTCCCCAAGTATCCAGTTTATTCTTGATGGCAAAATCATCAATGTATGCCGGCAGATGCAAAAAAGAGACCACAAGTTCATTTGTAAAAAGCCTCCTGCAGCAACAAGCAATCCCCTTAACTGTTAAACCAGTGTGGAGGGTACATGCTTGTTCAAGTGTCTCCAAAGTCAGTTCATGCTCTCTATCCCCTCTAGGTCAACATGCAAAGCAAGCACCTTCTCCACAAGAATCATGAACCACATCAATGATAGCCAAAGCAGTCACATTGGCCACATGGGAAACATCAGTGATCACTGTGCATTCTTTGTTGTAAAATCTCTTACCAGAGACATTCTCTTTCGCAGTGGAGACATCCAAATCCATATTAAAAGACCAAAAATGGCTTTCCCTGCACAGCACAAAGCTGGCAGGAAGCATTCACAAGAGTCGAGGTACCAAAAAATGCCAGAATACAAGAAAAAAAGAAATCCACAGACAAAGAGTGGAACATGCCTGAACACACCCCCTCCTCTCCCAATCCTGCCAAACCGGTTCGATAACTCCCGCAATCAACTACCAGGTGCGTTCAGGATGGTGGCTGCAAGCCGAGAGGCCTGGCTGCATGATGTCTCTTAAAGGCAGGCGCGTAAGTGCCTCAACAGAGATAAAAAGCTTGCAGCATCTGTTATTCCGGGAGGTCTCCCATCTAAGTGCTGACCAGGACCTGCCCTGCTTAGCTTCCAAGATCTGATGAGATCAGGCATGTTCAAGACAGTGTGGCCACAAGCTGGGAGGCCTGCCAGCATGATGTCTCTTAATGGGCAGGCGCGTACTGACAGTACTTCCACCAAAAAAAAAAAAAAAAAAAGTTAGATAATGGAATTCAAATAGTATTGTCTGTTTTCCATCACACATTTTAACATATATTTTAGGTGACGACCATTTTTGTGTGCACAAAACATTAGGGGTTAGAGAGTTATGAAAGTACACTCAGTAAGAGCCAGCAGTTTGTGCAGTGTGGCCGATCATGTGGATACATTCTCATTGTGATGATGTCACGTGTGTTAGTTATACAGTGTCTCTAGAAGACAATGCATGTTATTGATTGACAAACCATGTAAGAAACCTTGGATAATGGTTTAAAACTTTATTTATAATAACAACAATAACAATAACGATAATAACAATAACAATAATGCCCACCCAAGACTGTGAGACTCAGTGATGGTGTAGCTCTTCCCACACTTGCTGGTGTCTGATGAGGCTAGCTCTGCTTCCAGTGCTGCTGCTCAGTGGGAGCCCTTTCCCCAGAGTCAGGGAGAGCGCTGGCATCTACAGCTCCTGGGGGAGAGATGACACAGGAGAGCAGCGCTGAGAACAGCAGCTCTGAAAACTTACACAGTTCATGTGGTTCCTACACCAGTCATTGTATCAGAACATCAGTCAGAAGTGCTAATAAAGTGTCCAGTCAGCATATAAACTGGTAGCATATAAGGGTCATATAAGTCAGACAGGGAGAGCACAGCCTGGCGCTCGTATATGGAAAGTCAAAGAGATTCTCAAGTATTTAAATATTTCATCTCTAAACACTGTAGAGTAATGAGAGCGTGTAGGAACTCTGTGTCAGAGCGCACTCTGCCCACTTGTAGAGCTATTGTGATGACTGTATAATTATAATAAAGCAAGTGTGCTTGTACATTGATTGTGTCCACAGTTTTGCAACTGTTGTCTAGGGCTGGGTGATTATAATGATTTATTGCAATATAGTCGATATATTATTTTGGGCGAAATACAATATACTTATATCGGGAGTATCGAGTTTTGATCATTTTTGTTATCACAGTATCATTTTTTTGCAAGTATGTGTAGCTGCAGACCCGGAAACCATGGAATGTGGGAGGAGTAACAATTTTGATTGCAGCCAATCACTTTGCAGGAAATGCTTGTCAATCTTTGTGGCCAGTCACTTGTAGAAGACACTTCTCAGTAATTTTTTAAGTGGCTAATTGGTAAGTCACAGGCATATATATAATGTGTATTAGTATTATCACAATACCAACATTTTGGTTCCGGTACCAGGCCATGAATTGCGATACTGAATACTTTGATCCTTTTCCAAAAAAAGGGGAAAGTCTGTCTAATGCCATTATTGTGTTTTATTTCAAACCTGGACATTGCTTCTATGAAATACCATTTGAGTCAATATTAAATAAATAAATAAATAAATAAATAAATAAATATGGCTCTGAAATCAATTCTGAAATAAATAAATATATAAATAAACATAAATTAGTCAATATATAAATAAATCGTTTTTTTAATTATGTTTTTCCTAATGCCACATTTATTTATTTCAAGGCACTTTTATTTCATAATGCCACATTATGCGCTCAGTCCCTAAGGATTTGATGGTCCGGACCTGGCTGCACACCGTCATTTCCGTAGCCAAGAGAATAACCCAAAATCGGTGTTGTGAAACTCCTGAAACATACATCATAAAAATAATAACTGAAAGAAAACTTAATTAGATGGATGTTATTAAGGGAGTAGTATCCACCGATCAGCCATAACATTATGACCACCGACAGCTGAAGTGAATAACACTGATAATCTCGTTATCATGGCACCTGTCAGTGGGTGGGATATATTAGGCAGCAAGTGAACATTTTGTCCTCAAAGTTGATTTGTTAGAAGCAGGAAAAATGGGCAGCGTAAGGATCTGAGCGACTTTGACACGGGCCAAATTGTGATGGCTAGACGACTGGGTCAGAGCATCTCCAAAACTGCAGCTCTTGTGGGGTGTTCCCGGTCTGCAGTGGTCAGTACCTATCAAAAGTGGTCCAAGGAAGGAAAAGCGGTGAACCGGTGACAGGGTCATGGGCGGCCAAGGCTCATTGATGCACGTGGGGAGCGAAGGCTGGCCCGTGTGGTCCGATCCAACAGACGAGCTACTGTAGCTCAAATTGCTGAGAAAGTGAATTCTGGTTCTGATAGAAAGGTGTCAGAACACACAGTGCATCGCAGTTTGTTGCGTATGGGGCTGCATAGTCGCAGACCAGTCATGTTGCCCATGCTGACCCCTGTCCACTGCCGAAAGCGCCTACAATGAGCACATGAGCATCAGAACTGGACCATGGAGCAATGGGAGAAGGTGGCCTGGTCTGATGAATGGCCTGACTTGACCTCCAAATTCCCCAGATCTCAATCCAATCGAGCATCTGTGGGATGTGCTGGACAAACAAGTCCGATCTATGGAGGCCCCACCTTGCAACTTACAGGACTTAAAAGATCTGCTGCTAATGTCTTGGTGCCAGATACCACAGCACACCTTCAGAGGTCTAGTGGAGTCCATGCCTCGACGGGTCAGGGCTGTTTTGGCGGCAAATGGGGACCTACACGATGTTAGGCAGGTGGTCATAATGTTATGGCTGATCGGTGTAAACTATGTATTGTGGACTGATGAAGTTTAAGTGTAAAGACTTTGACATTAACGTTTAAGCTAACTTTAACTGCTGACGAACAACTTTGCTATACACTTCCTGTCATAACGATTTCTGGTGGAAGTATATGCCACTCATACTCTTTCTTTCATCTCCTTGTATATTATATTGCTACACAAGATTGCATAATTGTTTCATGTCAGTTATGTTTTAATTGTGTTTACTGACCCTCACGTCTTTAGGCGTCTACCTGTATTATAAGTGTTTTTGCCACCAGTTTCGTCATTGTGACGTCAGCTCGACAGCGCTCTGATTTGAGTTCCACTGGGTGACGCGGTTAAAATAATTGATGTGACTGTTTATTAAAGCACTGACCCTGCTAAAGCCCAGATCTAGAATTGTATATCAATGGTGCTGACAATGCTGCTCACGGCTTCATTATGTGATGAGTTGACGTTCACCTCCGCTGTCAAGGGGCAGCAGTAGTTTTCACTCAGCTTCACTCGTCCCTCTTGATCTCTGCATCGTTTTATTCCAAATGCTGGGATAGTACCGTGTTCAGAACTCTAGTACCGCGGTACTTTCTCAGCACTGGTACACCGTGCAACACTAATAGAGCTCACATAAGAGCCTGGCAGCACTTCTGTGTGCCTGTTTTCTGTCCAGCTCCACTGCACTCACCTCTGAGCCCAGCAGCACTGAGACCATGAGCCCAAAGGAGCCACTCCTGTGCTGCCAGCAACATGTGAGTCCCTGAGCCACTGTGGGATTTAATCAAAGGCTGCTTTGTCATCGTTGTAGGACACTAAGAAGTATTCAATCTAAATTAAAAGAGACAGGTTTTATTTACACAGCTACAGAATTGATTACGCAACATCACCGACACTGAACACACAACATCACCGACACTGAACACACAGCATCACCGACACTGAACACAGCATCACCGACACTGATAACACAACATCACCGACACTGAACACACAGCATCACCGACACTGAACACAGCATCACCGACACTGAACACACAGCATCACCGACACTGAACACACAGCATCACCGACACTGAACACAGCATCACCGACACTGAACACACAGCATCACCGACACTGAACACAGCATCACCGACACTGAACACACAGCATCACCGACACTGAACACAGCATCACCGACACTGAACACACAGCATCACCGACACTGAACACACAGCATCACCGACACTGAACACAGCATCACTGACACTGAACACACAGCATCACCGACACTGAACACAGCATCACTGACACTGAACACACAGCATCACCGACACTGAACACAGCATCACCGACACTGAACACACAGCATCACCGACACTGAACACAGCATCACCGACACTGAACACACAGCATCACCGACACTGAACACAGCATCACCGACACTGAACACACAGCATCACCGACACTGAACACAGCATCACTGACACTAAACACACAGCATCACCGACACTGAACACAGCATCACCGACACTGAACACACAGCATCACCGACACTGAACACAGCATCACTGACACTGAACACAACATCACTGACAGTGAACACACAGCATCACCAACACTGAACACAGCATCACCGACACTGAACACACAGCATCACCGACACTGAACACAACATCACCGACACTGAACACAGCATCACCGACACTGAACACACAGCATCACCGACACTGAACACAGCATCACTGACACTGAACACAACATCACTGACAGTGAACACACAGCATCACCAACACTGAACACAGCATCACCGACACTGAACACACAGCATCACCGACACTGAACACAGCATCACCGACACTGAACACAGCATCACCGACACTGAACACACAGCATCACCGACACTGAACACAGCATCACCGACACTGAACACAGCATCACTGACACTGAACACACAGCATCACCGACACTGAACACTGAAACGGACTCATGTACATATAGTTGTTTTAAATATGTAATAGTGAAGTGCTCACTCTGTGTAATACAGCAGTAAAGACATGAATGAATTAATAAATCATGGAAAGGTTACCAGCGACGGCTCCGCGGGTCTCTCTCTCTCTCTCTCTGGCCGCAGCTGCACTCTGCCCTCCATCTACGCGGCTCGGCCCGTCCGCTCCGGAGCTCCAGCCACACACAGCCGCCTCCCCCGCCGCCAGGAGCTCCTGCAGCCTCCGTCTCAGCGCCTCGTTTTCCGCGTCCCTGCGGGTTATCTCCGCTCGGTGCTCCGACACCGTCTCTCCCACCGCCTTCCCGATCTCCCACAGGGCGGCTCTCATCAGCCCGCTCAGAGCCGCAGAGTCACACATTGCAGTGCAATTCACAGCAATAAAAGTAATAATAATAAACATTGCCTGTTTGTGTCTGCTCTGGGTCTAAAATGAGGAAATAAATCGACAGTTCTTAAATACAATATATACAAAAATACAATCAAACACTCCATTCACTCCACTCCAATCTACCAAAGAAACGAGAGCAAATATTATGGCATGGGTAAATATTTGTATTGAAGGAAATCACTACAAAACACAAATTAAGCAAACTACTTCTTTGTTATTTTTAAAAGATTTTAAACCAGCAAGTAGAAGAACAAAAAAACTAAAGCGAAAAATTTAAATTGAAACAGTTTCCTTTTAATTTACCCCTTTAGGTTCCTGACCATGTTTTACAAGGTTAAGTTATTATAGTTGTTATTATATCATTTTTACTGCAGGTGTCACAGATGTGACAGAGGCTCATTTATATAATGTATTACTGTGTGGGTGTAATTCGTTATCTCTATTACTTGATTATCACTAGTTATTGTTTATATTGATGTATTGGTTGGTGTTATTATGGATCAGTGCATTGCATGTTATTGCTTCAACATAGTAAAGACAGACAGTGATGTGAGGGGGGGGTTTGAAGAACTCAGTCTTGATGCACAGAGGATAACTTGTATTTGTATTTGTTTAACATGCCAGGCCTGAGAGGACCTGACATGGAAGCTCTCCACCTCAGCAGAGTCTCTCTCTCTCTGAACAGCAGAAGTTAACAGCTTTTTATACATTGCATGACATGTGATTCTGTGGGCAGGGACAGTCACAGGTTTCCCAATGTGTTGTCTTGAGGTCAGGACCCTTGTAATGTTCGTGTTTGTCTTCCTGGGGGGAGGTGTAGGAATGCGGAAAACAGATGGCTTCCTTTGATCTACTGGGAGAGGTCTGGTCCCAACTGTTGATCAATAATGATGAGGTGACCTCTCCAACCTTAAGATAAGCCACAGAAATCTTGATGCAGATGCTGGGAGTGACTTCTGCAGCGTCAGCACTTGTAAAATCAGCCTTGCTAACATGTGCTTGCTTGACAATTCATACAATTGGCTCTACTGACATATTAGTATATTTAAAAAAAAACAAAAAAAAAACATTATCCAGGGTTCCTCAGAGCTCATAGAAACCTTTATTGCACTGACGTCTGTTTCAACGCTCCCTGTCGCCCCGCTGTTTCAATCTAAACACAGACAAGAAATACCCAAGGCTATTGGTAGCAATTATAGCCCGCTATATTCCTTTTCTTTTGCGCTGTAGCACTGCTTTCCCTGACTGGATACCGTTCCATACCGTTGGATGTGTGTAATAAGTTTTGTTGAAGGAATGGTTCATTGGTTTGCAGTCCATCAGATACTTCAACTATAATAAAAGGGTGTTCTATTACACTTCCAATAGAGCCCTAAAATAGTTTCAGAAATGTTTTTTTGTATTTATATATTACCCTAGGTTTCATATATATATGTGTGTGTGTGTATTTTCTTAATATTAATTATAGTCTTCATATAATTATTATAAATTTTGGTATGTATGAAGCCATGACCAGAAGCATGTAACAGGTACAATTATTGTTCTGGTTTGTGTCGCACACAGTTCCATTTATGGGTGTGACGTCACACTTTTCCGGATTCTTGAGTTCTGCCCTCAGTCATAACATTTGAAGTTTGAGTAAATTCTCTGCAGCAATTTTGGTAAATTTAATAACCTGAAACTAAAGTTTACATTTTTGACATTGCCTGGGTGGAAGAGTAAACAATAAAATCTTACAATAAGGGGTTTCCAGCTATTCGCCCCAAATTTCTAGTGTAAGCATAAAGCATAATGAAAAAATTATTCATCCTGTGGCATTTATTGTATTGTTTTTTGTTTTTTGTTTAGGACACTTTGAAGTATTATTAGTATATGTTATGTACACATATAAAGACATAAGTAAATAGAAAAGCGCTGCAGTGCAGGTGCTGTTTGCTCCAGCAGGAGGGGGAACCTCCATCTCAGTGTGGCTGTGGAGAGGTGCGCAGTGAGCCGGCCTGGCCCTGGCCCTGGCCCTGGCACAGAGTGTCAGTGCAGGACGAGGAGCTGAGAAAAGCCGACCAGGGAAACTAGGCCATGCTGCTCTCTGAGGGGAAGGAGACCATCAGCACTGGGAATGTCACCCTGGAGGGTGAAGCTGGGCAGAAGTGCTTTACAAAAACATATTTTCTTCAGACTGTCCAAGACCAATTTGAAGAAGTCAAACAGCAGGATTGTAAAATGATTAAGTGTTCTCCTTTATTTAAATAACAATAAGAACTAAAACACTGTTTCCAGCTTTTGCTGAGCAGATGAGGAATGCCTCCGAAGATGAGACACGCAGTGATAGGGAACTGGAAAGTTCAATGACCTGCTGAAGCGCCTCACATACACAGGCTTTGTCAAGGACCTGGCAACCATGAAAGATGTGTTGCGTGAATTACAGAGCCTGTCACTCAATCTTCAGGTAGGTAACCATGCCTTTCTAATTAAATAAAAACACGAAATGACATAATGACATTGAGCATTACATTTGTGAATCTGGTACTTATAACAAGATTGTAGTTCACAGTTGTCGTCTTGTATTCATTTCAGAACAGAAGCACGTCTCTGATGGATTCCAATCAAGAGATCGAGATGATAATAGAGATGCTGGAGGCTATAAAGACCACCCCAGGGAAGTAAATGGAGGGAGCAGAGGAGAGATTCAGGGTTGGAGAATTCAAAGGTGTGCCCTTGGATTCCAGCAGAGAACATGTAAATAGGCTACAGTTTATCCAAGCCATCACTGACAGTCTCTCCTCACAAATGCCTGACTCTTACAAAGCTTACAAAGCTTACAAAGACTCTGACACCTCTGGATCCCATCAGGTGGCCATTATCAAGAGAGGCTTTTGTTCTCTTTTGGGGAGAGAGTGATCCATGATCTGGCAAAGAAGCTGGGAATACCAAATAGGGAGGCAGTTGAGGACTTCAGATATTGGAAACTCAGCAATGACTAGAATGGGAAAGAGTCTTCTCAGCCCTCTGACACAGCCACAAATTCAATGAATCATCTAAGAGCCAGAAGCCTCTGTTCAGTACTGTTTATTGACATTAATGCCCCCCCACCCCTTCAGTTGTTTGACTCTAACCCCTGTGTTCAGTCCTGGCTTAGGGAGGCACATCGTCTGTCAACTGCTAGTTAAAAAGGGATAGAGACACGTGCCGAGACCACTGTGGGACATGCTGAGCACTAGCACATGAACAATTGCTGGTGAAGGGGTGCTGTTGAATCTGAGAACCAGTTTGTGAACATCAATGACTTTTGATTGGGGATAATGGTTTAATTGAAAACAGGTTGTTTTGTTTATGTATGGTTATCATTGTAATGGTTGTTATTTTAAAGAGAGATTATAAGAGATTTATTAACATATTTATGCCCACACTCTTTTCTTGAAGGATAATGTCATTACAAAGAAGATAAAAGTTTTTTGGCAACAACCCCCCCAGGATTAGCACACAGCACAAGAGCACAGTGTTCAGTCATAGCATCGTAGCAGATGCAGGACAGAAGTACTAAATTGTGTTTGGGTTGAGTAAACCTGAAAATGACGCAGTTGGAATGCAAAGGAAAGTATAAAAATCCACAAAACGAAAATAAAGAAAACCTAGAAGTCCCCATATCCTGTCAAAATCCCACTCACAGCCAGCTTAAACAAAAAAAATTTGGACATGCTTGTGTTTTTCAACACACAATACAATAAACTATCACTAGTGAAACAAGTGGAGCCTATTTGATATTTTGCAGCCTACAAAAAGACTTGCATGTTGACTTACTTACACACTATTTCTTGAAAAAACAGAATGGTAAAACGTGATGATTCATTGTTTTAATGGAGTATGGTGAAAGATGAGTAAAAGTACAAGAGTCACATGAGTGCAATTATTTCACAATTACCAGGAAACATTTGTTTTTATTACTGTTCTTCTTGTTATATTTTCTGGTTGTGTCCTGGCAGTATCATGATACTAAAATTAGTATTGGTATCTTCAAGCAAAATTTTAGTATTGCCCACCACTTGAATCAACTCAATTGTGATCAAAAGAAAAGGACCAGGAATTTCCTTTCATCTTGGCACAAACAAAGGGAGAATTGGCTACAATATGATGGGGAAGTTATGTGATGTTCTGTGTGTAGAGCACATGGTACTATACCAAAACCCAAGCCATTTAAAATTGTTACAGAAAAGTTTAAATTGAAAGATTTAAATGAACATGTTTTTCAATAAACCGTTCTTTAACCAATGCACTAGTTTAAATGTATGTATTTACTTCACATAGCTTTTCTCACAATGTGCTGATAATATTTTGGGCTAGTAATATTTTTGTTTGGCTAGTAAAAAATTCAGGCTACTGCCAAAAATCCTTAAGTTCCAGCCCTGCCTTATACCCACTAGCCCATCTGCACTTTCCTCATCACTGTCCAGACACTGTTACCTGTTCGTTCTGAAATAAAATAAATAAGATGTCCGAGCCTAGTTCATGATCTCAAAGCCATGAGGGAGTCTAGGCACATTCTATTTGATGCCCTTCAATTAAGATGAAAGAAATACATCTTCACTATCTTTCACACTACCATTCCACTTTAATGATTCTACTTCATATTTACTTCAGTATGAATCTGTGGACTCATCTGTCAGCTCTCCGCAGTGTATTTCCATGGGCTGAAAATCCCTCACTTGTGGACTCTGTATAATCTCCCCTTTGCCTGTGACTGCTATTCACTCCCACATGGACACTCTAAGACAGCATCACTATTTGTATCTTCATGTAAATTGCATTACATTCCTTTTAACTTTGTTAACTTAATGTTTTGAATGATTCTGCTTTTAGTATGTAACTTAATTACTGTTGCAGCCCAGCAGGGGCAATGGTGGGCTATGATTATTGATATAGGATTATGACAGGGGTTCCCAAACTTTTTTGACCCAGGGACCCCTTTGCCACCCAGATTTTCACTGAGGACCCACAACTAAAAAAGGATTGCAGGGGGGGTGGGGGTGGGGGTGGGTGCTGACGGTAAAAACGTGTGAGAGCGGGGAGTTGATGGTTTTAATCGCTGGATTGCAAGACCACATTTAAAACAAATGTGGGTGGGGGGATTTGGCCGCAGACCCCCTAGCACTCCCTAGCGGACCCCAGTTTGGGAACCTCTGGGTTATGAGATAGTTTTTGGTAAAATAGCTTTTCAAAACTGAGGTTTATAGCTACGATTGAAGCAAATCACAAAGATAAAGAGGGCATAAAAATCCAACAAAAATAAATCACCATATTTGCTACCATTTGCTAGTGACAGCATTGATAGACATTAACACAACAGACAATATAGACAACGTCTCCACCCCCCTCACCCCCAAAAGTGCTTCATGGATACATTCCTGAGCATTTGTTCAGTGCAAGAGGGAATGATATTAGAGAACAAAACAGGGTCCCCTTAATATGCAAAAATAAATAAAGAAAATGCCTGATTGGACAGAATGGGTACACAACTCCCCAAAATCACTGCACTGCATCTTTAACACTGTATATTAAGAAGACCCTTTTAAGCCATTAGGTCAAATACAAAATAATGATTTGTTCAATATATGGTTGTGTGGCAAAAAAGTGCAAAAATCCTCAACCAAGAAAATAACTAAACATTGTGCTAAAACATCACTTACTTACTTACAAATGATTAGTATTTTTCAAACAAATTGTTTGTTTTCTGTCACACAGTCATTGAGCAGTGCAGCTGAGTCAGTGAAGCCACTGATTGTGTTCCTGGGAGGATAGCTATAGTGTGCTCAGAGTTTCCACCACACTGCTGTCTACAACACAACACACTACTACTACTACTAATAATAATAATAATTAAAAATAAACAAAAATAAAAATAGTAGTAGTAGTTGTAGTGATAGTTGTTCTAAATGGTAGACAGGACGTTCCCAGTCTTCAATAGCTGATGGTTGGAGGGGTGATCTATAAACTCTGCTGCACTGGAACACCACTTAGGTGCCAGGAATGAGAAGGAGCGGCTCTGGAGGAAGGGGAGTGGAGAGGAGGCAGGGTTAGCCTTCTGGCGCAGCAGGAAGGATTATGAATATAAATATTAGGATACAGTATCTGACAAATAACAGGGTAGTGACACAGTCCTGGTAAACACCATAGTGGACTACATGTGTTCAGCCATGGAGACAGATGAAGGAGAGGAATGGTAGAGGAGACTCAGAGAGGAGGACAGAGGGAGAGACAGGGAAGAGTGAGGGCAGATAGTGAGAGAGGAAGTTCAAAGTTACTTCTCATCCCACTCTGTTCCCATTCTCTCTGTATGAGTCTATTTTCTCTCTCTGTATAAGTATTTTTGGATGAATTTGATTCCTCAGTCAAAACAGACTTACATTTCCGAGGCCCTGGTTTGATCCTGATCTTTCCACTGTCATCGACGCTGTAAAAAACCAAAAGTTTTAATATGATTTCAGGAAATGTTCTGTTCATTTTGAATCCTGCATAATAAATGGTGCACAGAGAAGAGTGACGCAGTTTCGTTCATCCCTGTCTACACACGTCATCTCAGAAGCCAGTTTGAAATAATGAAACACAGGACAAAGGAACGAAATGCCGACTGTGATGCACACTTTTCATTTCTATAGTGTGAGAGGTTTCATTATGTCAGTGTGATGGATATATAAAGACTAAACCACAAAGCAGCCTGCTCTGGGACTCCCACTTCCATCTGTCTGCTAAGAGACAAGGAATGATTTTACACAAGGACAGAGCTGTGTCAATAGGTGTGAGGAGGACTAATGGCAGGGTTAGAGCAGCAGAGAGGAGCAGAGCTGAGAGACCAGACAGTGACTGAATATTCACACAGTCACGCAGCCTCTACTTACCGCAGTGTCTCTAGTTTACAGTTGGGATCCTCCAGTACAGCGGAGAGCTTTGTCACTCCTGAGTCCCCTGGGTGATTGTGGCTCAGATCCAGCTCTCTCAGAGTTGAGGGGTTTGAACGCAGAGCTGAGGCCAGGGCTGCACAGCCTTCCTCTGAGACTTGACAAGCAGGCAGCCTGTGGGGAGAAGGAGACACGCTCTCTCTCACTCTCAGCTCTGCAGTCGCCACACATCACTCAGGCAGTCTGTCAGGTGGAAAGACTGTTATGGAGATTTATATTTGAGCGTGAAATCATGTTTAACATGTTTCCTGACTATTAACTCACTACCCTTCAGGTCTCTGTCTTCACACATTAGGGTCAGTAGTGTAGCTACACTGTGTCCAACTGGACCCATCACTACAGTCACCTGCAGCACTGAGGATGAAGGGGAAATGGCATTAAGACCCATTTGTGTTGCAAATGTAAGAGAGCAGCTTGTATTTCTATCATGCGGGCCTGATTACTCTCACGTTAAGGAATATAAAACTACAGTGAGGCGATGTAGACTCAGATGTATGTGCATGTGGATTTGAAGTCAGTTTAGATTTTAATTACTCAGTTTTGATGCTTTTTGTTGTAACTTGGAAGTGTAAACTATATAGAAAATCAGTGGTGTAGTGCTAAAGTGTATAGTGCTGGAGCCCTCCAGACTTCTTCCAAACGTTACCACGAGATGTCAAACATGAAATATTTAATATATATAATCTCTAATTTATATTTTAGTCTATTTTAACTAAGTAAAATGTGTACCACTAATGGTTTTACACTACATTAGAACTAATAAACTGAATATGCATATTTTACCAAGAAAAAAAACACTCAACTTAAGTCTTTGAGCAAAGACTGATTTGTTACCACTCTACAAACACTGGCGTCATGAAAAGCAAATGCCATTAGGTTGTTGCAAAGACGGTAAAGCAGTGCTGTGCCTTTAAGATGTAGACAGTAGTGTAGAGGGGGAAGAAAGGTGCTGAGCGGTGCGGTGCGGTGCTGTGGGCAACAGCGTGTGTTTTTAAACGCTAGCTGCATCTTTCTTTTGATAATTGTTATTTGTTTTGTAGCACAGTGGGTTCAGTTGTGCTTTTGTATGACAACAGCAGAGCAATGCTGCGAAGGAACGCAACGTGGTCGACAAAGGTGACATTTTGTCAGTAGAGGGACGGGCGGACCAGGAGAGGAGAGGTGAACGGGAGACGCACGTCCCTTCGGGTTTGAAATTGACGGGTTTCATTCTTCTTTTCTGTGGTGTTACGGCCAGTAATAACTGTGACTATACAAGCCACTGGGTTGAAGTTGAACTGTGGGAATGTTTACTGGTCTTGCTGAACATTTGTAATACTCGGCTAGCTTCTGTGCAATGGTGGACTGTGTTACTGTCTGGTTACTTCGACAGGAACTGAACAGTGGACGACTCGGCGGGACATTTGATACGATATATAATTTAGTGTAGTGGTTCATTCAACAGGAGGTTGTTTATCCTCACAGTCTGCATATGGAACATCTTGGACCTGTTTACTTCCCTTGGAAGGGTGTCAGGGCGAATTGTTTCTTTCCTTTTCCGAGGGGGTTATCTATCTACCGTGTGGTTCGATCCAACAGACGAATTTCTCAAATTGCTCAAATTGCTTTAAAAGTGAATGCTGGTTCTGATAGAAAGGTGTCAGAACACACAGTGCATCGCAGTTTGTTGCGTATGGGGCTGCGTAACGGTCAGGGTGCCCATGCTGACCCCTGTCCACTGCCGAAAGCAACTACAATAGGCACGTGAGCATCATAACTGGACCACGGAGCAATGGAAGAAGGTGGCCTGGTCTGATGAATCACAAGTTCAAGGTGTTGACTTGGCCTCCAAATTCCCCAGATCTCAATCCAATCGAGCATCTGTGGGATGTGATGGACTAACAAGTCTGATCCATGGAGGCCCCACCTCGCAACTTACAGGACTTAAAGGATCTGCTGCTAACGTCTTGGTGCCAGAAACCACAGCACACCTTCAGAGGTCTAGTGGAGTCCATACTTCGATGGGTCAGGGCTGTTTTGGCGGCAAAAGGGGGACCTACACAGTATTAGGCAGGTGGTCATAATGTTATGGCTGATCGGTGTATATATAGACGGGAGACAAATTAAAGGGAAAAACTGAATAAATGGGTGGAGGAACATAATGAATGCAGATGCCTCCAAACAGGTGTACTGCATGATACAATTAAGCAATTAACATCCTGTCATGCTCTGTGGCATGTATACAAATGCTGAGCAGGCCCAGTTGATCTCGATTTTGGATCAAGATGGCAAGAAGAAAGGATCTCAGTGACTTTGAAAGAGGGGTCATTATTGGGGCACCATGGGCACTGGTCTATAGAGATATGGTCAGATGAGTCATCCTTCACCATAATCTCAACAAGTGGGCGAGTGCATGTGTGGGACACCAAGAGAAAGTTACAGGCCTGACTGCTGGACCCCTACAGTAAGGGGGTCCGGAGGCTCTGTTAGGCTGTGGGGGGAATTTTCCTGGCATGGTTTGGGTCCGCTTGTCCCCTTAGAGGGAAGGGTCAGAGCAAATCATTACAAAGTTATTCTTAGTGATCACCTTTATCCTATGGTGACACATTTCTATCCAGATGGGAGTGGTCTCTTCCAGGATGACAATGCCCCCATCCACAGGGCACGAGGGCTCACTGAATGGTGTGATGAGTATGAAAATGATGTGAATAATATGCTATGGCCTTCACAGTCACCAGATCTCAACCCAATTGAACACCTATTTTTTTATTTCTGTTAGAAGGGTTTGCAATTATGTCTGCTTATGATAAGCTAAAATGTTTGTTTCTGTCTGCATATGACATGGTAAATACAGCCTATGGAAATTCCAGTTCCATTTTATTCCAGATAATTCCCATATATTCCTGTTATTTCCCATGGAATATTTCCACCTTTGAATATTCTCAAAATTGTACAACCCTAATCATTATGCATGCGTAGTAAAAGCTTTACACCCTTTAGAAAACTATATTGCTAATATAATAACTATCACAATATTTAATCAGTGCCATGTAGATTGCATCCAACTTTCAATAACTACCTTCTACAATGAAAAGGACATGATTCAGACATACCTGAAGCTGTTCAGAGCCCACATTATTACAGGTTCCGGTCCCCGATCAGTGAGCCTACTTTTCTTTTCAGATAACTATTTAAATCCAGTAATGTTTAAAGTATATTCAGTATTATTATATATATGTATGAGTATCTTACACTTTCTGTGAAAACTCAAAGTCAAGAGTAGAGAGACTCAGGGCCGAACATATTGTCTGACCTCATGTATGATACTGAAGGCTAATTGATAACATGTCAAAATGTGTTGTAGGTTAATAACAAACTAAATTTGGATAGAAATTAATTCCATGTAAATATTCAAAATAGTCTTGAGGATATATTGTTTTTTCCAGCTGTCTAGCTGTATCTGTAGGAGAGTAAAGCTCAGCAGAGAGAGGCCTGGATTGACCATATTTTAAAGATGCGTCTCTTTCCAGGGCAGAAATGCTCACGGCTCAAGGGCAACAGTTACTTGTTTTGTCAGAACATTATAATTTATAAATTATACTGAAGTATGCACAGAGTGGGTTCTAACAATGACATCTTTAGTGTATTTTCTTGCTCCTCAGTGCTCAGCTCAGTGTTCCTTACCCCAGTCTCTGCAGTTTACAGTTGGGATCCCCCAGCCCAGCAGAGAGCAGCTTCACTCCTGAGTCCCCCAGGTCATTGTGTCCCAGATCCAGCTCTCTCAGCTGGGAGTGGTCTGCCCTGAATGCTGAGGCCAGAGCTGCACACGACCCCTCTGAGAGATCACACCAGCCCATCCTGTGTAGAGAGAGAACATAATCAGATATATTTACAAAACACCAGAATCAGAAAAAACACAACTAATTCTATAATTACATCACAAATTAGATCAATTGGTAGTTCAAATATGGATTTTATTTGCTGTTAATTTATGTACCAAAAACATCCCAGTAATTTCCAACCAGAAAACACCCCAAAAATCACCACAGATGGCAGTTTTTGGTTAACTTAAAACACAATGAAAATACTACATTAACAACATGTTTGTTCACCCATGTGTAATTATTCTAAAAATAATTTAGAATAATAAGAAACAGAACAGACACAGGACAGTACAGGTTAGAGGCAGCTATCTTGTTGTGTTCCTAGTTTCAGACAGTATTCGCATTCCTGATTTTATTTGACCTTTGCCTTAATTGAAGTCAGGGGACAAAATTATCTTTTTTGGCCACTAGCCACTGTGTCTGGTAGAAGGAAAAAACTTACCAGCCACTTGTTATTTTTACCAGCCGAAGGCTAACATCACCAAAAATGCATGAGGGTGCGTACATGTGTGGTGAACATGTTAAAACGTGGCATTTATTCAGGTAATTAATCAATCACTATAACAAAAGCTAATTGTACGATGGAAAAGGATTTGGATAGAAAAACATGCTCCCACACAGTTTCTACTTGAAAGTGTTATAAGGTCTTTGATCAAAACATTGCATTCTGTTGAATTATAACACTTGCTAGTAGAGACAGTGTGGGAGCATCTTTTTCAAATTAATCAATCACATATGCAATAACATGGCAGCTAATGGGGATCTGTATAAACACACTAACACATGAGAAGGGGTGTTATATGGTGACACATTATTGCTCTTCTTACTCCTCTTCCTCTTCAGTGCTACTCCCTTCTCTGGGTTTTTGCACATCATTAAAAGGATTTCCTTGGATTAGCTAGATATTCATAGAGTCACGGTCTATGATTGGGTAAAAAATACATAATCTCTAGAAATGATGACAGACAGTAACATCCTTTCCATTGGTCAATACCATGCACGCCAGCAAAGACTCAATGTAAACAAACCTCACGTTTCTCTTCAGCAGAATTTGTGCTGCGCAAATCGTTTCCATCAATTGCATAAATTCGGAACATGTATCTAACACACTGTGGCATGGTGATTAGCACTGCTGCCCTACAGCTCTAGGGGTCCTGGGTTTGAGTCCTGGCTCTGGGTGCCTGTGTGTGTGGAGTTTGCATGTTCTCCCCATGTCCGCGTGGGTTTCCTCTGGGCACTCTGGTTTCCTCCACCAAAGACGTGTGTTAGGATAATTGGCTATGCTAAATTGCCCTGTAGGTGTGTGTTGCCCAGCGATGGCCTGGCATCCCATCCTGGGTGTTTTCCTACCTTGCTCTGGTTTCCCGTGACCCTCACCATGATAAGTGGTTTTGAAGATGGATGGATTATCTAACACAACAACTTTGTTAAATCAATCTCTAGGTAAAATTAAATTATTAGAAGACATATGGAAATGGCATAATAACATCAGACCTGTCAACTCTCACACATCTCGTGTCAGACTCTTGTATTATTGTCCCGACATTATCACAACTGTTTATTGTCACAATTTCAAATTAACTATAAAGGTTGTGACTGTTTATTTAATAAAGGAATATTTTGCAATTACACCTGTAATTGACCGACCAATATGTGTTTCTTTTTCATTTTTTATACATTTTAGCAGTTTAGCAATGTGAGCTGCAATGAAAATGCCTTACATTAGTGTCCTTGTGACCATGTTTTCCAGTCACAACAGCAAAATAAAAAATGTATAAGACCTATCTAGCTAACTGATACAATCTGCCTGACTAAATGATTTACTTGTCCTGTCCAAACCACACATGGACTACTGCTCTGCGTACAACTGTGCGTTCGAATTACAGCGAATACAAAATAAATAGCAATAGTTGGCTCTGTATGTATTAATGTGTTTGTTGCGGTCCTTTCCTTTTCTGACATAATTCTGAAACACTTTGATCCAGGCAAATAAAAAGTTAGTAATTAGGACTATGAAAAGAAATTAAAGTAATTATTTTTCCACATCTTTAACCACCTTACTTCTGCTTCATTGCTCTTCATGAAATATGTCCTCCTGGACTGAAGACGGAGCCGGATGAAATCAAAACTTTGACCCACCCGCTAATAGAAAACTACAGAATTGTACTTAGTTGCAGCTACATTTTTAGTAAGATGCCACTTTCTTCTAATCATAAATGTAACCACTATGATGAGCAGGTTTGCAGTTTGCTATTAGTGGGTGGGTCAAAGTTTTGATTTAATCTGGCCTATGATATTGCCAAATCAACAAACATACCAACACTACAACTTCAACAGATTAATTCAAATTTTAAAACATACCGACAAATACTCTATCAGAAACTAAAAGTTGAGTTCCCGTACACTTGTTGACTACCACCAAAGTGGCTGGTAAAATTGTCAGATTTATCCACCACTGACTAAATCTACCCACATTTGGTGGGTGGCGGGTGTTAATTTTATTCCCTGATTGAGGTTAATCTTATCTCTAGTTTGCCTTAATTGACGTCAGTTCAGTACAGCTGCTGAGTTGGTGAAAGTAAATAGTTAGGTCCACAAATATTTGGACAGTGACACAATTGTCATCATTTTGGCTCCGTACAACACCACAATGGATTTGAAAAGAAACAAGTGGAAATAAGATGTGCTTTAAGTGTAGACTTATCTTTAATTTGAGGGTAGTTACATCCAAATTGGGTGAACGATGTAGGAATTACACAAATTTTTATATGTGGTCCCCACAATTTTAGGGGCTCAAAAGTATTTGGACAAAGTAACATCATCATGAATTAAATTGTGAGTTTCAATACTTGGTTGCAAATCCTTTGCTGTCAATGACTGCCTGAAGTCTGGAACCCATAGACATCATCAGATGCTGTGTTTCTTCCCTGGTGATGCTCTGCCAGGCCTGCACTGCAGCTGTCTTTAGTTCCTGGTTGTTCTTGGGGCGTTCTGCCTTCAGTTTTGCCTTCAGCAAGTGAAATGCTGCTCAGTTGGATTCAGGTCAGGTGATTGACTTGGCCATTGCAGAACATTCCACTGCTTTGCCTTGAAAAAGCTTTGGTTTCTTTCACAGTATGCTTCAGGTCATTGTCCATCTGCACTGTGAAGCACCATCCAGTGACTTTTAAAGCATTTGGCTGAATCTGAGCCGATGATAGAGCCCTGAACACTTCAGAATTCATCCTGCTGCTTTTGTCAGCAGTCACATCATCAATAAAAACAAGTGAACCAGTTCGCTTGGCAGCCATACATGCCCATGCCATAACATGCTTCACAGATGAGGTTATGTACTTCAGATCATGAGTAGTTTCTTCACTTCTCCATACTCTTCTCTTCTCATCATTCTGGTACAAGTTGATCTTCGTCTCATCTGTCCATAGGATGTTGTTCCAGAACTGTACAGGGTTCTTTAGATGTTTTTTGGCAAACTAATCTGGTCTTCCTGTTTTGGGGGCTTACCAATGGTTTATATATCTGTATTTAGTCTTCTTGCTTCACTTTGGACTTCATATTGAGGGTTAACAGTGACAGATTCCAAATGCAAATGCCACACTTAAAATCAAATCTAGACCTTTTATCTGCTTACCTGTAATTGAACTAATGAGGGAATAACACACACCTGGCCATGGGACAGATGAGACAGCTGAGCAGCAAATTGTCCAATTTCTTTTGATACCCTAAAATTGGGGGAACCACAGATACAAATGGGTGTAATTCCTTTGGATTTAACTACCCTCAAATTAAAGATGAAATTCTATAGTTAAAACACATCTTGATTGTTTCCTTTCAGATCCATTGTGGTGCAATACCTAACTGTAGTAACAGGACAGTACAGGTGAGAGGCAGCTATCTTGTTGTGTTTCTAGTTTCAGACAGTCTTAGCATTCCTGATTTTGTTTTAACTGTGCCTTTATTGAAGTTAATCTTGTTTGTAGTTTGCCTTAATCTAAGTCAATTCAGTACAGCTGCTGAGTAGGTGAAATTAAATAGGTTGAAGGAAAGGTGATTGAGTCTAGGACTAGCAGGAATTCTATTAAGTGAGTTGTGCCATTTGGAGCCCTTTGGAGCCAGTTAGGTGTGAATTGGCAGCAGGTAGACAAAACAGTACTTAATGCTGCTGTTGAGAGACAAAAAAATGATGCAGGTGAGCAGGGGACAGAAACCAAGAGACCAAAAGAAAATAATAATAATAATAATAATAATAATAATAATAATAATAATAATAATAATAATAATAAAAAATTGAAGCATGTGGCTTCCAGAGCACCATGATGTCCACTCCCCCTCAGAACAGGGAGGTAGTTGTAGTAGGAAACTCGATTCTTAAAGGCGTAGATCACACAGTGTGTTCTAGTGATAAAGAGACCCGCATGGTATCTTGCCTGCCTGGTGCTCAGTTTGCAGATCTCCCTAAACTAGTAGACTGACTACTGGCCAAAGCCGGGGGAATCCAGAGGTAGTGCAGAGGTTTTGCAAGAATTTAAAGAGTTAGGAAAGAAATTAAAGAGCAGAATCTCCATGGTAGTTTTCTCCAAAATACTTCCAGTACCACGTATCAGGACAGGGAGACAGGCAGAGATTAGAAAGTTCAACATGTGGTTGAAATCCTGGTGTAGGGAAGAGGTCTTTAGGTTTATGGAGCATTGGTCTTTCTTCTGGGATAGATGGGACCTGTGCAAACCAGATGGTCTACATCTAAACAGAAGGGGGGCTGATGCATTGGGAGAGCGTATGTGCAGAGAAATTGAGAATCTTTTAAACTAGGGACCAGGGGGCAGGGAGTTCTGACAATGGGAGATGTTCCACTAACAAAAGAAACAAAGGGAAACTGCTAGTAGGAAAGTCCTGAAATGTGTGTACCTCAATGCCAAGAGTATAAGGATCAAGATGTTAGACCTAGAAGCTACAGTGCTGGCATGTGACTATGATGTTGTAGAAGTGACAGAAACATGGCTTACAGAAAATGATGGGGATGAATACAAATTGAAAGGATACACAAAGTTTAGGAGGGACAGGCAAAATTGAAGAGGTGGCGGGTTAGCATTATCCGTCAGAAATTACATTAAAGCAGAAGAACTCAAATTAGATCCTGATTGCGAAACAGAACCATTGTGGGTTAAACTTTTGAATAAAATATCTGGATGATTAGTGGTAGTAGCGTTACAGACCACCCAACTCAGATATTCAGAAAGATGCTGCATTGTCAGAGGGACACTAGTAGAGAACCAATGGCAAACTGTGATCACAATATGGTTAGCTTTGAGGCATTCTTTCAAAAATAAAGGACCAAGTCTAAAACAATGGTCTAAAATTTTAGAAAAGCAAACCTTGAAGGTATGAGGCGGCACTTAGAAGAGATAGACTGGAGCACACTGGATACAGATTCAGTTGAAAATGGATGGGTATATTTTAAGAGAATACTACTTGAGGCTCAGGAGAAATTTACACCAAAACTCAGCAAATTGAGGACCAAAAAACACTGGCCAAAATGAATTAATTGAAGTATGCAAAAAAATGCAAGGGAAAGAAAATGTTGTATAGTGCATAAAAAAGGGATAGAGACTAAACAAAATACAAAGAATATGTTGAACTGCAAAGAGATCTTAAGAAAGGGATCAAGAAAGCAAAGAGGGAAATAGAAAGAAACATAGCTCTTGGAGCTAAGAGTTGTTTTCAATACTACAACAGCAAAAGGTCAATAAAGGAGGAAATGAAACAGATAAATGGCAAAAAATGAATTATCTTGGATGTGCCAAATGTTCTAAATGAATATTTCACAGAGGTGTTTAACAAAAGAAAAAACGGATTACATGCCACAGGCTAACAATCAGTCAGGTCAAACCCTGAGAGATCAGGATACAGTGAGGGAAAAAAGTATTTGATCCCCTGCTGATTTTGTACGTTTGCCCACTGACAAAGAAATGATCAGTCTATCATTTTAATGGTAGGTGTATTTTAACAGTGAGAGACAGAATAACAACAAACAAATCCAGAAAAACGCATTTCAAAAAAGTTATAAATTGATTTGCATGTAAATGAGGGAAAAAAGTATTTGATCCCCTATCAATCAGCAAGATTTCTGGTTCCCAGGTGTCTTTTATATAGGTAATGAGCTGAGATTAGGAGCACTCTCTTAAAGGGAGTGCTCCTAATCTCAGCTCGTTACCTGTATAAAAGACACCTGTCCACAGAAGCAATCAATCAATCAGATTCCAAACTCTCCACCATGGCCAAGACCAAAGAGCTGTCCAAGGATGTCAGGGACAAGATTGTAGACCTACACAAGGCTGGAATGAGCTACAAGACCATCGCCAAGCAGCTTGGTGAGAAGGTGACAACAGTTGGTGCGATTATTCGCAAATGGAAGAAACACAAAATAACTGTCAGTCTCCCTCGGTCTGGGGCTCCATGCAAGATCTCACATCGTGGAGTTTCAATGATCATGAGAATGGTGAGGAATCAGCCCAGAACTATATGGGAGGATCTTGTTAATGATCTCAAGGCAGCTGGGACCATAGTCACCAAGAAAACAATTGGTAACACACTACGCTGTGAAGGACTGAAATCCTGCAGCGCCCGCAAGGTCCCCCTGCTCAAGAAAGCACATGTACAGGCCCGTCTGAAGTTTGCCATTTTTGGAGGAGGAGGAATGCTGCCTATGACCCCAAGAACACCATCCACACCGTCAAACATGGAGGTGGAAACATTATGCTTTGGGGGTGTTTTTCTGCTAAGGGGACAGGACAACTGCACCGCATCAAAGGGACGATGGACGGGGCCATGTACCGTCAAATCTTGGGTGAGAACCTCCTTCCCTCAGCCAGGGCATTGAAAATGGGTCGTGGATGGGTATTCCAGCATGACAATGACCCAAAACACACAGCCACGGCAACAAAGGAGTGGCTCAAGAAGAAGCACATTAAGGTCCTGGAGTGGCCTAGCCAGTCTCCAGACCTTAATCCCATAGAAAATCTGTGGAGGGAGCTGAAGGTTCGAGTTGCCAAACGTCAGCCTCGAAACCTTAAT
Organism: Amia ocellicauda; assembly: GCF_036373705.1. Lineage (NCBI taxonomy): Eukaryota > Metazoa > Chordata > Actinopteri > Amiiformes > Amiidae > Amia > Amia ocellicauda. The sequence continues at coordinate 26,866,049 of NC_089863.1, forward strand.
GACTTGGAGAGGATCTGCAAAGAGGAGTGGGACAAAATCCCTCCTGAGATGTGTGCAAACCTGGTGGCCAACTACAAGAAACGTCTGACCTCTGTGATTGCCAACAAGGGTTTTGCCACCAAGTACTAAGTCGAAGGGGTCAAATACTTATTTCACTCATAACATGCAAATCAATTTATAACTTTTTTGAAATGCGTTTTTCTGGATTTTTTTGTTGTTATTCTGTCTCTCACTGTTAAAATACACCTACCATTAAAATTATAGACTGATCATTTCTTTGTCAGTGGGCAAACGTACAAAATCAGCAGGGGATCAAATACTTTTTTCCCTCACTGTAAATGAGGAGGAGGTACTAAAGGGACTAGTGGAATTAAAAACAAACAAATCACCTGGACCAGATGGTATATTTCCAACAGTACTTAAAGAAATTTGATAATTTTTTTATAGGCCGCTAAGTCAAATATTCCAAATGACACTTAGAACAGGGGATGTGCCAACTGACTGGAAGACAGCAAATGTCATACCAATCCACAAGAAAGGGGACAAAACTAAGCCAGGAAATTACAGACCAATCAGTCTCACCTGCATTACTTTAAAATGTTGGAAAAAATGATTAGACAGAAAATAGAGGAGCATCTTAATGAAAACCATATTCTTGGAGATAGTCAACATGGGGTTAGATGAGGCAGATCATGTCTCACTAATTTATTAGAGGTCTTTGAACATGCAACTGCAGCTGTAGATCACGTGAAAACATATGATATGATATACTTAGATTTTCAGAAAGCTTTTGATAAGGTTCCACACCAAAGACTGATCCTCAAATTGGAAGCTGTAGGTAGTAGGGGTAATGTAAGTAGATGGATTATGAACTGGTTGATGTATAGGAAACAGAGGTTGTTAGTGGAGTTCCACAGGGATCAGTACTAGGGCCTTTGCTTTTTCTAATTTATATTAATGATCTGGACTCTGGGATAGTTAGAAAACTTGTCAAATTTGCAGATGATACTAAAATAGGTGGCTCAGCAGATACAATCTTGGCAGCACAGGCTATTCAATGGGACTTAGATAATATTCAGTTGTGGGTCGACACCTGGCAGATGAAATTCAATGTGGACAAGTGCAAGGTAATACATGCAGGTAACAAGAATTTCCTCTATAATTACACTATGGGAGGAACAGAACTAGAATAAGTAAAGAATGAGAAAGACCTAGGAGTCTATGTGGACTCCTCACTCTCCCCAGCCAAACAATGTGGGGAAGCAATAAAAAAGGCAAACAGGATGTTAGGGTATATTGTCAAAAGTGTAGAATTTAAAACAAGGGCAGTAATGTTCAGACTGTACAATGTGCTAGTTAGAGCTCATCTGGAATACTGTGTACAGTTCTGGGCTCCACTCTTCAAGAAAGATATCGCTGCTCTAGAGGGAGTTCAGAGGAGACTACGTGGGGACATGATTCCAGTCTACAAAATCATGAACATTTCAAAATAGACTGGATAGGATCCTTGGATCACTTAGTTATTAATGGACACCAAACGAGCACGATGCATTGAATGGTCTCCTCTTGTCTGTAAACTTTCTTATGTTCTAATATGAAAATTCAGATTAACATATATATATTAATATCAGTTAGCACCAGCATCAGCAGCACTGTGGAGTAGTTGCTAGGGCTATAGATTCAGAACTAGAACGTTGTGAGTTCAAATCCCTTGTTGTACCCTTAGATTGTTGCAGCAAAAAATACCCATAAATAAATGGGTACAAATGTAAGTTGCCCTGGATAAGGGTGTCTGCTAAGTGTTGATAATGTAATGTAGTTAGGGTGTGTGGAACCTAAAATGAATGAATCTGAAAACCCTCATCTAGAATACAATTTGCAATTAATAAAATAATCTCAAGTCTTCCTCTGCCTCTAACTATGTCAGCTGTTGCTGGGAACCCTGGATAGAAGTCAGCTGTGGAGAACTTGGGTCTCTGAATACAAGTGACTGTGGTTCAGGGTTAAATCTTCCTATTTGTGTGACAGAGACACTGTGGGGATTAGCTGGCCATGAGAGTCATTTGCTTTCATTAATTGTGCTATGTTAACAAAACAATAAATTCAAAGTGGAATTAATAAAGGTTCACATGGATTCATATGACTCTGGGTGAGTAAGCAATCAGGCTAATATGCCAAAATACTGAGGTATCTCTAAAGTCAGGGGTGTCAAACTCATACGGCCCTCCAATGGTTTTCCGGCCCCTGGGAAGGTGGTGTTTCATTAAGTAATTAGGCCCGTGACAGCTTGTGAATGCAGCCATTGGCGAGAGGTAGGGTTTTAACTGCCAATCATAGGCTGAGTCACTGTCCGCGCTCCTGTTCTTTCAGTCATCTGCAATAAACTCAACTCAAAATGTCCGGAAAGAAAATTTGACAAGGGAGGTAGAGTGTTTCAGGAAAGGTGGCAGTGGGAAGATCTGTTTGTGGAGCAGAGTTTAAAACCTGCATGCCTCATTTGTAAGGAGAGTTTAGCCGGGATTAAATAATTCAATATACGGCAGCACTACGAGACTAAACACAAAGAGAAGCACTATGGGTGTTTGGAGAGAGAGTAAAGGCTGTACAAAGTAGCTGAATTAAAAAATAAATAAACTACAGCAAACCATGTATAGCAGGTGGCTACGATTTAAGACTAATAGGGTTTCTCAGTTTGATGCATTGTTCCCTAATTTCAACCGGTGTCCTAATTCACTAATTGTCAAGTTATTGCTATTTAAACTTGCTGTTATTTTAAGCAAGAGATGCTATTTCACAGACATGGGGCCATTCTAGCAGTGTTGATTTCTGCTGTTGTTGGTAAGCCTGGCTGCATCGCCTAAGTATTGTATTATATTCTGTTAAATCACATCTATATACTAGTATCGTAATGTTGTCTATTTATAGGGCAAGATTTGGTGGCGCATTTCGCAGCCCTGCTGTGTCTGCCCGAGGTATATGTTTTTATTCTCTTTAGTGATGATAAGCAGTTGCATTTGAGATCTGAATGTATTCAATTGTTAATTGCATGTGTTTTTATTCTAGCCAGCATCAGTCGCTGTTTTCACTATTGGGTTTAGAGCCCTGCATTTCAGTCCGAGCCCGATGGGCCCCGACTTATTTACGCCCCTAGGGCCGGGCTTCGGGCCAATTTTCACGTCATATTTCACACGTGGGCCGGGCATTGGGCATGTTTTAGGCTCCTCCTCCTATTTATATTTTAGACATTAATTAATTAAAAGAAACTATGAGAAGTTGATGATGGTAAAACAAACATAGAAAGACGTTTTATAACCTATCACACTGACATGCATGACACAGTCTGCTCATGCACACACACGAACACAGATTTTCCACGGACAACACGAGAGCATGCTACCGCCACTGTCCACACTGGCTCGCACAATGTTAGTGTCCCCGCCAGCGGCAGCAGCAGCAGCGCGTCTTCAGTGCAGCTGGAAGAGGACAGAAGAAACAGGACTGGACTGAAACCTTCCACTGTGGATGCTGTGCTTTTTCTCCACAATGCTCTGTAAGAGACTGTTCTTCTGGCTGTTCCATGTTAAGACTAGGAGGCTGTCTTCTTTTTCGTTTGATTGGACTTTATTGTCATTAGTCTAACTGTTGGAAACTATTGGAAATAAGAATGGCCATGTTCTGTGGTGACGCCTTGATTTTTGAGGTAAGGTAAGATAACCTGTGCGTTTTATTTTATTTGTTTAGATCATATAGCCCGTTCATTGGTTTTTTCCGCAGCAGAGCAGCCTGCCTCAGCTTGTCAAAAATGCCTTTTTACTGTGGTGGTGATAATGAACATTTAAACTAACATTGTGTGATATGCTTGAAGTGTTTTATATCTATGGATTTTATTGTAGGCAAGTCAAGTGCTGATTTGACAGGCTAAATTGATCAAACGTGATAAACTCACTGTCGGCCGCTGTCCGCTTGGTCGTCACTTTAAAAAACTAAAACTTTAACAAACAAAAAATGCTCCAAACATTTTTCTAAATTAACTTCATAAAGAAACTAAAATAAATAACTATTTTGCCATTAAAAACAAAACTGAACTATTTTAATGGCTGTAACAGTAGTATAGGCTGTGTAAAAAAAAAAAAAAAATACATTGACAAGCTAATCTCACGAAAATAGTGTTGGGTCTCCTCCACAAACGAACTCCCTCAGAGCAGCAATTAGGTCAGATTTGTGTTTTGAATTATCGTAAATGTTAAAAAAATAAGTATAATTCTAACTAACTATTTTAAATTGAGTGTTGCCAATTTTTTTTTCCAATTGACAGTGAAATAGGGATGAGCAAATATTTATGCGGCCCACGAATGAAACTTTAAATTATCATATGGCCGAAGGCAAAATTGAGTTTGAGTATCTTAAGTAATAAAATGTGCCAAGATTCAATCTAAAATCTCTCACTAGGAGTAAGGAAACAGTCAGTGCAGGAACAGCAGCTTTGGGCTTCTGTGCAAATACTTCAAACACTCCTGGAGTGCAGAAGTGCTCTCAAAGACATGCACATGTAAGACAAACACAAGACATCCAGCTTTGGAAAAGCCCAAAAATCAACACTCTTGTCAGTCCACCACAGGAACTACTGCTTCACAAGAACACATCTGACAGTCCTGTTATATATTCAGGGGTTCAATATTAATTAACCATCGCACACTTCGTTACGTCTGAATAACCATTTTATTGTTACAAACCACTTCTTCCTTAAACATGCACAGGTGCTGTACTGCTAAACACTGCTGTCCCACAACAATTCTACTGGTTCATAAGGTTCCTACCTAGAACTATATTACACAACAAGTCCCATTGTGATTACCCAGCAATTTGCATAAAAAGCTAATTCCTTATTTCTGTTTCAATACAGTCTACAGCTAAAGATATTAAGAGCAGACTGAGCAAGGCCAGAGTAGACTTCAAAAGACTTCAGAACATCTGGAAGTCTAAACAACACCAGCTCAAAACCAAGATCAGACTATGCAACAGTATTGTTAAATCGGTGCTGGTGTATGGTAGTGAATGCTGGAGAGTGACTCAGTGTGATATGAAATCACTCCCTGCCTTCCATAATGCATGTCTGAGATGAATCTGTCATATTTTGGCCAAATAAGATATCTAACACTGACCTGATCAGATGGTTAGGACACGTCTTGAGGACAGAGCAAAGTTCTGTGGCTAGGACCGCAAAAGACCTAGAGACCGCCCACGGAACACCTGGCACCGCACAGTTGAAAAGGAGCTGAAGCAGATGAATTTGAAGTCGAAGTAAAGATGAAAGACAGAAAAGCACGGAAGTTTCTTGTTTCGACCTTATGCTCCTTATGCGAAGAGGATAAGTAAAGTAAGTAACAGTCTACAGCACTCACACACAGATGAGAGGGGGAATATCTTTGCCAGTCTGTGTCTTGCAACGTAGTTGGGGTTTTGTTTAGATATTTACAGTTCCAGCAAAACAAAGCCACAGACCCCTACCACAGTGTAATTGCACTGATTAATGCCAAGAACAAAACAACTTGGCTTCTTATCTGAACAGTGTGAATCCCCTGGTGCTCCTCCTGCTGCTCGACATGCAGACTCCAGAATCCACATATGACAGACGACAATAATGCTGTCCAACACGAGCTCAGCCAGCCCAGCCGCTCTGACTTATTCAGTGTGAATGTCTCAACCATTATATAAAACAAACTCAAACATTTTTTCAAGTTGCTTTGCAGAGAAAATAAGAAACCTCCTGCCACAGATGTAGTCAACCTGCTCACCACGCTGTGTGTGACTGGGCTGTTTGACTCGTATGAGCACAACCCCGCCAAACACACACACATTCAAGGGATCTTCTGTCTGCACAACTTCACCAGCAACATCTCTGCCTGGAGCAGAGCTTTCTGATGGTTCACACAGAGGACCTTCAGCTACTAATCCCTGCCTGTAAATAGGTCAATGACACTATCGATTCCCTAATGTAAATACATACACATACATACATACTGTGAATACAATTGCAGTTAAGGAAGCGGTAGACTTTATGGCGAAAGAATCCGAAATACAGAGCCAAGGGGATAAAGCAATAGTCGTAGTCTGGGTTACAGGCAGAGTGTCAAATGATTGAGCCAACAGTGCAAACCAGACAATCCAAAAGGCGTAGAACAAAGCAGGTGTAGGTCAAAACACAAGGAAGCAGAAGAGACAAAGCTTGGTAATGCTGCAATGGGGCAAACAATACTTTGCATCGTGGGAAGGGAACAATGGAGTATATATTAAGGCTAATGACCAGGGGTACATGGATACAGGTGGAGGCAATGAAACAATCAGATGGGGATTAAGATATAATAAGATATAATATAATAAGAATAATGAAAAGCGGGAATACGGGAACAGAGTCTGATGAAAGGGAGACTCTGGTGGCTGACTTTGGGAATGCTCAAGAAGTAGACGTGACAGATACACACATGAATACAATAATCTGTTTCAATAGATAAATCCATAAATCAACAGTCTCGTCCTACCTGCCCTGTGTAGGGTGAGGAGGACACATTATAATCAGGGAATGAAAGATGAATAAGGGACAGCAGGTTTGACAGAGACACAGTACAGGGAGAGACGGGGTTAGAGCAGCGAAGAGGAGGTGAGCTCAGAAACCACAGTCTCTCCCTGTCAGTGACTGAATATTCACACAGTCACGCAGCCTCTACTTACCGCAGTGTCTCTAGTTTACAGTTGGGATCCTCCAGTACAGCGGAGAGCTTTGTCACTGCTGAGTCCCCTGGGTGATTGTAGCTCAGATCCAGCACTCTCAGAGTTGAGGGGTTTGAACGCAGAGCTGAGGTCAGGGCTGCACAGCCTTCCTCTGTGATCCCACAGTCTGACAGCCTGGAGAGGAAAGGAGACACGTTAGTGATGTATTTATTCGTCCCAGACCTTTAGAAACAGTCATGCTGTTGTCTGTACTAACAGAAGTGGAGGCTCCACACAGAAGAGCAGCTGAGCGTCACACTGTTGATGTCATTCATCTCACATGAGACACACATCCAGCATGACAAGCAGGACAACATGTGAGTCTGAATAAATCTGTCAGTTACAGCCTCATCACAAGTGAAGGTCCATGTAGTTCTACTGTCACATACGTGACTCAGAAGTGCTGATTCAAGACAATGTTTGACTCTTCCTTTAAAAAGCATACCAAGTATAGGGTCCAGGGATCCAGGGATCTGCAGCTGCCCCTGGTCCCTGTACCCCCACTTCTACCCCAGAGTCTGATTCTGCCAACAGCTTGTCCGCCACTGCCAGGGCTGGACTTAGGGGGGTGGGAGCCCCTGGGCTTGAGTCATTTTCGGGCCCTACCTACTCTACAAATGACTTTAATTAGAATAACATGTATCATAGAGTTATGTATCATAGCTCTAAAGCAGGTACATAAGGCCAGTCAAAAACGGAATAATTTATTTATATGACAACTGATTGAAGCTCCCCCTCTCCCCCTCTCCCCCCTTGTGGCTTGTCAGCCTTCTCTACAAACACTGCACCTGGGTCCTAACTCCCTTGCCCTGCGGTCCTCTCCTGAGACCGTGACAATTGTGGATCTCAGTCTATTTTTTACTAATCCCAGTTTGGAGAAACTGCGCTCCCCACTTGCATTTGTGACTGGTAATGTCAGGTAAAGTCTGAGAGCAACATCCACATTTGGGAAGATGGTCTGTAGTTTTCTTTTTCTAATGGACAATAAAAGTTCCCTTGTAGATGATGGCTCATCATAGTAGATGAAGTCTTTGAACTGTATGATTTCTTCACAAAATTAATTTTCCAGGTCAGTGTGGTAACTCCTCTGTAGATCTGCTGAATTTTTCTCTTCCTGACAAGTGAACCTCCAGTGTTGCAGACTCGCCCACATGAGTCTTGCGTTTTCTTTGTGTGTCTTGTTTGTATGTTGCTGAAACCGTGGGTGACATTGCTTTTGCTTGGGCCTCAAACATAAAATTCCTCTCTCAAACCAACAATATATTCCTGCAGTGACCTCACCAAATCAACAGCATTGCACAGGTCCAGCTCCACAGCTTGTAGTACAACACTTGTCCCCTGAAAGCGATGGAGGACATGATTCCACATAGTGCAAAGAAAAGCAGTCTCAAGCTTGTTAATTTTTTTTTATGCAGTGACCTTGCATCATTTTGTGTTGTCAGGTTCTGTTTGCTGCAATGTTCATCATTGACTCTTGAATATTGGTTTCATTTCTGCACAGTACCTTGGTGGCCTGTGCATGTGCAGCCCACCTGGTGTCAGAGAGAGATTTCAGTGTCTCAATGCGGTGGTTTTCATTAGGCTGCAATCCTGCAGTTACCATCTTCCATCTAGCTGTGGATTTGGAGCAGAAGTTGAACAAAGTTTGCATGAAGTTAAAGAAATCAGCGGTCTCTGTGCAGCAGTTTACACTATTAATATGGAGCGAATTCACTGTCAAAATTAGCGAGCACAGAAATACAACTTGTAAGTTCAAAACTATTATTTTACGCTTACAATTAAATTCTGCACTCGTTCAATCTCGTTTTCACATTTGCAGTTCTCGCTGCTCGCTCACACTTCTCTCTACATGCTCGCAGTTCTTTTTGACAGTGTTTTCACACCGACTCAAAAAACAACACGTAAAGCAGGCATCCTAGATGATCATCGCACTATCGATCTCCATTCTCATCACACGTGGCTAAAAGTTAAAAGTTAAAGTTAGGCACGTCCTACTATGAATAAAGGATGGATATGTTTTTGCTAACATATCCAATATGATTATGACCTTACTCTGTATATAATAATTCACTTAGGTGAATATCACTTAGAAAACGCTCAACGTGACTTACTGTACTAAAACATAGCTGTTTACATCCCATCTATAAATGACAAGACTGACACTTTCCAAAGTGTTACACAAAAGATTGGATGTTTAAAATGACATTGAAATCATAACTGTCTTGTCTTTTCTAAGCCCTATTGTATTGTAGCCAAGCTGCATTGTGCTTAATGTCGTTTACTGTACTTAAAACTTAACCATTGATATCCAAATTTAATAAATGACAAGACTGACGTGATGTTGATATTGACTGTGTTAAGTTAAAAGCCTCTTCATTTGTATAGGCCTGGTAGGTGGTGGTCTTGTCGTTAGTAAAGCTAGGATCTAAGTGCTTTACTTAAGTACAATCACCACATACAGTGAGGGAAAAAAGTATTTGATCCCCTGCTGATTTTGTACGTTTGCCCACTGACAAAGAAATTATCAGTCTATAATTTTAATGGTAGGTATATTTTAACAGTGAAAGACAGAATAACAACAAAAAAATCCAGAAAAACGATTTCAAAAAAGTTATAAATTGATTTGCATGTTAATGAGGGAAATAAGTATTCGATCCCCTATCAATCAGCAAGATTTCTGGCTCCCAGGTGTCTTTTATACAGGTAACGAGCTGAGATTAGGAGCACTCTCTTAAAGGAGTGCTCCTAATCTCAGCTCGTTACCTGTATAAAAGACACCTGTCCACAGAAGCAATCAATCAATCAGATTCCAAACTCTGCACCATGGCCAAGACCAAAGAGCTGTCCAAGGATGTCAGGGACAAGATTGTAGACCTACACAAAACTGGAATGGGCTACAAGACCATCGCCAAGCAGCTTGGTGAGAAGGTGACAACAATTGGTGCGATTATTCGCAAATGGAAGAAACACAAAATAACTGTCAGTCTCCCTCGGTCTGGGGCTCCATGCAAGATCTCACATCGTGGAGTTTCAATGATCATGAGAACGGTGAGGAATCAGCCCAGAACTATATGGGAGGATCTTGTTAATGATCTCAAGGCAGCTGGGACCATAGTCACCAAGAAAACAATTGGTAACACACTACGCCGTGAAGGACTGAAATCCTGCAGCGCCCGCAAGTCCCCCTGCTCAAGAAAGCACATGTACAGGCCCGTCTGAAGTTTGCCAATGAACATCTGAATGATTCAGAGGAGAACTGGGTGAAAGTGTTGTGGTCAGACGAGACCAAATTCGAGCTCTTTGGCATCAACTCAATTCGCCGTGTTTGGAGGAGGAGGAATGACCCCAAGAACACCATCCCCACCGTCAAACATGGAGGTGGAAACATTATGCTTTGGGGGTGTTTTTCTGCTAAGGGGACAGGACAACTGCACCGCATCAAAGGGACGATGGACGGGGCCATGTACCGTCAAATCTTGGGTGAGAACCTCCTTCCCTCAGCCAGGGCATTGAAAATGGGTCGTGGATGGGTATTCCAGCATGACAATGACCCAAAACACACACAAGGCAACAAAGGAGTGGCTCAAGAAGAAGCACATTAAGGTCCTGGAGTGGCCTAGCCAGTCTCCAGACCTTAATCCCATAGAAAATCTGGGATCTGAAGGTTCGAGTTGCCAAACGTCAGCCTCGAAACCTTAATGACTTGGAGAGGATCTGCAAAGAGGAGAGGGACAAAATCCCTCCTGAGATGTGTGCAAACCTGGTGGCCAACTACAAGAAACGTCTGACCTCTGTGATTGCCAACAAGGGTTTTGCCACCAAGTACTAAGTCAAAGGGGTCAAATACTTATTTGAAATGCATTTTTCTGGATTTTTTTGTTGTTATTCTGTCTCTCACTGCTAAAATACACCTACCATTAAAATTATAGACTGATCATTTCTTTGTCAGTGGGCAAATGTACAAAATCAGCAGGGGATCAAATACTTTTTTCCCCCACTGTATTAACTCCAACCAGATTCAGCGTGTGCACGGCGCACGGCACCCACTCTACTAGTGGATTAATATTTTTGATGTGAGCTTGCAGCCCGTTGTACGCTCCTGACGTGTTTGCAGCATTATCATAGCACTTTCCTCGGCAGTTACACATGTTTATGCCCATCTCATGTAAAACTGTGAGCACTGCATCACACAGTGCCTTCCCTGTGTGGCTAGCTATAGGGAGGAATTGTAAGAATCGCTCTTCAACGAGGCCCTTGGATGAAATATACCTTATGATGAATGTAAGCCGGTCGATGTGCGTCATATGGGTAGTTGAAACAATGATAATAGAAAAGTACTTGGCCACTTTTACTTTACTTTTACTTTTTACTTTGTTTTCGATGACAGATATGAGGGGGTTCCTACCCCAGCATTGACATACATCTGTATGTGTGATTTCAAGAATGGGTCAAATTCACTGATCAGTTCCAGGATGCCCATGTAATTACCATGGTCAGCTCTACCAAATATATCACTAGAGCCTTGGAAAGCCAATCCCCACTCTGACAGAGATTTTACAACCGCAACCACTCTTCGCAAAACTTCACTCCAATAATTGCATTGTGACTCAAGTTGAGATTCTGTAACTCCATCAGCCACTGCTCCGTTGATGTAATTAAACATGGCCTTTCTTTGACTGTCACTATTCTCGTGCTCGGCAAAACGTCTGGTAGCATGTTTCCAGTCATTATAGCCAGACTCAAAAAGGGATTGACCTTTGTCAAAAAGGCGGCAAGCAAAACAAAATACACAACCGGTGGAAGGTGAGTATAACAACCATTCTCTGGGCAAGTACTCACCATTCAAATGCTTGTGTGAATGACCAGCCAGAATGACTTTGCACTCTTATTACATATCCAAGATGTTAACCAAGTGCACCGCAAGGCATTATTTTAATGCTTGTTTATTGTTGATTTTTTTAACAATATCCTTATTTTTTTAAACACTGTATTCAATGTAATTTCATGGAGTTCCCAAAGGGCAGCACACAATTAACCAAGTGCCACCAGGGGTTGGGATGGCTGAAAGTCATCCAGGGTTTCTTGGACCTGAAACAAATATGGCCTTTATTTCAGGTATGCATGCTGTCAGCAACTGGTGGTGATGACATTAAGAAAACTGTATGTAGACTGATGGGTGCCAAAATTGCAAACTGTCAGTGCAAACAGCCAGAGAAGTGGAGGACTCAAGTGCAGGAAGAAGCAGGTGTGTAACAGTCCAGATCAAAGAGCCAGCAAACAAGGCAATAGAGGCAAGGCAAAGGCAGTAGTTGGGGTCACAGGCACTAGGTCGATCAGTCAGGCGTACCAACAGTCAGAGGGCAATCGAGGGGTCAAAACATAAGGCTTAAACCAGTGGTCTCAAACTTAATTCCTGGAGGGCCGTGTGTATGCTGGTTTTCGATCCAACAAAGTCCTCAATTACTTAATTTGTCAAATTCATTTTTCAATTTGGCATATTTAAAAAATATATTGTGAGGTATTTTCAGTTGATGGTCTAAAAGTGCATTTGATTCAAGGTACAGTTGCTTATAAAATGTCCCAGGGCCTGCATAGGTGTTTAAATCCATGTAGCTAATTAAACAATTAGATCAATTAAGTCTGTTGGAATGAAAACCAGCATACATACGGCCCTCCAGGTAGAGTTTGAGACCACTGGCTTAAACAAAGGTCAGGCACACATGCAATCAGAAAACAGGAGGCACACTTAGAAATGCAGGTCAACTGACAAGACTTAGCATTATGTGTAGCTAACAGGGGGTTTAAGTATAGATCAGAGGGGAGTGGGGGACAGGGATGTGCAGTGCTGGTCCAATGGGAGTAGAGGGTTGATGGTGCTGAGGAATGTTAATTGGGTGATTGCTCATTGTGTTGGGAATGTTAATTGGGTGATTGCTCATTGTGCTGTGCAGAGACAGGGTTAGAATTCAGGTGATGAGGACATATGTAGGCCAACTGGGGAAGTGTGGAGAGCTGATGTAACAACTAGCTACCAGGCCCATGTGATCTACACGAAATACTGACAAGGGTGTGTAAGCATTTAATCATGTCAAAGTAAGGGGATTAGTTACTTTGCGATGCATGTAAGGAGCTGTAAGAGCAAACCCACTGACAAAGGATGCCACACAAAAGGACATTTCTGCAGTGGCCATGAACTGGCTCTGCTACGCTAAGGATAGGCTTGGTGGGAGAAGACAGAAATCGAATGCTGAAGACAGCAGAACAGGGGTGGCTAACCCTGGTCCTGGAGAGCCGCAATCCTGCAGGATTTCCAGGTATCTCAATTACCAATCAATGGATATCTTGAAAACAGGGACATTTTGCCTAATTAAGACCCATAATTGGTTCATTTAAGCAGTTAACGATCTGGATAAAACAAAACCCTGCAGACCCTGTGTCTCTCCAGGACCAGGGTTAGCCACCCCTGCAGTAGAAACTGTAGTGTTTCTATGGAGTGTTTATATGTTGGTTTTGATGCTCAGTATAGTTTGTGTAATGGAAAACAATAGTTTACATTTATGTGTGAGCAGCATCAGCTACAATAGTGATACAAATAATAATATTACCTGGTTTTATTTTGTAAATCCACATGTTGGTAACAAATCTGCATTGCACATTCTTCTGTTCCTCACTTATTTGGTTCTATATTTAACTTATTTAAACTTACCCAGGGTGAGTTTGTTTACCTTCTGAAACTTTCTGTACAATCCACACGCAGTATTGCAGAGTAAAGGGGAAAGGGGAAAATGTGGTACAAGATTTAAACTATAGTAGTGCAGGTTTTATATATATATATATATATGTGTGTGCTGCATATAAAGTGGCTCAAACTTGACCTAATACATGTCTACAATAAAATAGACACTTCAATAATCCAAATGTTTTTGTTTTCATTTTGTATCTGTAATGTATTGTTGTTAGGCCAACAATTAGTTAGTATATTGGGCCAATTAGCAAAATTATGTTGGACCAATGTTGGGTTCTAAAATAGAGCCAATATTGATATTTAATGGTGTGCCAACATTGGGCCAATGGGCAAAAATTACATTGGGCTGCAACATAGGACCAACAATCTGTCTAACATTTGGCCAATGCTGGGCCAATATTTGCATGTTTACTGGGGAGACACTTTTCCCTAATGTAAATACATACATACACACATGCATACAGTAATCTGTTTCAATAGATAAATCCATAAATCAACCATCTCTTCCTACCTGCCCTGTGTAGGGTGAGGAGGACACAATATAATCAGGGAATGAAAGATGAATAAGGGACAGCAGGTTTGACAGAGACACAGTACAGGGAGAGACGGGGTTAGAGCAGCGAAGAGGAGGTGAGCTCAGAAACCACAGTCTCTCCCTGTCAGTGACTGAATATTCACACAGTCACGCAGCCTCTACTTACCGCAGTGTCTCTAGTTTACAGTTGGGATCCTCCAGTACAGCGGAGAGCTTTGTCAATCCTGAGTCCCCTGGGTGATTGGAGCTCAGATCCAGCTCTCTCAGAGTTGAGGGGTTTGAACGCAGAGCTGAGGCCAGGGCTGCACAGCCTTCCTCTGTGATCCCACAGTCTGACAGCCTGGAGAGGAAAGGAGACAAGTTGGTTAAGTATTTATTTGTCCCAGACCTTTAGAAACAGTCATGGTGTTGTCTGTACTAACAGAAGTGGAGGCTCCACACAGAAGAGCAGCAGCTGAGCGTCACACTGTTGATGCCATTCATCTTAGAGCAGAGCAGAGCCCCCCTTCAATACACAGGCTTATCTCTGCGAGTCACCACAGACTGCCTGCACTATTAACATGTTCTTACTGGACAGCATAGACATGTAACATTATTACCAAATAAAACTACCATTTGGAACGAACATCAGATTAATCTAATTCAAGCTATCCTCTAATTCAAGACTAATTCTAGACCAGGGTTCTCAATCTTTGTCAAAATGAGCCTCCCCCGAGCAATGACAAAATTACTGCGCCTCCTCATAATTTACTAAAACAATATGTTGTTGCAAAATCATGAATAAAAAAGCATGGATCTGATGAATACAGAGAGTATGAGTTGCAGAAGTATACATTTTGAGATCAGAAACAGCAGAAATGGAAACATCTAAAATAAAAATGTACAACCATTTAAGAAACATGACACAAACCAATGACAGATTAACAGATTAATATTCATTATTCCTACCTTATCAATGGGAGGGGTGTGTTTGTTTCCTCAATGCGCATAGTAGTGGGATTCGGGGTTGTAATTTAGATGCATACAGTGAGGGGAAAAAAGTATTTGATCCCCTGCTGATTTTGTACGTTTGCCCACTGACAAAGAAATGATCAGTCTATAATTTTAATGGTAGGTGTATTTTAACAGTGAGAGACAGAATAACAACAAAAAAATCCAGAAAAACGCATTTCAAGTTATAAAGTTATAAATTGATTTGCATATTAATGAGGGAAATAAGTATTTGATCCCCTATCAATCAGCAAGATTTCTGGCTCCCAGGTGTCTTTTATGTGAAATAAGTATTTGACCCCTTCGACTTAGTACTTGGTGGCAAAACCCTTGTTGGCAATCACAGAGGTCAGACGTTTCTTGTAGTTGGCCACCAGGTTTGCACACATCTCAGGAGGGATTTTGTCCCACTCCTCTTTGCAGATCCTCTCCAAGTCATTAAGGTTTCGAGGCTGACGTTTTGCAACTCGAACCTTCAGCTCCCTCCACAGATTTTCTATGGGATTAAGGTCTGGAGACTGGCTAGGCCACTCCAGGACCTTAATGTGCTTCTTCTTGAGACACTCCTTTGTTGCCTTGGCTGTGTGTTTTGGGTCATTGTCATGCTGGAATACCCATCCACCACCCATTTTCAATGCCCTGGCTGAGGGAAGGAGGTTCTCACCCAAGATTTGACGGTACATGGCCCCGTCCATCGTCCCTTTGATGCGGTGCAGTTGTCCTGTCCCCTTAGCAGAAAAACACCCCCAAAGCATAATGTTTCCACCTCCATGTTTGACGGTGGGGATGGTGTTCTTGGGGTCATTCCTCCTCCTCCAAACACGGCGAGTTGAGTTGATGCCAAAGAGCTCGATTTTGGTCTCATCTGACCACAACATTTTCACCCAGTTCTCCTCTGAATCATTCAGATGTTCATTGGCAAACTTCAGACGGGCCTGTACATGTGCTTTCTTGAGCAGGGGGACCTTGCGGGCACTGCAGGATTTCAGTCCTTCACAGCGTAGTGTGTTACCAATTGTTTTCTTGGTGACTATGGTCCCAGCTGCCTTGAGATCATTAACAAGATCCTCCCGTGTAGTTCTGGGCTGATTCCTCACCGTTCTCATGATCATTGAAACTCCACGAGGTGAGATCTTGCATGGAGCCCCAGACCGAGGGAGACTGACAGTTATTTTGTGTTTCTTCCATTTGCGAATAATCGCACCAACTGTTGTCACCTTCTCACCAAGCTGCTTGGCGATGGTCTTGTAGCCCATTCCAGCCTTGTGTAGGTCTACAATCTTGTCCCTGACATCCTTGGACAGCTCTTTGGTCTTGGCCATGGTGGAGAGTTTGGAATCTGATTGATTGATTGCTTCTGTGGACAGGTGTCTTTTATACAGGTAACGAGCTGAGATTAGGAGCACTGCCTTTAAGAGAGTGCTCCTAATCTCAGCTCGTTACCTGTATAAAAGACACCTGGGAGCCAGAAATCTTGCTGATTGATAGGGGATCAAAAACTTATTTCCCTCATTTACATGCAAATCAATTTATAACTTTTTTGAAATGCGTTTTTCTGGATTTGTTTATTGTTATTCTGTCTCTCACTGTTAAAATACACCTACCATTAAAATTATAGACTGATCATTTCTTTGTCAGTGGGCAAACGTACAAAATCAGCAGGGGATCAAATACTTTTTTCCCTCACTATAAGTCATTTTCCAAAGAAAGCCGGAAGTCATATTGTTTTAATTGTCAAGTCAAGTCAAGTCAACCTTTAGTTAAAGAGCACATTTCAAAACAACAAAAGTTGAGCCAAAGTGCTTTACAGATCAAACAAACAAAATAACAGTTATATAAAAACAAATTAATTTGAAATTAAATATAAAAAAAGAAAAATGGAATACAGCATCATAAAATGTAATCCATTTCGAAATATTCAATCATCTATTCAAAAGCTACAATAAATTTTTAAAGAAGATTTAAAAATGGCTAATGGTGAAGCTGACCTCACATGTAAAGGGAGACTGTTCCAGAGATTAGGACCTATCACAGAAAAAGCATGATTGCCCTTAGATCTATAGCGACGAAAGACCCTTAATACAATTTGATCAGAAGACCTATGCACTCTGATAGGGGAATAAGGGTGTAGAAGATCATTGATATATTGTGGCGCAAGACCAGATAGTGCCTTTTAGACATAAATCAAAATTTAAAAATCAACCCTAAATTTCACTGGAAGCCAGTGTAGAGATGCTAAAACAGAGGAAATGTGATCCCTCTTTCTAGACCCTATTAAAAGCCTAGCTGCCACATTTTGAACGAGCTGTAGGCGGGATAACACAGTTTGGGGCAGACCAATGTACAATGATTTGCAATAGTATAACCTTGATGTAATAAGTGAGTGAATCACAATTGGAGTTAATGCTGAGAAGCCGCTCCATGTAAAGCCCAGTTTTATATAAGCTTCATCATATTTTCAGCTTTTGCGTTTTGGTAGAACCTCCGCACTTCAGCTACTGGACGTTTTCCTCCCTTTCTCACAAAACAATCAATTTCTCACAACTACGTCTCTCTCAGCACGGTACTGGATTTATTTGTCGGAGAACCTACACAATGTACGTATAATAATAATAATAATAATAATAATATGAATAATAATAATAATAATAATAATAATAATAATAATAATAATAATAATAATAATAATTTATGTAGGAGCGCCTTTCAGGATACCCAAAGTCAGTGTACAAAAAACATCACTGTTGCTTTGGAACAGTAGAACATTAAAAAATTATTTAGTATATTAGTTATTTTTGAATATGTTTAATATATATATTATATTATATATATATATATATATATATATATATATATATTAATAAGATAATGGATAAGGGCGTCTGCCATGAAATAGTAATAATAATAATAATAATTAAAACACTATAGTTGTTGATGATTCCGAAAAGTGGTACAGAGATATATTGTCGTTTTGGATATTTTTTCAGGACATTAACCCCTACATGTAGTGTTTTGGTACACTTTGAGACATACATTAACACAAAATAACTGTTATATCAATGTTTTGCCTTCTACTTTGTTGTTTAGATACAGAAAGCCAAATGACACCTATAGCACATTTAGGGGGGCAAAATGCATATCAACCACACATATTTTCCACTCAAATACTGCCTTATAAGTATATTATACATGCATACTGCTTTCAGCTGTGGAGAACTTGGGTCTCTGAACACAAGCAACTGTGGCTGCTCTGGTGCTGCAGGTTCAGGGTTTGAGCTCCTCCATCTGGATTAAATCCTCCTATTGGTGTGACAGAGGCCCTGTGGGAATTCTGGGCTGGCTGTGCTGGACACTGTCTTTGACAGCATGTGTAGGATGCATCTGTTGTGCCTTTGTCCCTCCTGAAGAGGCACAGAAGGCAATGCAGTGAGATGAGTTCAGTATTTTGTCAAGATCAAATTGGAGTGAAAAAAGGAGAATAATGATAAATGTAATTGAGCATTTCCTCTAGTTTGGTGTCTCCTTTGGGTAGTTCAGCTTCATTATCAATGTGCTCATCAGCAGCCTGACTCCCGACTGTATAACACAATGTATCTCTAGTTGTAGTGTAACACTGTTCAGGTGCTACTTACATACCTTTTACACTGCAGTTCACAGATTGTTACTGCAGCTGGTATGAAACCCCACAAGACTGACCATACAATGAAAAACAAAAATGTCAATAAACAAAGGCTGAATACAGAAAGTCAAGATTCTCATACTTTTTCATTTCCCTTGTCCTGACACACAATAATAGCAAATACATCAAGATATTTAAATGCAAAGTTATACAGCCATTTCTGACTTCCTCGCATTTGTGCAAATATGTAAGTAATGAACTGTGCCAAGTTTCAATCTAAAAGCTCACAGTAGAAGTGAGGAATCAACAGTCAGTGCAGGAACAGCAGCTTTGGGCTTCTGTGCAAATACTTCAAACACTCCTGGAGTGCAGAAGTGCTCTCAAAGACATGCACATGTAAGACAAACACAAGACATCCAGCTTTGGAAAAGCCCAAAAAATCAACACTCATGTCAGTCCACCACAGGAACTACATCTTCACGAGGACACAGTAGACAGTCCTGTTATATATTCAGGGGTTCAATATTAATTAACTATTGCACACTTTGTTACATCTGAATAACTCTTATTGTTACAAACTTCTTCTTTAAACATACACAGGTGCTGTACTGCTAAACACTGCTGTCCCACAACAATTCTACCTGTTCATAAGGTTTCTACCTAGAACTATATTACACAACAAGTCCTATTGTGATTGCCCAGCAATTAGCATAAAAGCTAATTCCTTAGTTCTGTTTCGCTACAGTCTACACCCATATGGAAAGAAAATATATTGCAATACATTATAAAAATATGTGGACATATCATGCAATATAATGTAAAATATATTTAGTTCAAAATACATTTTCCTAAATTATATCTAAAATGCATTTAAGAATATATTTACATTAATAATTTCACTAAATATATTTGTAATTTTTACAAAATATATTTCCCATTTCAATAAAACATATTTAACATTGCAGTGTAGTGAAATGCCCAAGTCTCAAACTCAGTTATTGGAGGTTTGTATTGTCTACTAGCCATTTTCTAATTTGACAGGACAAAGTTGGGGCCCAAGTGTGTAGTAGCTGGTTAGGCTGGGCTCAGCTGGACTTGGGCATTATGGCCAATATCTGCAACTCTACATACCTGAATCTAATTTAACTCAGTTCAATCAACTGGAATCTTCACTGCAGCTCAGTTTGAAATAATGAAATACATATTAAACTCAATTAGTGAATAATGCTTTTAATAATTAAGGGTGCCAAAACTTCAGTCTCAACTGTATATGTATATATTTTTAAATAGTGTGTACATTAGTAAAAAAATATGTATTCCTAATATATGACCTCTAGTGATCTATCCATTTATCCATCTATTAATCTATAATGAGTTTGAGCCGTAGTCTCCGAGCTGACGTGATATGCTCTGTGTCAATCAAGTTTGAAACCCTTGATACTCGGAGCTGATTGGAGGAGAGAGAGAGACGCGACAGAGGGAGGCGGGGAGATGAATGAGTCGAGCAGGAAGATGCAGATGAGGATAAATGTGCGAACAACGGACTGTTTTCCTTTTTGCTTTATGTCAGTTCTTTAAAATGTTTTCCTGAGCGTTTAAGAGATTTCAGACAGACAAGGAATAAAGACTTGTAGCTGACTTGTGTTTTTTGGGATTGGGTCGCCAGTGCCAGTCTTTGTTTTGTTGAGTTTTAACCAATGGCGATCAGGACCACAGTTTCCACTGAAACCAGAGCAAGATGCCGATGGAGATTTCAGACGGATAAGACATGAAATCCAGTGTTTTCTCTGTGTTTGTCACTCTGGACTGTTTTTGTTTTGCGCTTACAGTTATTCTAATGATGTGTAAATTGTACAGGTGATCAATCGTTCAAAAACAGATATATTCTGATGAGGATGGCATGTCTATCAAACATTATTATTATTGTTGTTGTTTTCTTTGTTTTCATCCCTAGTGATTTTTCTGTGAACCAAATCCAGGTAAAAACAAAGTTGTGATTTCTCAATACCTGATTTGTGTAAACATCACGTACATTATTTTATATATATTGATAATAATAATGATAATTTAATTCTCTCCTTACTAATTTATTTACTTTCACAGATACAACCAAAGAAATGTCCGGGCAATAAACAAGGGGACATCAGGAAGACTCAACATAGTTTTTAGCAAAAGCTATACAGTGCTGGGACGAGATGCGTTCAGAAAACAGTGCTGAAGACAAGGCAGTGAAGCAGCGTTTGCGGCGCCAGATCCGTCACAATGTGCGCCCTGTAGTGTATTAACATAAACATTTCAATAAGTGGCACAGATTTTGATTGTGATTGTGATTGAGTTTTAGTTGATAGTTATAGTTCATTGCTTATTATTATTATTATTATTATTATTATTATTATTATTATTATTATTAGTAGTAGTAGTAGTAGTAGTAGTATAGCGTTTCAGTGTTTTGCATTTTAGTGTAATGTTTTTTTGTTTTTACACAAACAATCGTTATTATAAAGTATACTATCGTAAACTAAAAAGTTATGTATCGCATTTGTATTTCACAATATACAAAAACTGCAATTTACATATTTTAAAGTATATTATAAGATATTGTAATATATTTTCCAGAAAAGACAATATATTGTAATATATATGAAACTATATTTTGCTGTTTTGATAATGTGTTTCTTATATATTGCTTAATTCTGTGTTTGTATTTTCACATCCCTGTTTATATTATGATGTTGTATTATACATTCTCTTCTGTATTGTAGAAGACTGGTTATGCCAATAAACACATTTTAACTTTAATGTTGTATTGAATGTTTTGCCAAATATATCTCAATATACAAACACAGCAATAATTTATGTATTTTAAAATATTGTATTATATTATAAGCTATTATATGATCCGGGACGATTGGACAATATATTGTAACATATATGTTAAAACATATTTTAATGTTTTCATAATATATTTAAAATATATTCATATTTTGAAAAATATATCACAATATCCATATATTGTAATATATTTTCCAGGAATATATGACAGTGTATTGAAACAGATATATTAAAATATATCGTTTTTTTTCCAATAACATATTTTGAAAAATATATTCTGCATATATTACATTTCTGTAAGAGCAGCACTCACACACAGATGAAAGAGGGAAAATATGGGGTTTTGTTAAAACATTCACAGCTCCAGCAACACAATACCGCAGACTCCTACCACAGCATAATTGCATTGATTAATGCCAAGACCAAAAACACTTCCCAAAACTCTACTACCACTTCCTCACTGTGTTAGCTCAGTAGGATCAGACTTTACTCATCAGACTATATTGGCTTCAAGCATTTAGCAAAAAAAAAAGGTAAATCCTTAATTCTGTTTCAATACAGTCTACAGCTAAAGATATTAAGAGCAGACTGAGCAAGGCCAGAGTAGACTTCAAAAGACTTCAGAACATCTGGAAGTCTAAACAACACCAGCTCAAAACCAAGATCAGACTATGCAACAGTATTGTTAAATCGGTGCTGGTGTATGGTAGTGAATGCTGGAGAGTGACTCAGTGTGATATGAAATCACTCCCTGCCTTCCATAATGCATGTCTGAGATGAATCTGTCAGATATTTTGGCCAAATAAGATATCTAACACTGACCTGTTCAAACGCACAAACACCTGCTGCATTACAATAGAGATAAAGAGGAGGAGACTCAGATGGTTGGGACACGTCTTGAGGATGGAGCAAAGTTCTGTTGCTAGGACTGCACTTCACTGGACACCATAAGGCAGACCTAGAGACCGCCCACGTAACACCTGGCATCGCACAATTGAAAAGGAGCTGAAGCGGATGGATTTGACCTGGGGCGAAGTCGAAGTAAAGGCGAAAGACAGAAAAGCATGGAAGTTTCTTGCTTCAACCTTAGGCGAAGAAGATAAGTAAAGTAAGTAACAGTCTACAGCACTCACACACAGATGAGAGGGAGAATATCTTTGCCAGTCTGTGTCTTGCAATGTAGTTGGGGTTTTGTTTAGATATTCACAGTTCCAGCAAAACATCCACAGACCCCTACCACAGTGTAATTGCACTGATTAATGCCAAGAACAAAACATTTGGCTTCTTATCTGTACACTGTGAATCCCCTGGTGAAAATAAGAAACCTCCTTCCACAAATGCAGTCCACCCTGCTGTGTCTCTATTGCTCACCAATAGATTGGTCACACAGAGGATCTTCAGCTGCTTAATCCCTGCCTGTAAATAGGTCACGGACACTATCTATTCCCTAATGTAAATACATACACTACCAGCCAAAGAACACCTCAATTGTTCCAGTTTTTATTGAGATTTATGCAGTTTAATGTCTCAATGTACTCTGAAATTAAAGCACAGAACAAATAAACATTTGGAGATAAAAAAGAAATCATTGAATAATTTTGCTTTTGCTTTGCATTTAACCCCTTAAACTGATAACCCCCTCTGGTACCCTTAAAAGTGTTTGGTATCCCACAAAAGCTGAGTGTTTTTATACCCCCCCCCTGCATTATGAAATGGGGGGTGGGGGGATACTTAGTCTCAGTAGGAATACAAAATCTCAGAAAATGTTGACAATCATGACATATTCTGGAACCAGACAGTCTACTGATCAAAACAAGACCATCCACGTTTTGGTAGAAGCAACACACACCTGTAGAGAGCTCAACATGTCAAGAAGGAAAACACATAATTGGATCTGAACTTCTCTGTGTTTTATAGAATATCAAATAATATATACTTATTATTACTATATACTTATGATTAATCGATAAGTTGTTATGAACAAAACAAGCCTATTTGCAAAGAAATCCGATCGAAACTAAGAGATCTGTGACCGTCTGAATGAGACCCCCCCAGAGCAGACCCCCCGGGCTCTGAATGACGGCGGGTGACATGGAATCTGTAAATTGGATGTTTGAGAATGAAATGCGCTGGTAGTCAAGAGAATAAGCTTTCAAACGATGTGCACAGTGTAGGAATACAGTGTAACTTCTATGCACAGGAGCTACGCATAACATTGTCAAATAATGCTTAACGAGGGTGTAGTGATACAGTATATAACTCTGAAATGTACAGTATTTTTTTTATAACCTAAACTTTTCAGGTTATTCACTGGACTGGAAAAATGAGGGTGTTCTAAAACTTTTGACCAGTAGTGTACATACACACAGTAATCTGTTAAAGTAGATACATCCATAAATTAACCATCTCTTCCTACCTGCCCTGTGTAGGGTGAGGAGGACACAATATAATCAGGGAATGAAAGATGAATAAGGGACAGCAGGTTTGACAGAGACACAGTACAGGGAGAGACGGGGTTAGAGCAGCGAAGAGGAGGTGAGCTCAGAAACCACAGTCTCTTCCTGTCAGTGACTGAATATTCACACAGTCACACAGCCTCTACTTACCGCAGTGTCTCTAGTTTACAGTTGGGATCCTCCAGTCCAGCGGAGAGCTTTGTCACTCCTGAGTCCCCTGGGCGATTGCGGCTCAGATCCAGCTCTCTCAGAGTTGAGGGGTTTGAACGCAGAGCTGAGGCCAGGGCTGCACAGCCTTTCTCTGTGATCCCACAGCCTGACAGCCTGGAGAGGAAAGGAGACACGTTGGTGATGTATTTGTTTGTCCCAGACCTTTAGAAACAGTCATGCTGTTGTCTGTACTAACAGAAGTGGAGGCTCCACACTGAAGAGCAGCAGCTGAGCGTCACACTGTTGTTGTCATTCATCTCACATGAGACACACATCCAGCATGAGAAGCAGGACAACATGCGAGTCTGAATAAATCTGTCAGTTACAGCCTCATCACAAGTGAAGGTCCATGTAGTTCTACTGTCACATACGTGACTCAGAAGTGCTGATTCAAGACAATGTTTGACTCTTCCTTTAAAAAGTGATTTTAAAAACAGACTCTGATTGTGGAGCGCTTACTCAGATCAAGTTCTGGATCTAATTATGAGGACTGATAAAGTCATAAAATGTCCACTGTGTCTCTGAAGACTTGCCAGCTCTGCCTGAACTCTGCTGGTGTCTCATCACACACAGGGAGCAGAGCAGAGCCCATCATTACACTGGCTTATCTCTGTGAGTCACCACAGACTGCCTGCACTGTTAACATGGTCTTACTGGACAGCATAGACATGTAACATTAATACCAAATAAACTAACATTTAATACCAATATCAGATTAATCTAATTCAACCTATCCTGTGCAGTTTACTCTGTAGATTAATAATAAGGAACAAACCTGGTTGTACCTCTAACAGGCAGCATGCAAGTATGAACACATACTGCTGCTTTTCTGCCACTGTGTGCAGTCTTTTAAATGCATTACAGTCTGATGCAAAACCAATAGTAATAACAACAATGGGGAGTAACGATTTTTTTGCCACAATAGTAAAGGTTACATAAATAAAATATAATTTTCCATTTTACCACTCGTTTTGGCATATATGCAAATTAAAGTGTTACTAAAAAATCACATTTCTTTAATTATCAGCCCTTAGTTCACAAATACATTACTGTGTAGCAGCATAAGGTATACAATGAAATAAAAATATGGGTGTGGTAAAGACCCTTGGGAGCTAATTGTATATTTTAATAGTCTAAAGCATTAACAAAAGAAAAGTAAAAACATGCCTTGCGCCCTATGCTTGCTGGGATCGTCTCCCCGGTCTTCCCTGCGACCCTCACCAGAAAAAGTGGTTTTGAAAATGGATGGATGGATGGAAGTTAAAACATACACTACCATTCAAAAGTTTGGGGTCACTTAGAAATGTCCTTGTTTTCAAAAGGAAAGCATCAAATTGATCAGAAATACAGTGTAGACATTGTTAATGTTGTAAATGACTATTGTAGCTGGAAACGGCTGATTTGTAATGGAATATCTACATAGGCGTACAGAGGCCCATTATCAGCAACCATCAATCCTGTGTTCCATTGGCACATTGTGTTTGCTAGTCCAAGTTTATCATTTTAAAAGGCTAATTGATTATTAGAAAACCCTTTTGCAATTATGTTAGCACAGCTGAAAACTGTTGTGCTGATTAAAGAAGCAATAAAACTGCCCTTCTTTAGACTAGTTGAGTATCTGGAGCATCAGTGTGGGTTCGATTGCAGGCTCAAAATGGCCAGAAACAAAGAACTTTCTTCTGAAACTTGTCAGTATATTCTTGTTCTGAGAGATGAAGGCTATTCCATGAGAGAAATTGCCAAGAAACTGAAGATTTCGTACAACGCTGTGTACTACTCCCTTCACAGAACAGCGCAAACTTGCTCTAACCAGAATAGAAAGAAGAGTGGGAGGCCCCGGTGCACAACTGAGCAAGAGGATGAATACATTAGTATAGTTTGAGAAACAGATGCCTCACAGGTCTTCAACTGGAAGCTTCATTAAATAGTACCAGCAAAACACCAGTCTCAACGTCAACAGTGAAGAGGCAGCTCCAGGATGCTGGCCTTCTAGGCAGAGTTGCAAAGAAAAGGCCATATCTCAGACTGGCCAATAAAAAGAAAAGATTAAGATGGGCAAAAGAACAGAGACACTGGACAGAGGAAAATTGGAAAAAAGTATTATGGACAGACAAATCTAAGTTTGAGGTGTTTGGATCAAAAGAAGAACATTCATGAGACACAGACCAAATGAAAAGATGATGGAGGAGTGCTTGATGCCATCTGTCAAGCATGGTGGAGGCAATGTGATGGTCTGGGGGTGCTTTGTGGTGGTAAATTGGGAGATTTGTACAGGGTAAAAGGGATCTTGAAGAAGGAAGGCTATCACTCCATTTTGCAACACCATGCCATACCCTGTGGACGGCACTTGATTGGAGCCAATTTCCTCCTACAACAGGACAATGACACAAAGCACAGCTCAAAACTATGCAAGAACTATTTAGTGAAGAAGCAGTCAGCTGGTATTCTGTCTGTAATGGAGTGGCCAGCACAGCCATTGGATCTAAACCCTATTGAGCTGTTGTGGGAGCAGCTTGACCATATGGTACGTAAGAAGTGCCCATCAAGCCAATC
The DNA here is from genome assembly GCF_036373705.1 of Amia ocellicauda. NCBI lineage: Eukaryota > Metazoa > Chordata > Actinopteri > Amiiformes > Amiidae > Amia > Amia ocellicauda. Next base: position 26,892,757 of record NC_089863.1, read on the forward strand.
CAACTTGTGGGAGGTGCTTCAGGAAGCATGGGGTGAAATCTCTTCAGATTACCTCAACAATCTGACAACTAGAATGCCAAAGGTCTGCAAGGCTGCAATTTCTGCAAATGGAGGATTCTTTGGTGAAAGCTAAATTTGAAGGACACAATTATTATTTAAATTAAAAATCATTATTTCTAACCTTGTGAATTACTATATTTTCCATTCATTTTGCTATATTTCCTATTCAGACTCATTTCATGTATGTTTTCATGGAAAACAAGGACATGTCTAAGTGACCCCAAACTTTTGAATGGTAGTGTATATACAGAGGTGGAAAGAGTACTGAAAAATCCTACTCAAGTAGAAGTACTGTTACTTTGATGAAATTTTACTCAAGTAGAAGTAAAAGTACTGGTATAAAAAACTACTCAAGTTAAAGTAAAAAATAGCTAATTTAAAAAGTACTTGGAGTACAAGTTACATAGTTACTTTTAACAAAGCCTTGTCACATGATCTTCAAGCAAACACTAACACTAATTTATATAATTTCCTCAGTGCAGAGATGTGTAACAATAAAGTAACGGTTGCATTGATTTAAAAGTTTGTTATTGTTATTGTTTCTAAATGGCTGTAGCTGATACTTAAAAAAAATACAAATAAAAATCACAATACCAACTTACCTAGAACACAAAGACATGTTGATTTAAGTTTACTGTTACTTTATTGTGGGGAACATCACTGGTCAGGACAGGAGGCCGTATTTGGGACAGACTAAAATGAATGACAAAACTGAATGCCCATTGACTATAATAGGGGAATGCCCATAGACTACAATGGGGAAAACAGAAGGATCTATTGTCTATATCTCCAAATCTCACATAGGAATCCTAAAATCCTGAATACGCTTTCTTTAAATTAACCTCATATAAATCATAAAAGTGGAATGACATGGAATGACAGCTGCTTTCTATGGAAAACAGAACAAATTAGGATTGACTGCCTAAACATTCATATATTCTGTCATCTACATTTATGTACACTGCAAGTTCAACCTTATCTGAAAAAATAAATGGTCAACTGTATGTAAAATAATGTGATATCTTGAAACAATTGTAAATCACCCTTAATAAAGTATCTGCATAGAAATATTAAATAATAAAGAATATTAATGAGCAACTAACAGCAATAAAGACATCAGCATTATGATTAACTATTTGCTTTGCATACTAAAGAAAATTATATTCTGTGTGTGTGCACAGGTTTTCGTGATATATGGGGACTTTTTTTTAGGTTACAAACTGGTAATTACAATGTTATTATGCTATAACTGTGAAATGTGGGGATTTTGTCTAGAGTCCCCATGAGTCAAATTGCTTAAAAAACATACTAAATGATGTTTTATTGAAAATGTAAAAATGCAGAAAGGGTTAGGGTTAGGGTTAGGGGATAGAATCTATAGTTTGTACAGTATAAAAATCATTATGTCTATGGAGAGTCCTCATAATGATAGTGGCACCAACATGTGTGTGTGTGTGTGTGTGTGTGTGTGTGTGTGTGTGTGTGTGAAAACAATCGTATTGTATTTAGTGTGTTTTCAGTTTTCCATGTCTGTCATTCCATGGGAATCAGCTGTCATTCCACTTTTGTTTTATATTAGGTTATTTTAAAGAAAGAGTGTTCAGGATATTAGGATAACAGGCTAGGATTAAATCAAAAGTTTGACCCCGCTAATAGAAAACTGTAGAAAACTAGTTGCGGCTTAATTTTTTATAAGATGCCACTTTCTTCGTGAAAGCACTTTGAAATGGCTCCGTCTCTATTACAGCTGTGTACATCAATGCAGAAAATGCGCTTTTCAACACTGCCCTATAATATAAAATATATAAAACTGATCAAAACTGAATTCCACAGGAAAGACAGAAACTTGCTGAGCTGATCACAGGGCAGGTAGACGAGCACTAATGATAATGATATATGACTATATGACTTGTAGATAATCAGGTTTCAGGAATGAACATGATTATAACTCTTTCACAATGACTAATTTTCATTACAAAGCCCACATTGTCGGCTATATTGTATTCAGTATATCCTACCGCATGAACTGCAGGTTCCAGTTAGACGTGTTTATAACTAATTACATTTGAGGAGTTCACAGCTGAAACGCCCTATAGGTATTTAATTAAAATATTTAGTGACATATAAGAACAGGTAAGTGGGAAAAATTCACACATACAGAGATATTTACTGTCTGCTGTCGTTTTGTTTTTCTGATACTTGAATTAATATTGGTTTGGCGAAGCCAAAAATATAAATAAATCAACCATCTTTAAATTTGATGGTCGAAATGAAATGCTCATTTCAATCAATCTTCGAATTTGATTATAAAATATACACCAATACTGACTAATACTGGTGGCTAGATAGTTAGTTAACTCACCTCACTGCTGCTGGACTGATGACTGACCTCAAATCTCTATTGACTGACCAGCCGTAACATCACACACACACACTGTGATTGGCCTGTTGAGTGTCCTGAGTGTTGGGATGATATCAATGTATTGCTCCTTCATTTATTTGTCTATTTGTCTGTCATGCACATTTTTTACTCATGACAGCCTACAAAATTTGTACTCTGTAATGATTGCCTTTATAAAAGTAGTGAAGTACAATACTTACCTCAAAACATACTTAAGTAAAAGTAAAATTACAAATTTAGAAAAATATTCAAAAAAGTACAAGTATGTGAAAAAGTGACTCAATTAAGGGATGAGAGTAGCTGTTATTCGTTACTGAAGACGCTGTATAGGAACGTTGAAGAAAGTGTTTTGTGATAATTATATAATGTTTTATATTAACACTAGCATTAGAAGTAGCTTGTATACAGACTGAGCAGATTAGCTTTAGCAGGCTAAGCAATAGGTCAACAAGGTTAATTTGTTAGAAACTCCTGTCAGTAATAAAAGATCACACAGTGCCGAAATAGCCTACAGCTGTTTGCTGAAAATTTGTTTATGACTTAATCGTTTCTCCAGATAGGCAGGAATTGTTTCTGTTACTGAGCGATTGACACTAGGTAATTGACGACCGTGGGATCGCATCTTCTTAGTGCACATCAAAGACAGACATCTGCTTTTTGGATCCTTCACCTCTCCACGGGAGGACAGATTGTAAACGGACCTGGACCTGTATCTTCTGATTGGATGAACGGCCATAAGATGTTACGTCATTTTCCTATAAAGTTGCACTCATGTTTGTAAACATTAAGTCCTCACTTTAGGTATTTCCTGACGTGGGGCTTCCGAGCCGGCTTGATTAAAGTTCTATTTGCTTTATCTCGACGACTTCTCCACTTACTTCCGAGACGGGTTCGACAACTTGGTGTCACGAACGAGGATCTGAACTTGCCTCCACTCCCGGGACCAAAACAAGGGTGAGTATCTTTAAAAATTACCACCCTGTATATTTAGCTTTGATCTCTGGATTGTGTGAGGCTCTCAGATTGTAATTTAAAGAGAACCTGTGGAGAGGCAGAGGTAAAACAAATGGAAAGGTTGACTGTACAGCGGAGGTTCACAGTAGGGTGAACTCCAGGTAAGACAGATCTGCGGGGAGAGATACCAAGGGAACCGAAAGGTACGACGAGGCCTACTGAGCTCCAAGTTAAGCAAGGAAATCCTTGTACGTTAGTGGCAGTCAATAACCAGATGGAACCGGAGGTACTGTAAAGTCCAACGATATAGCCCCATCGTTGGCAAAGATAGGGTTGGTATAATGGCATTACAAGACGTTTCTATATGTGAATATCTACAAGAGTAGTTTAAAAAACTTGAACTTAAGATGGAAAAGGCAGGATGGGATCCTAATTGGATCCAAAACAGCATAGAAAATGGTGGAATAAGGGAAAGAGAGAAAACCAATAAAGCTTCCGTAATTCTTTGCCAATATAGTGCGAAATTAGAGAAGAAACTAATCACAAAATACAGAAATAATAAAATAATTAAAAGAGAAAGTCGCTGAGATGCAAATAGAGATAGATAATGCTAAAATAATTAGAAATGAGGAAGAGAAAATTAAAGAACGAACTAATAATGTAGGGAAACGATGCGCAAGCGCCCTGGGGGCACATATAGAAGGCGATGAACCCGACTGGGACGATTTAGACCGAAAAGCCTGGGAACATGAATGCGAAAAATATGGGGGATGTGGATTTGGTGCCTCTGCCCCTCCACCGTATAAACATTCAGACAACCACAACAGAGTCTAAACTTTACCCAGATTTGATTTCACTCAAGTCAGAAAAAATAAAATTAGCACCCATAGAGACTAGGCGCAATAGGCAACACCGCGATGCCGACGGAAATGTATACACATTAACAACGTCGGTGCATCGTCCCTTTACACCCGGAGAGAAACACACAATCTTAAGTGACCTTCCAAAACTTCCCAATCATGGGAATCTAGACTTTTGGGAAAAACTAAATGAGATGTTAGATGTACACCAAATGGACGCTAAAGACATACACATAATAATTAAAACGTCCAAGGCCAATCTGGGACGGGTTAACTGCCACCCAACAGGATGGTACCTGGACAACAGTTGGAAATTATAATAATAATCTAAGGATCACTAACTTCATCACGGCTGTAAAGACAGCTCTCGGAGCAGGACAGGGAAATTGGAGTATAGTCTGTGGCCTCGTACAGAAGCCAGGAAAGACTTGCTACGATTATGCGGAACGAAAGTACACTACTTTTAGAGAACACTCCGGACTGCCGGACGCCGAACGTGATAATGCGATATATTTAAAATTATTAAAGGAAGGGTTTAGTAAAGCACACCAAGACATCCTCAATATGGGTGTGCCTGTAGGAAACACATATCAGCAGATTGTGCAATGGGCTTCAGAGGTAGAAAACAAGCAGTCAAAAGCTAAAATAAATCCTGTGGCAGCTATATCTGCCATAACACAAAACGGAGGTAAATGTTACAATTGCGGAAAAATAGGACATGTCGCTAAAGACTGTCGGTCCAAATCAACCCGCCCTAAGTGCACTTTCTGTGGGAGGACAGGCCACACGGGGGACAAGTGCTGGAAGGCAGGCGCTCCGGGCGACACCAAGCGCCCTGGAATCAGACCAAGATTAACCCCGATCAGCCCAGAGGAAACGCGGAGCTTCTGCACATCATCCGAGATCTGACAGAGAAACTCAATAGGAAATATGTCGCCTATGTATCACAGCCACAATCAGCACACCTCAACTTCTAGAAATAGGCGATCTCCTAATACCAGTGTCTTTTTGGGTTTGTAAAAACCCAGAGGGGACAATATTAGGCATAGATATCCTTAGAGAAGCTGGCGCACTAGTGGATTCTAATAATAATCGCATAATATGGACCAGTACACACGGGAATAAAAAGGATACACAAAGATACGCAACGAATTGCGCTAGTATCTCACTCACACCGTCAACACCTCATATATGGCCAGACACATCACTTGGACACGTATGTCAGGCATTCCCTGATGTTTGGGCAACACACAAACAAGATTGTGGTCTGGCACAAATTGAACCTATAGTTATACCAGGTCCAGTACACAAAGCACACAAACAGTATCCTATTAAACCAGAAGCTTTTACGGCAGTTCAGACAATTATTCAAACATTGCAAAATGAAGGAATAATAAGTGAAACGCATTCAACCACTAATTCTCCAATCTGGCCTTTGGCCAAACCAGACAGCTCATGGCGACTTACAATTGATTACACACAATTGAAGAAAATTACACCTCGGTTACACCCGATTGTAGCCAATCCCAACACTATATTAAACTATTTGAAACCCGAACATTCCATTTTCACGGTCCTAGATATTAGCAATGGATTTTGGAGCCTGCCACTCCACTCTGATTCCCAAGATAATTTTGCGTTTACTGTATGCGACAAACAGTACACATGGACTAGAGTGCCACAGGGATTTCGCAACAGCCCGACACTCTTTCACCAGGACAAAAATCTATGATGCATAATAGGCGAGAAGCCATTCTAAATATGCCAAAACCACATAATGTTAGGGCTGTGCATAAAGTTATGGGGCTCCTTAATTATTGCCGCACTTTCATCCCTAATTTCACACAAGCCACAGGTCCGATACAGGCGTTAATCAAAGGAAGCCCGGCTCCCTTGGACCCCATAGACTGGGGACATGAACAGGAAATAGCCTATCGTATAATAAAACAGGCTCTCAGCAATGCCCCCGCCCTCGGGTTACCAGATCATACTAAACCATTTCACCTCTACTGTTCCCAAGATGGGATCTATTATACAGCAGTTCTGACACAGGAACATGGGGATAGGCAACGTCCCGTCGCCTATTACTCCACAAAGCAACCTACGGTAGCAGCAGGCATGCATCGCTGTATGGCAGCAGTAGACTGTGCCTCTTGGGCAGTGCAGGCATGCGAGCTGATTGTAATCAACACACAGTTGATTCTGCACACAGGACACACATTAGTTGAATTATTACACACCGGCAAATTGCGTTCAGTCTCCGATAGTAGACGAGCTAGATGGGAAGCCGTTGTGCTCCCCAGAGATAAATCCATACAAATATAAAAGACACACGAGTAAACCCAGCAGATGGGATATTAGGGGAGGGAGAAGAGCATACATGCTCTGAGCTGGTACTCCAGGAGGACCACAGTCGGTTACTAGAAAACCCCCTCACAGACCTTGACTTGGAACTATATGTTGATGGATTTATGAAAATAATAGATGGAGTCCCCCACACTGGGTGGGCGGTGGTATTGGATGATAGCACTGTGGTAAAATCTGGATGCCTGCCAGGACACTGTTCAGCCCAGGTGGCAGAACTTGTGGCGCTGACAGAGTCATTAAAAATAGCGAAAGACATTAAAGTTAACATTTTCACTGACAGTCGCTATGCATTTGGAGTAGTACACAACTATATGGCAACCTGGGAACGTAGAGGGTTTATAACAACAGCAGGAGAAGTAATCAAAAATTATGAATATGTTATAGCCCTAGCTCAGGCAGCACATCTTCTAAAAAAGGTAGCAGTAGTTAAAGTGAAAGCTCATCAGAGTCTTTCTGATGATGGATGCCCGTGCAGCTGTGGGAATCACTTTGCAGACCTAGCTGTGAAAAAGGCAGCAGAGACAGGCAGTCATGTGGTGACTGTGCTCTAGTAAACTTGCGAGCATTCTAGAACCAGAAACTACTGACCTCGCACAGCTACAGAAAGACTGTGAGGAGGATGAAGTAAAAGAGTGGGTTAGGGGAGGTGGAGTGCACTCAGACGGTTTGTGGCGAAGTCCTAACTTACAATGTGTATTAGCACCCCAGTGTATTAGGTCAACGCTTCTGGACCAGTAACATTGGCCCAGTTCACACGGGTCGCAAGGCCATGTTAACTCAATTGCGTGAACACTGGTGGTGGCCTGGCATAGGCAGGGACACTGTGAAGTGGTGTCAACAGTGTATCCCTTGCGCACAAGTAAACCCAGGTAAACCGATCAAAGTCACTAAATCACACCAGCCCCATTCCAATGATCCCCATTCCAATTCCAGTATTTTCTGATTATTCACAATTTCGAGTTGCCTCTAATGTACGGTATGCATATGATTATGCCCTAGGCATCACAGGAGAATGGTACTTTAGACCGAAGATGGATCAGAATAGAAAAGATTTTAAGATGCCATATATTGACTTGGCTCACAGTAACATAGGATCTGTGTGTGTTTCATACTATAACCAAACCATGCAATCCCAATTTATAAGTAATAGTCCTTGTAATCACACTGTGGCTACGCCCATGGAATGGGACCTATTGGATATGTGGCATGCGGGCAAATAGGGAACTTCCTTGTAAATTCATTGGTTCTTGTTATTTAAGATTTGTGGTACCAGCTTTGCACCACATTGAAGTTAAATACCTTCCAGATATAAAACAATTTACTCACCATAAACGTGACATAGAGGAAGGAGACAGGTTTACTTCCATACTATTTCCTATGTATGGAGTCGGAAGAGCGATAAAGGGAATCAGATTAGTAGCTGGTATAATAGGAAAAATTCCAGCAATTTAACAACTGAAATAGTGGCTACGCGAACTGTTGCCCTCCAGAACAGGCTAGCTCTAGACTTCCTGCTAGCAGCACAGGGAGGGACATGTGCCATTATAGGGCAGGAATGCTATACTTACATACCAGATAACTCAGAACACATTGATAATCTTATAGAGCACATTAGGAAAGCAACTACAAAGATACACCAATCCTCCCGAGGAAAAACCCTCTGGGGATGGCTTGCTGATACCTTTGGTAATCTGGATATGATTTTGTTACAAGGATTGATATCAGTAGTTACTATTCTGCTATGTCTGTATGTTTCTTTTTTATAGTGAGGGAAAAAGCATTTGATCCCCTGCTGATTTTGTACATTTGCCCACTGACAAAGAAATGATCAGTCTATAATTTTAATGGTAGGTGTATTTTAACAGTGAGAGACAGAATAACAACAAAAAAATCCAGAAAAACACATTGATTTGCATGTTGATGAGGGAAATACGTATTTGATCCCCTATCAATCAGCAAGATTTCTGGCTCCCAGGTGTCTTTTATACAGGTAATGAGCTGAGATTAGGAGCACTCTCTTAAAGGCAGTGCTCCTAATCTCAGCTCGTTACCTGTATAAAAGACACCTGTCCACAGAAGCAATCAATCAATCAGATTCCAAACTCTCCACCATGACCAAAGAGCTGTCCAAGGATGTCAGGGACAAGATTGTAGACCTACACAAGGCTGGAATGGGCTACAAGACCATCGCCAAGCAGCTTGGTGAGAAGGTGACAACAGCTGGTGCGATTATTCGCAAATGGAAGAAACACAAAATAACTGTCAGTCTCCCTCGGTCTGGGGCTCCATGCAAGATCTCACATCGTGGAGTTTCAATGATCATGAGAATGGTGAGGAATCAGCCCAGAACTACAAAGGAGGATCTTGTTAATGATCTCAAGGCAGCTGGGACCATAGTCACCAAGAAAACAATTGGTAACACACTACGCCGTGAAGGACTGAAACCCTGCAGCACCCACAAGGTCCCCCAAGAAAGCACATGTACAGGCCCATCTGAAGTTTGCCAATGAACAACTGAATGATTCAGAGGAGAACTGGGTGAAAGTGTTGTGGTCAGATGAGACCAAAATCGAGCTCTTTGGCTCAACTCAACTCGCCGTGTTTGGAGGAGGAGGAATGACCCCAAGAACACCATCCCCACCGTCAAACATGGAGGTGGAAACATTATGCTTTGGGGCTGTTTTTCTGCTAAGGGGACAGGACAACTGCACTGCATCAAAGGGACGATGGATGGTGCCATGTACCGTCAAATCTTGGGTGAGAACATCCTTCCCTCAGCCAGGGCATTGAAAATGGGTCGTGGATGGGTATTCCAGCATGACAATGACCCAAAACACACAGCCAAGGCAACAAAGGAGTAGCTCAAGAAGAAGCACATTAAGGTCCTGGAGTGGCCTAGCCAGTCTCCAGACCTTAATCCCATAGAAAATCTTTGGAGAGAGCTGAAGGTTCGAGTTGCCAAACGTCAGCCTCAAAACCTTAATAACTTGGAGAGGATCTGCAAAGAGGAGTGGGACAAAATCCCTCCTGAGATGTGTGCAAACCTGGTGGCCAACTACAAGAAACGTCTGACCTCTGTGATTGCAAACAAGGGTCTTGCCACCAAGTACTAAGTTGAAGGGGTCAAATACTTATTTCCCTTTATGCAAATCAATTTATAACTTTTTTGAAAAGCTTTTTTCTGGATTTGTTTGTTGTTATTCTGTCTCTCACTGTTAAAATACACCTACCATTAAAATTATAGACTGATCTTTTTTTTTTCAGTGGGCAAACGTACAAAATCAGCAGGGGATCAAATACTTTTTTCCCTCACTGTACGCTCTCCCAATGCATTAGCCCCCCCTCTGTTTAGATGTAGACTGTCCAGTTTGTACAGGTCCCATCTATCCCAGAAGAAAAAACAATGCTCCAGAAACCTAAACCCCTCTTCCCTACACCAAGATTTCAACCACGTGTTAAACTTTCTGATGTCTGCCTGTCTCCCTGGCCATGCATGTGATACCAGAAGTATTTCAGAGAAAACTACCGTGGCGGTTCTGCTTTTTAATTTTGTAACTCTTTAAATTTGTCTTGCAGAACCTCTACCCTACATTTTCCTATGCCATTGGTTCCAATTTGAACCATGACCAGTAGATTACCCCCAGCTTTGGCCAGTAGCCCGTATACTAGTTTAGGAAGATCTGCAACCTGAGCACCAGGCAAGCAAGATACCATGCAGGTCTCCTTATCACTAGAACACACTGTGTGATCTACACCTCTAAGAATTGAGTCTCCTACTATAACTACCTAACTCTTCTGGGGGGAGTGGGAACCAAGGTGCTCTGGTGCTCAACTGTGCCCCCATCACCCTCTGAGCTGTTCAACTTGGTGTCCAGCAGTTGGAACCTGTTGGTCAATTCTAGCTCTTGGGGTGTCTCTAGGGGTTGTGCACGCCTTTTTCTGTAGTTAGAGGGGAGGAGAGTGAGTGGGGGGGTGTGAAGAGTAAATAGATTAATTCTGCTAGCTCCCCGCCCCCCGCCAGCTCCTCCCCTGCAGCTGAGACCTCTCCCCCTCAGTTTTATACGCCCCTCTTCGAGTCTGGAGCGGAGAGTGGTGGGCCTTCTCCACTTCCCCCTGTGGGCAGCCTGGTGGAGGACCGCCCCCCTAATAGTAACATCCCTCCTGCCCCACTCCCTTGACTCTCTCAGGGGAGGGGACAGGTCTGCCCTCTCGGTGGCAGTGTGAGAGCCACAGGTCCTCAGGAGAGGAGAAACAGTGTCAGCGTCTTCGACCATAAAGACCTTAGGGCCGCAATGGCGGGCTGTAGCCCAACCAAGCCATACCCTGCCGCCGCCCCTGCAGACAACTGAACTTTTTAGGTTTCTTTCCTGCAGAGGAACTTGTTGCTGTTCACCTTCCACTGTTTTTAAAATATGGCGAATACTCGACAATTGTTTTTTTACAGTCAACTAATTTTATTCCTCGATTATTCAAATAATTCGAATAATCGTTGCAGCACTTGTCTTGGAGATGCTCTGACCCAGTCGTCTAGCCATCACAATTTGGCCCTTGTCAAAGTCGCTCAGATCCTTACACTTGCCATTTTACATCAACTTTGAGGACAAAATGTTCACTTGCTGCCTAATATATCCCACCCACTGACATGTGCCATGATAACGAGATTATCAATGTTATTCACTTCACCTGTCAGTGGTCATAATGTTATGGCTGATCGGTGTATATAGACATATACATTATACTCTAGTGAAATACAAAGAACAATAACAGAGGTAAATTAATAATATTTACATTCCATAGAAACTCGGAATTAAAACTTGTAATGTAAAGCCAATGTAAACCTACAGATCAGCAAATTGCTTAAAACGTGAGGTGTAAATACACATTTGGGCTGTGCGATATGACGATATGTATCGTATGATGATAGAAAAATGTCTATCATTTCATATTATGCTATATCGTTTATATCGTGGTGTTGCAAATTGCAATCTTTACGGCAGTATTTTTCGTCATTAGGACGGTTTGCGTTCTTCCCGGTTCTTCCACACCTGCTGGATGCGGCATGAAATGTGCATCAAAAACGCAAACAGACCTGGAGGAGAGTGAACTGACAGAATAACTAACATAACCAAGAGATACTTTAATGCGCAAGCGCACACGCTGCGACCCGCTCTCGTCGCCGGGCTGAACTCGATCTGCAAACAGCCCCGACAATACGCGATTGCACCCCCCACCCCCGCTAATTTAGATGTGTATAATTTGTATAAAATTAAAGAATAATATATATTGTTTGCATTTTAATACATTTGAAATCAATGCATTACATTCACCATCTAAAATTGCATTAGATGGTGAAGTGGTACAATAGTTTTATGATTATGATTATTATTATTATTATTATTATTATTATTATTAATAATAATGATAATAATAATGATAATAATAATAATAATAATAATAATAATAATAATAATAATAATAATAATAATATAAGTATTTAGTATTAACACGTGCTGTACCGGTAAGCAGAATTGAAACGCCACAGTCAGAGAAGAAATGTCTCGGTCTAGCAGATGTTATAAACCACTATAAACCTGGCTGTGGTAAATCTTCCTGAATGTATAGCATTTTACAGCTACTTGTGTTGTTGTTATGCGACAGTATATCATAATGTGTGTGTGTGTATATATATATATATATATAGAGAGAGAGAGAGAGAGAGAGAAAGAGAGAGAGAGAGAGAGAGAGAGGTAATGGATTTGTAAACTAATTTGAGTCTGTCACCCGACCTGTTAAATTGGGTTTTAAATTTGGAGGAAAAAAATAATCTATGGGGTGAAAAACAGTTGAGTATGAAATACTTACAGAGCTCTCTTAGTTCTCTTGATGACTGGCAGCAGCTTCACACAGCCTTCTTCTGTTCCGCTGAACTTCTTCAAGTCAAACTCATCTAAGGACTCTTCTGACGTCAGCAGCACAAACACCAGTGCTGACCACTGCTCAGATGAGAGCTTTCTTCCTGATTGACGTCCTGAGCTCAGGAAGCTCTTGATTTCCTCCACTAGAGAATTATCATTCAGTTCATTTAAACAGTGGAACAGATTGATGCATCTCTCTGGAGAGGGATTGTCCCTAATCAACTGTTTAATGTAGTCAGTTGTTTTCTGAATGCTCTGTGAAACACTCTCTGGCTGTGTGAATAATCCTCTCCACCTGATGATCTGTCCTCTCCATGAGCTGCTGTGTGTCTGTGTCATGAGGCCTCGTAAGAGAGTCTGATTGGACTCCATTGAGATGCCCAGAAGGAAACGGAGGAAAAGGTCCAGGTGTCCATTCTTACTCTGTAAAGCCTCATCCACTGCAATCTTGTACAACTCTGACAATTTCACTGTATTGCTATATGTATGTATCCCGTTAAGTAGATTTTTATTTTCATTTTTATATACAAAAAAGACATGCAAAGCAGCAAGATATTCCTGAATGCTCAGATGTACAAAGCAATACACTTTTTGCTTGAATATTGTTGATTCTTCTTTAAATATCTGTGTACACACCCCAGAGTACACTGAAGCTTCACTGACATCGATGTTGCACTTTCTTAAGTCTTTTGTATAAAAAATAAGATTGCCATTTTCAAGATGTTTAAAGCCTAATTTTGCCAGTTTCAGGATATTTTCCTTTTCTGAATTTAACAGATATTCTGTTTCTGTCTCAGTTCTACGACAATACTTCTCATTCTTCATATTTGTCAGAATCAGCAGGAAGTGTGTGTACATCCCTGTCAGAGTTGTTGGGATGACTCCACCACTCGCCTCACCCAACATTCGCTCCAGAACTGTGGCTGAGATCCAGCAGAAGACGGGTATGTGGCACATGATGTGGAGGCTCCTTGATGACTTGATGTGTTTGATAATGGCAGAGGCCAGGTCCTGATCACTGACTCTCTTTCTAAAGTACTCCTCTTTCTGCTCATCATTGAACCCTCGTACCTCCGTCACCTGGTGGACGCACTCAGCAGGGATCTGACTGGTCGCTGCTGGGCGAGAGGTTATCCAGAGGAGAGCAGAGGGAAGCAGATTCCCCCTGATGAGGTTTGTCAGCAACACATCCACAGTCAATGATTGTGTCACATCACGGCACATCTGATTGTTCTGGAAATCCAGGGAAAGCCGACTTTCATCCAGGCCATCAAAGATGATCAAAACTGTGTATTTACCAGACTTGAGATTTCCAACCTCCTTCAGTTCAGGGTGGTAGTGGTAAAGAAGGTCCAGCAGACTGTATCTCTCTTCCTTCATCAAATTCAGCTCACGGAAAGGCAGAAGGACTATGAAATGAATATCCTGATTAGCTTCTCCAGTTGCCCAGTCCAGAATGAACTTTTGCACAGAGACAGTTTTTCCAATGCCAGCAATCCCCTTCATCAGCACAGTTCTGATAGGTTTTTCTTGCCCAGGTAAAGGTTTAAAAATGTCACTGCATTTGATTGGAGTCTCTTGTGTGTGTTTCTTCTTGGCTGCCATCTCAATCTGACTCACCTCATGTTCATTATTGACCTCTCCACTGTCACCCTCTGTGATGTAGAGCTCAGTGTAAATATTATTGAGGAGGACATGCTTCCCTGGCTCAGCAATGCCTTCAAAGACACATTCAAACCGCTTCTTCAGGATGGATTTATGGTTCACCTGGACTGTTTTAAGCGGTCCACCTGCAAAAGAATAAGCAAAGAATACATATAGAACTGAAATTCTGTGATTGTTTTATTAAATTAAATTAAATTATAAAATTGAAAGTTTGAATGGGTTATGCTTAAGACTTAAGTATTTCAGTTTTTAGTTTTTTCAGTTTTTTTGGTCTCATTAAACCATCCTGATAAACAGAAGAATGGAGTTTAAATGCACATTGTCCGTATTCTGCACAGAAATAGATAAAGCAAATCAATGAACAATCATACAGACAATGGAAAAAATTACAAAAGTGAAAAGAAGACCTGAAGAAAAAAATAATATACTTATGGACTTACACTAAGCAAAATTATGTATTTGATGCTTTATTGTACAATTAGTCTGTGTAGAGATATGGGTCCATGACAATTCGTCCCCGTAAATCAGTCCCGTGAAAAATCACCCCAGTCTGGAATCTAAACCACAATGCCCCTCTCACAGCGGTGTTCCTTAACCACTATGCCAGCAGAGATACAAACTATAGTCTGAAATTAATTAATACATTAAGAACAACATCAAATAAAATAAAAAATAAATAAATGTGTGTGTATATATACATACAGTAGGGGAAAAAAGTATTTGATCCCCTGCTGATTTTGTACGTTTGTCCACTGACAAAGAAATGATCAGTCTATGATTTTAATGGTAGGTGTATTTTAACAGTGAGAGACAGAATAACAACAAAAAAATCCAGAAAAACGCATTTCAAAAAAGTTATAAATTGATTTGCATGTTAATGAGGGAAATAAGTATTTGACCCCTTCGACTTAGTACTTGGTGGCAAAATCCTTGTTGGCAATCACAGAGGTCAGACATTTCTTGTAGTTGGCCACCAGGTTTGCACACATCTCAGGAGGGATTTTGTCCCACTCCTCTTTGCAGATCCTCTCCAAGTCATTAAGGTTTCGAGGCTGACGTTTGGCAACTCGAACCTTCAGATCCCAGATTTTCTATGGGATTAAGGTCTGGAGACTGGCTAGGCCACTCCAGGACCTTAATGTGCTTCTTCTTGAGCCACTCCTTTGTTGCCTTGGCTGTGTGTTTTGGGTCATTGTCATGCTGGAATACCCATCCACGACCCATTTTCAATGCCCTGGCTGAGGGAAGGAGGTTCTCACCCAAGATTTGATGGTACATGGCCCCGTCCATCGTCCCTTTGATGCGGTGCAGTTGTCCTGTCCCCTTAGCAGAAAAACAGCCCCAAAGCATAATGTTTCCACCTCCATGTTTGACGGTGGGGATGGTGTTCTTGGGGTCATTCCTCCTCCACCAAACATGGCGAGTTGAGTTGATGCCAAAGAGCTCGATTTTGGTCTCATCTGACCACAACACTTTCACCCAGTTCTCCTCTGAATCATTCAGATGTTCATTGGCAAACTTCATGTACATGTACATGTGCTTTCTTGAGCAGGGGGGCCTTGCGGGCGCTGCACGATTTCAGTCCTTCACGGCGTAGTGTGTTACCAATTGTTTTCTTGGTGACTATGGTCCCAGCTGCCTTGAGATCATTAACAAGATCCTCCCGTGTAGTTCTGGGCTGATTCCTCACCGTTCTCATGATCATTGAAACTCCACGAGGTGAGATCTTGCATGGAGCCCCAGACCGAGGGAGACTGACAGTTATTTTGTGTTTCTTCCATTTGCGAATAATTGCACCAACTGTTGTCACCTTCTCACCAAGCTGCTTGGCGATGGTCTTGTAGCCCATTCCAGCCTTGTGTAGGTCTACAATCTTGTCCCTGACATCCTTGGACAGCTCTTTGGTCTTGGCCATGGTGGAGAGATTGGAATCTGATTGATTGATTGCTTCTGTGGACAGGTGTCTTTTATACAGGTAACGGGCTGAGATTAGGAGCACTCCCTTTAAGAGAGTGCTCCTAATCTCAGCTCGTTACCTGTATAAAAGACACCTGGGAGCCAGAAATCTTGCTGATTGATAGGGGATCAAATACTTATTTCCCTCATTAACATGCAAATCAATTTATAACTTTTTGGAAAAAAAATTCTGGATTTTGTTGTTGTTATTCTGTCTCTCACTGTTAAAATACACCTACCATTAAAATTATAGACTGATCATTTCTTTGTCAGTGGGCAAACGTACAAAATCAGCAGGGGATCAAATACTTTTTTCCCTCACTGTATATACAGACAGGTGACAAATTAGAGGAAAAACCTGAATAAAGTGAATGAGTGGAGGAACATAACGAATGCTGATGCCTCCAAACAGGTGTACTGCATGATACAATTAAGCAACTAACATCCTATCATGGTCTGTGGCATGTATTTAAATGCTGAGCAGACCCAGCTGACTTCGATTTTGGATAAAGATGGCAATAGGAAAGGATCTCAGTGACTTTATAAGTGACATTATTGGGGCACGAATGGCAGGTGTCAACTCCAGCTCCGGATGTGGTACAAGACCCAGGTGCAGAGATCAGGCGGTGTCTTACAAACAAAGGGTCTAGGGCCAGCAAACAAGAACAAAGAAGGTCTGGCAAGAGGTGTGGTCAGAAGGCAAGTAGGGGTCAAGCGATCAAGCAAACAAACTATACTGGGAAACCCAAAAAGACAGGGTTGTAGAAACTAGTAAGTGGCCATAGGTACTGGTCTACAGAGATATGACTCCGAAGATTTTTCTATTTTTTCCAGATATACGTAAAATGATCACATTCACTGAAGGACAGTCTAGGTGAACTGTAACCCCGATTTGTTTGTAAGATAAGAGACATAAACAGGCAAAGGGAACTATAGCTACTAATGCTACTGAACCAGACCACACACCTGCATTCCCCGAAACACAACGTTCTGCACTTTCTCTGCAGGAACAAAGCCTGTCCTTCACAAGCTAGACAATCTCAGTGACTCTCACCTGTTCTGGGCGTCTCTGTGTTCAGGAATCCTGCTGGGTGGAAATCCTCAGGATGATCTGACAGCTCAGCCACAGCTTTCCTCACAGCCTGGACAAGACAGCAGGGCTATTATAATGTTTGATAAAGCACTGTGGAGTAGTGGTTAGGGCTCTAGACTTGTAACTGGAAGGTTGTGGGTTTAAATCCTGCTTAGAGCAGTGCTGTTGTACCCTTGAGCAAGGTACTTCACTTAGATTGCTCTAGTGCTCTAGCTACCCCGGTGTACCCTGGATAAGGACGTCAGCTAAATGATGACAATGTAATGTAATCATAAAGGAAATTAATGCTTGTGTCGAGTTCATTAACTCTACTGACAAACACACTGAAGCAAATATATACTTTCTATAAGTCTCATTGTATAATGCACTCAAAGATAGTTTCAGTCCCACTAAAGCCTGGATGTTTTTGGTGATCTGTAATTCTTGAATTAGAATTGGTTACTTATACTTATACTATACTTATTTCCCTCATTAACATGCAAATCAATTTATAACTTTTTTGAAATGCGTTTTTCTGGATTTTTTTGTTGTTATTCTATCTCTCACTGTTAAAATACACCTACCATTAAAATTATAGACTGATCATTTCTTTGTCAGTGGGCAAACGTACAAAATCAGCAGGGGATCAAATACTTTTTTCCCTCATTGTAGGTCCTGTCTATATCTAAAGTGATAGTAACCAATTCTAATTCAGTGTGTTTGTCAGTAGAGTTAATGAACTCGACACAAGCATTAATTTCCTTTACAAAATTAGCAGGGGATCAAATACTTTTTTCCCTCACTGTATATGCAAATCAATCTACTATTAACTCACATTAAAACTACACACAAAAATTCTCATTAAAGTCAAATATAAAAAAAGGGATAATAGTCTAATAGATTAAAATACTCATAAACATATGTGAGTTTAGCTTATTTTTCATAATATGCTCTATGACAACAAATGGGCATCCCCTAGCCCCAGGTGTATCCCCTAGCCTGGCAGACAGTCAAGTTAAATCCAGGGGACAAACACACAGAGACAGGGAGAGGAATTTTGGCTTTAGATTGATCCCAGTCTTGAATTTCTGCTATTTGTTAACAGCACTTGGACTCGGGTTCCTATTCATTGCAGAGGAATCTTTGTCTAGCAGGGGGCAATGAACTGTTGCTTTATTTTGACAGTCTTTTCTTTTGTTTGCAGGGAGCTGAACCACCAGGTCAGACCGGACGAGATGGGGAGATTACGGTTGACAGAGCTGCAGAGCCTTGGATCCTTGGAGCGGTCTGGAAGTCGAGGCAAGCAGAGATCGGGATGGACCGGGACTGAAAGGGGACCTAGCCAGAGGAGTCGGCGGACTCCTTACGGAGTGGGTCCCAGCCAGAAGCCCGGCTGACCATCTACTCGGAGTCCAACCTGACCGGGACTGCTCCCCGCTAACAACAACAGCCAGGATCCAGGAGAGGCCTCAGATCCCAGGGACCAACCAGGCTGGAACGGCGAAACATCCCTGAGGGAGGTCTCCTGCAGCTAGAGCCCAGACTACTCCCCGCGAGGCCCGCTACCTGCAAGAGCCCCGGAGGTGAAGCAGCTCCCCAGCCAGGTGGATCTTGCCCCGATCTCCAGATTGAGAGCCTCTGGATCCCTTTCCCAGGTAGGAACGCAGCATGGCCCAGTGAGGTGCAACAATGCGGTCCGTTTCAGCCGGGAGGCTGGAGGCGAGACCGTGGCCCTCACCCAGCTGGAATTCAGCAGGTCCATGCTACAGAGGGGCCTGAGCTTTGCTCCTTCTGAACTGAACTGCTTGGTGAAACTGCCTGGACCTGGAGACATGTTTGAGGTGAGTTTTAAAAACCCTTAAGTGCTGGAGAGCTTCTGGAGCATTTGCAAGAATTAAAGCTTGCATGCCCCTGAGTGACTTTGTAGTCGAGGCTCTGACCGATAGGGAAGTTAAAATTATAACTGTTCATTTTTTTAATGAAGCAGTGGCAGAGAATGATGTGGAGGTATGGCTGAGGAGACATTGTGAAATCCTATCAGACAGGAAAAGAGTCATGAATGAGGATGGGGTTTGGACCAGTGCTTGACAGTGGCAGGTACGCCTTAAGGTGGAAGTGGCCACCATCGACGGGGTACGCCACCTGCCGGGCACCGTAGTTTTAGGAGCAAACAGAGTCATGCCCAAGCTTTGCAGGAACTGCAGGGTCCTGGGTCATTGAACCGTAGCTTGCACTGTTATTAAGCGCTAGATCTGCAGTAGAGAACATCTGACCAGTGCCTGTAAGCAGGAGAGGGCCTCCAACCTGTGCGGTGGGGGAGGGCACCTTTTTAGGAATTGTCCCTCCTCCTGTGCCAATAGGGCGTGGGCCCTCGGGGGGAGTGGAGAGGAAGAAAAAATAATTGAGGCTCCTGTAAAGGAGACACCCCAAGAAGTGGGTAGTGAGGAAACAGTCCTCAGGAGTCTCATAGTCTACCTCTTGGACTCCGGGTTGGAAGTGGAGGCGGAGGGGGAGGGGAAATGGACCGTAGTCATAGGGAAAAGAAGAAGGTCAGAGAGGAGGAGAGTGAGTGAGGGGGGGTGATGATAGTATAGTAACATCCCTCCTGCTGGGGAGGGGACAAAAAGAAGTCTACCCTCTCAGTGGTAGTGTGACAGCCACAGGTTCTCAGGAGAGGAGAGCTAGCTTCGGTGGCTACGACCATGAAGGCCTCCGGGCCTTGTTGGCAGAGTCACTGGCGCAAGGGGCGGAGGCCTGTGGCAACAGACAGCTGAGAAGGGAGAAACCGTCCCCGTCCCCAGCAATAAGAATAGAATCAAGCAGGGTCTATCCGGTTGTCTCCTCGGTCACACACAGGGCCTCTGCTCAACCACCTGCTTGTCAGGCCTCGGCTGCAAAGGAACCAAGGAGAAATCCCAGCACCACGTGCTCTGGGCCCAGTGGAGTTTCACCAGCCTTACAAAGTGGATGGACCCAAGCTCCCCTCATGGGTTTTCTAGAGTATCGTGCGGTGAGGCAAATGGTTGAAGTTATGGGTGTGAGTGCTAAGCTAGGTGAGGGAGAAGAGAGAAGTGGGGAAGAGGAAGGTTTCTTTACATGATTGTTATGGAGCGGGTAATTGCTCTCACTGCCATTATGGCCTTAATTATCTCACATTAACTATTAATGTGAAAAGCATCGCTGAGGTGTAAAAGAGGGACGATGTTTTAAACTCTCTGGCTAGCATGAAGGTGGATGTTATCTGTCTGCAGGAGTGCAGCATCCCATTCCAAAAAGAATATAAAGATCTTCGGGACAGTTGGACCCTGGGTGAGTCTTTCTGGTCAAAATCCAACATGTCCCAAGCGGATTGCTGTACTCCTGAAAAACCCCTTCAAAGAACCAAAAAAATGTAAAGTAATAGAGGCGGGCAGGTTGGCATCGACTACCAGTTATCATTTCAGGTGATTTCAACTGTGCCCTGAGGGATGTAGACCAGAGTAAGCCCTGCAACGATAGATCCAGCAGGGATCTCACTGCGTTTGTGGGGGACTTTGAACTCTGTGACGCAGGCCGGGACCTGGTGCCCACCTGGGTGAGTTCTTCTGTCTCCTACTTCTCCAGGTTAGATCTTGTCCTCCTCACTAAGCCACTGGAGAAGACCACCATGTCCTCAGAGGGGGTCTTCTTTTCAGACCACAGGCTCCTGAAGACAGAGGTGCTCATCCCGAGCACACGGGAGTCGGGGCCTGGGGTTTGGAAGTTCAACACCTGTCTGCTCGATGACCCTCATGTTGTAAAGATCTTTGGTGGATCTTGCCTCGCCACGAGGATTGGAGGACCCTGAAGGACCTTTTAGATTCTCTCATAGAGTGGTGGGAGATGGTGAAGAACAGAACCAAGGGCTACTTCATTCAGTTAGGGAAACAGAAAACTCGCTAGAGGCGGGCAAGATATTCCCATCTAAACGCCAGCCTCCAGAACTGGAATCTATTACAGCTCAGAGGCTTCAACCTAGCTGATGAAGTGGCCTGGGTGAAACTGAGCCTTTCCATCCTCTATAGGGAATAACAGGAAATGATCAAGGTCCTTTCCAGGGTCCATATCATGGAGGACGATGAGGAATGCAGCTGCTTCTTCTTCAAGAAAATGAAGAAGAGGCGGCCTGCAATGTCCCCCATGATCGACTCCATGGGGCAGAAGGTGGAGGGCAGAGAGGCTGTCAAGACAGTGGTGCAGGACTTCTACAGGGAGTTTAGATCAAAATCTGAACCATCATTTTCTATCCCTGTTGGAGTCCCGCTAGGAGGGGGGTGAGGAGGAGGAGAAGGATCCAGAGATCACCACCACTGAACTCTCCCAGGTGATAAAAAGTCTTAACTCTGGAAGGACACCGGGTCCCGCTGGGATCCCTGCCGAATTCTATGAGATCTTTTTGGAGGTGCTTAAGAAAGATCTGGCACAGGTCTTGGGGTCGGTGTACAGAGATGGTAGACTGGCCCCTTCTATGGAGTGGAGTATACTTATTAATCTCCATAAGAAGGGAGATCCCAAGGATCTGAAGAACTGGAGGCTGGTCAGCCTCCTGTGCACCGATTACAAGATACTGGCTAAAGCACTTACGTTCCGGCTACAGCAGCCACACCGTCAAGTCGTGGGTCCCAACCAGGTCTGTGGTGCCTGGGAGTTGATCGACAGCCAACAATGCCATTCTGCTCAGGGATGTCGTGCCCTACTCGAACAAGAGAAGGTTTCCCCTGGTCCTGATCAGCTTGGACCAGGAGTGGGCCATGAATACCTGCAGCTTTTCATGGAGAGGATGGGCCTTGTTCTTGGCTTGAGGAGGTGGGTGAAGATTATTTACAGCAGCCTAAGCAGCAGGGTCCTCCTGAACCGCCACCTGACTGAACCATTTCCGGTCAGATCGGGGGTTCGACAGGGTTGTCCCATCGACCCTGCTGTACGTCCTCTGTTTGGAGCCGTTCGTGCAGGCGATCCGCCAGGACGCCCATCTGACAGGTTTCCATCTCTCGGGCGTGAACATTTTCCTCCTGAATCTGAGGCCAGAATATCTGACTCACAAATACACAGAAAGATGTCTCCTGGATGGCTGTGAGTCGGTGTACAGAAGGGGTTTGGCCCTGTTTGACACCTGCCCCTACAAGGGATGCCTGGGAAAGGAGACAGAGGCTCATATGTTTAGGGACTGCCCCTCTGCTTGCAGGGTCTGGCTCCTGTTTTCTCTGTTCCTCCGCATGTTTGCCATTCCCGTCCTGTATGGACCAGCCAGGGGCCTAACTTCATCAACCCTGAGGTGCTGGTGGTGTGTCGTCTGCATGGTGAAACAGGCCCTGTGGGAGGGACGGAACACCTATCTTTTCAACAAGCAGGAGCTGGACCCAAAAGTCACCACGAGTAGTGGTATGGTCATAGTGAGAGACCATATCAATCTGGAGATCCACCAGAGGGGCAAGGTGAAGCCTTCAAGAACTGGCATGTTCAAAATCTGGGGGAGCTCAGGATCCCATGATGGGACCCCACCTCCGGGGACAGATACTCCCCCTGCTGATGCCCAAGTCCAAGAGGTTTTATTCTCTTATTAATGAAAATGGTAGTTTTTTTTAATGATTTTAATTGCTTTTAAAATATTGCACTTTGATTTAGTTGATGGTTTTGGTGATTTGTGTTTGTTGCTTTCTCTGGTGCATTGGCCATCTATTTTTCTTTAAATGCATGAGTTCATTTTTCACTGTTTTGAATTATTTATTTTAGAATTTTAATGATTTTAAAATTGAGTAAGACAAAAAAATGTAATCAAGATTTTTTTTTGTATTGTTTTTAAGTTTGTAATGTAAAATACTAAACAATAAAACAGTATGTTAACAGCAATGGTATGACATTAGCATGATTCTACAGCAATGACATTTTAAATGTGTGTGTGGAGAGGTTTCTTTACATCATATACTAAAACAATAATCTTCACAGTTTATTTTTAACTGACTTTATACTGATTTCATGCATTCATAATTGTAAGCTTATTCAATACTAGTGACTAATTGAATTCACCTGCTACAAGGTATATCTCTGTATGGTCTCAGATCCATTACATCGTGATGGAGGCTTCCTAGCTGAAACATTGGTGGGTTTCTTTTTGCCTAATAAAATTAACTGTTTTTAATTTTGGAGTGCTTGAAGAGTGTGTGGCTTCTGTTGACTTTTGGGTGTACATCCTCTTCAAATTCATCATGACTTCAACATTTGAGGAAGCAAAAACGAGAGTCCAAGGTGTTTTTTTTTTTTTTTTTTTTTTTACAGCAAATTTAAATTAAATCTGCTTCAAACTGGGAAAAAATGCATTTTCCTGTTTAATGGGCTATGTAAAGTCACCATAGCGGGATTCGAAACCGGATCTCCTGAGCCACAGTGGATACTCCTAATAAATACTGTAATTGGAGTCAGAGAGAAGC
Source organism: Amia ocellicauda (assembly GCF_036373705.1). Lineage (NCBI taxonomy): Eukaryota > Metazoa > Chordata > Actinopteri > Amiiformes > Amiidae > Amia > Amia ocellicauda. The sequence continues at coordinate 26,916,453 of NC_089863.1, forward strand.
TCCCAACCAGCATGATTGAACATTAAATCGATACACCTAGTAGACAGAAACAATAAATACTCAGTGGAGTTCTGATCTCCTATTGCAGGTGAGTGACTGCAGCTGCCTACCTGATCCACATCAGTGTCATGGCCATTGTGCTCCTGTACAGCGGACAGGCTGCAGATCCAGCTCTGCTCAGTCTGACAGAACACCTCCAGAGCTCGGCGGTGCTGCTGGCACAGTCTGTGCTCCAGGTCTCCAGTCGTGTCCTCCAGTCTGTGTGTCTGCAGGGCTGGCGCTGTGTAGTGCTGCCGGACGTGAGTTTCACAGTAGGACGCAGCGCAGGTCAGACAGGATTTCACAGCTCTGCTCTTCCTCCCAGTGCACAGATCACAGGCTACGAGTCCAGGCCTGGTGTAGCTGCGAGCAGGCATTTCCACATTGCTGAGTGAATTGAAGATATGTGGTAAGTCAGTAATCTGTCAGTAACATAACTGTATAGGGGCACAACGATAGCTTGGTTCCTATAGGCCTATAAGTCCATGTGTGTGTCACACAAACAGTCCCTTCTTGTTTCCTGTTTCTATATATGGTGACGCACACACTGGAATTTTCTCTTTGCCGTAGGACAAAACTCACGTGACACTAACTAAATGTCAGCTGGTTGCAGTGGCTCAAATGGGGCCTTGGAAAGTTCTTCCAGCACTACATCAAGGCGCCAAGCAGGCAGGGAAAGGTCACAAGAAGACTAAAACTGTCAACACTCAGGTCAATGAAACAACTCCAGCCATCTCATTAAGCAAGTTATAATTATAAATATGTATATAAATAGGCTGTGTTCTCCCACATGTACTGCTATGATCTGCATGTATGATGTATTTGTTGAGGTAATGGATATGAACGTCATATAATTTAAGGTGTTTACATTACAGTTACTGAGTTCATATTTATTAATTGTTAGATTGACATATACAATACTAGGCATTGTTTTGCACAGATTGTCACAATTATAAACAGGAAAACATTTAAAGTATAACATTAGCCATTATATAAGAATGTAAGCGACCTACAATAGTCAATCTCTGTTGTGTTTTCATACTAATGTGAGAATGTATTGTATTGATGGGACAACTATATTGAAATTATATTTAATAATTACATTTTGTTAATACAAACCCTGTGAGTTCTTTCTGTCATCAAAAGTCTGTAGCAGTATGTAAAACCTCAGTGTTTTTCCTGGATAACCTCCACACAAATTTAATAAATTACAATAAGTGTCACTAAATATATTAATCACATATGGTTAACATTGTGTGCAGCATCAATTTGTATTTAGTTTTTTGTATGTGATTCTTTACCTTGTCCTGACAGCACTATCAATGGATCAGGTACTGACTGTATTTATCGCTACTGTTTTAAGAATACTTGATCTGTGTGTCATTTGTCAAATCTGCATTGGTTTCACAGGCCACTGGAAATCTCAAGGGGCTCACAATACTAGCATTATTGCAAACACTGGAGAAAACACTCTCTTCCATCTTCATTATTGTACTTTTAGAACTTTAACCTTTTTTCTGGTTCTCTCAAATCACCCTTCAGACCTGACTGGACCCCTCGGTGGGCCATATGTTTGACACCCAACATCTACAGTATTCCATTACCGTTATCTAATAAACATCTTATTGATTCACTGCCATCCTATGGAATCCTTACAAAATAGATTTTTACATACTGGTTAAATGTAACCAGTTTTTATCATTGTAACAATGAAGCAGTTTTTATTTTTAAATACTGATAATTCTATGCACAGAATGACATTTTAAAACAAGATAATATTGGAAAATGCTGCTCTGTGACCGTCTGATTTCACATATCTGATTTATAATACCAACAAAGTGTTTAGTATTGTGCGTATAGTTCTTGAAGATCTTTTCTACACTAAAGTCATTATTCATTTAAATTTGAATATGTAAGTTAATAAATACTCTTAACTATATTCATTTAAAGTAATGTATTTCAATTATTGGGACCTTGGTAACACTGTAATGCATTTTACATAATTTCTTATGGGATAATATGCTTTGCTGTTTCGCATTGGCTCTATATTCACAGAATTAATTAAAAGGGCTAACCCCTGTAATAATAATAATAATAATAATAATAATAATAATAATAATAATAATAATAATAATTGTATAACTGCATGTATTAATATTGCATGTTTCTTTGATTTGAATGTTGACAGACACGTTATGTGGTGACGAGTGAAGCTGCTCTGAGGAACAGACACTGCGCTGTTACCCATTCTGCTGAGCAGCCCTGAGCCACCCCTTCCAACACTGCCATGCTTTCCCTTATGGAACAGCAGTAAAGATAAGCACACTAGAAGTATATTGCAGTACACACAATACATATTTACACTATACATGGGTACTCTTATGGTGGACATTACTGTACTTTTATTTCATTAGGACTCAGCACATTCATGAACATTTCAACAAGATTAATTTTTAATCATATCACCAAACCAAAACAATAACAGTGTAGTGCTGGAGATTTCTATATCTGGTCACTGTTAAATCTTCAAAGGGGACATTGTCCGAACATCATGATTACCCCTCTTTCAGAAAGTGCCACAGGATCATCAGTGACAACACTGTTAGAAATGGATGTACAATATACACTCACCTAAAGGATTATTAGGAACACCTGTTCAATTTCTCATTAATGCAATTATCTAATCAACCAATCACATGGCAGTTGCTTCAATGCATTTAGGGGTGTGGTCCTGGTCAAGACAATCTCCTGAACTCCAAACTGAATGTCTGAATGGGAAAGAAAGGTGATTTAAGCAATTTTGAGCGTGGCATGGTTGTTGGTGCCAGACGGGCCGGTCTGAGTATTTCACAATCTGCTCAGTTACTGGGATTTTCACGCACAACCATTTCTAGGGTTTACAAAGAATGGTGTGAAAAGGGAAAAACATCCAGTATGCGGCAGTCCTGTGGGCGAAAATGCCTTGTTGATGCTATAGGTCAGAGGAGAATGGGCCGACTGATTCAAGCTGATAGAAGAGCAACTTTGACTGAAATAACCACTCGTTACAACCGAGGTATGCAGCAAAGCATTTGTGAAGCCACAACACGTACAACCTTGAGGCGGATGGGCTACAACAGCAGATGACCCCATCGGGTACCACTCATCTCCACTACAAATAGGAAAAAGAGGCTACAATTTGCACAAGCTCACCAAAATTGGACAGTTGAAGACTGGAAAAATGTTGCCTGGTCTGATGAGTCTCGATTTCTGTTGAGACATTCAGATGGTAGAGTCAGAATTTGGCATAAACAGAATGAGAACATGGATCCATCATGCCTTGTTACCACTGTGCAGGCTGGTGGTGGTGGTGTAATGGTGTGGGGGATGTTTTCTTGGCACACTTTAGGCCCCTTAGTGCCAATTGGGCATCGTTTAAATGCCACGGCCTACCTGAGCATTGTTTCTGACCATGTCCATCCCTTTATGACCACCATGTACCCATCCTCTGATGGCTACTTCCAGCAGGATAATGCACCATGTCACAAAGGTCGAATCATTTCAAATTGGTTTCTTGAACATGACAATGAGTTCACTGTACTAAACTGGCCCCCACAGTCACCAGATCTCAACCCAATAGAGCATCTTTGGGATGTGGTGGAACGGGAGCTTCGTGCCCTGGATGTGCATCCCACAAATCTCCATCAACTGCAAGATGCTATCCTATCAATATGGGCCAACATTTCTAAAGAATGCTTTCAGCACCTTGTTGAATCAATGCCACGTAGAATTAAGGCAGTTCTGAAGGTGAAAGGGGGTCAAACACAGTATTAGTATGGTGTTCCTAATAATCCTTTAGGTGAGTGTAAACTGTAACCTCACCTTGGGTCGGGATCTTGTCTGAAGTTAATTGGGTGATGTATTGAGTTTTCACTCCTCATGGACAGACAGCTGGGCACCGGTGACTCTGCTCTCAGCAGTAAGACGCTGTGAACACACATGGACACAGGCCTTCATTTAACCTCTGTCTACACAGCTGGACAATCGGTTCAAATCAGAGGATAGCAATGCAGAGCCTCAATAATACAGCAAGCCCACCGTGATGACAATGTGAAGCACTGCTGCTGTAAACCAGCCTGACCACTTCAATCTGGCACTTAAAGCACAACATTGGGCTCTGCTGACACTCTCACATCAACACAGACATACAGGACTATTTACATTTCTGATATGGCTTAAAAAAGCTGAACAAGATACCTAGGAATACATTCTCATTTAACTAAATACCCAGCACATTAAAGCAGATTGAAGACTATTTTTTTATATATCCATTCAAATAAAACACAGACTTACATGTTTATCAATCTGGTGTTTTTGAAAAAGAAAGGTTGTGTTATTATACATGCACATGTGACGGGGCTCACAGTACAGAGACAAGTCTGTTACAGTCATGACATCCTCTCTAAGCCTAATAGGGCATTCAACCCCCCCATTCCCACATTTTCTGCTTGATGCCTCTCTGTGTGAAGAAGTGTCTCCTTTTTTCTGTCTTGAATGCCTTGAAGCCCAATTTCCATTTGTGTCCCCGGGTGCGTGTGTCCCTGCTGATCTGGAAAAGCTCCTCTGGTTTGATGTGGTCAAATCCTTTCATGATTTTGAAGACGTGAATCAAGTCCCCACGTAGTCTCCTCTGTTCCAGGGTGAAAAGGTTCAGTTCCCTCAGTCTCTCAGTAGGACATTCCCTTTAGACCTGGAATAAGTCTGTTTGCTCTGCTCTGAACTGCCTATAGAGCAGCGATATCTTTCTTGAAGTGTGGAGCCCAGAACTGCACACAGTATCCAGATGAGCTCTAACTAGTGCATTGTACAGTCTGAACATTACTGCCCTTGTTCTCAATTCTACACTTTTGACAATATACCCTAACATTGTGTTTGCCTTTTTTATTGCTTCCACACATTGTTTGGATGGAGAAAGTGATGAGTCCACATAGACTCCTAGGTCTTTCTCATGCATTACTTCATCTAGTTCTATTCCTCCCACAGTGTAATTATAGTGGACATTTTTGTTACCTGCATGTATTACCTTGCACTTGTCCACATTGAATTTCATCTGCCAGGTGTCGGCCCACAACTGAATATTATCTAAGTCCCATTGAATAGCCTGTGCTGCCGAGATTGTATCTGCTGAGCCACCTAGTGTAGTATCATCTGCAAATTTGAAACAACTACTGATCCCTGTGGAACTCCACTAACAACCTCACTCCAGTTAGATGCAACTCCTCTAATCAACACCCTCTGTTTCCTATACATCAACCAGTTCATAATCCATCTACTTACATTACCCTGAATGCCTACAGCTTCCAATCTGAGGATCAATCTTTGGTGCGGGACCTTATCAAAAGCTTTCTGGAAACCTAAGTATATAATATTATATGCTTTCACATGATCTACAGCTGCAGTTGCATGTTCAATAAATTCTAATAAATTAGTAAGACATGATCTGCCTCGTCTAAACCCACATTGACTATCTCCAAGAATATGGTTCTCATTAAGATGCTCCTCTATTTTCTGTCTAATAATAATATTTTACAAGTAAAGCAGGTAGACTGATTGGTCTGTAATTTCCTGGCTCAGTTTTGTCCCCTTTCTTGTGGATTGCTATGACATTTGCTGTCTTCCAATCAGTTGGCACATCCCCTGTTCTAAGTGTCATTTGTAATATTATACTTAGCAACCTATAAATATATTCCCTAATTTCTTTAAGTACTGTTGGAAATATACCATCTGGCCCAGGTGATTAGTTTCATTGTTGTTTAATTCTGCTAGTCCCTTTAGTACCTCCTCCTAATTTATTTTGATCTCTCTTAGAGTTTGCCTGAGCTGGTTGTTAACCTGTGGCATGTTATCTGTTTTTTCTTTTGTAAAAACCTCCATTTGCCACATCTTGTTCATTTTCTAAGATACTTCCATTTTTGCCCTTTATCTGTTTCACTTCCTCCTTTATTGACCTCTTGCTGTTGTAATATTGAAAAAAGCTTTTTGCATTAATTTTAGCTCCAAGAGCTGTTTCTTTCCATTTCCCTTTGATTTCCTGATCCCTTTCTTAAGATCTCTTTCCAGTCCACTTTGTATTTTTGTTTCGTCTCCATCCCTTTTGTATGTGCTATATAGCATTTTCTTTCTCTTGCATTTTTTTTACATAGTTCTATTAAACCATTTTGGCCAATGTTTTCTGGTGCTCAATTTGCAAAGTTTTGGTACAAATTTCTCCTGAGCATCAAGTAGTATATTCTTAAAATATAACCATCCATTTTCAACTGAATCTGTATCCAGTGTGCCCCAGTGCCTCCTCATATCTTCAAGGTTTGATTTTCTAAAATTATAGACCATTGTTTTAGACTTGGTCCTTGTTTTTTGAAAGAATGCCTCAAAGCTAACTATATTGTGATCACAGTTTGCCATTGGTTCTCTAACTAGTGTCCCTCTGACTCTGTCTTGGTCATTTGAAAATATCAAATCAATACATGCACACTCTCTGGTTCGTTCCCTGACAAACTGAGTTAGAAAGCAGTCATTTACCATCTCAACCATTTCTATTTCTGCTTCTGTAGTCCCAACCGGGCTTTCCCAGTCTATGTTTGGGAAATTGAAATCCCCCATTATAACAGCCAACATCCTGCTACATGCAGTCCTGATTACACTGTACAGTGCACCATCTTTCTGAATATCTGAGTTGGGTGGCCTGTAACACACTCCTACCACTAATCCTCCAGATCTTTTATTCAAAGGTTTAACCCACAAAGATTCTGTTTCATTACTAGGATCTAATTTGAGTTCTTCTGCCTCAACGTCATTTCTGACATATAAATGCTACCCCACCCCCTCTTCGATTTTGCCTGTCTCTCCTAAACTGTGTGTATCCTTCAACTTGTATTCATCCCCATCATTTTCTGTAAGCCATGTTTCCGTCACTCCTGCAACATCATAGTAAAACACCAGCACTGTGGCTTTTAGGTCTAACACCTTGTTCCTTATACTCCTGGCATTGAGGTACAAACACTTTAGGACTTTCCTACTAGCAGTTTCCCTTGGTTTTCTTTCCTTAGTGGAACATAGTGCTCCCATTGTCAGAGCTCCCTGCCCCCCTGGTCTGTAGTTTAGAAGATTCTCAATTACTCTGCACATATGCTCTCCCAATGCATCAGCCCCCCTTCTGTTTAGATGGAGACCGTCCAGTTTGTACAGGTCCCATCTATCCCAGAAGAAAGACCAATGCTCCATAAACCTAAAGCCTTCTTCCCTACACCAGGATTTCAACCACATGTTGAACTTTCTAATCTTTGACTATCTCCCTGGCCTGGCACGTTGTACCAGAAGTATTTTGGAGAAAACTATCATGGAGGTTCTGCTCTTTAGTTTCTTTCCTCTTAACTCTTAAAATTTGTCTTACAGAACCTCTGTCCTACATTTTCCTATGCCATTGGTTCCAGTGTAGACCATGACCAGTGGATTCCCCCTGACTTTGGCCAGTAGCCCGTCTACTAGTTTATGGAGATCTGCAACCTGAGCACCAGGTAGGCAAGATACCATGCGGGTCTCCTTTGGCTCCAACTGGCTCCACCTGGCACAACTCACTTACTGTAGGAGCGGGGCCAATACCAAGACCACACCATATAAGCACAGGGCGCAGTCTCGCACCCCGTGCTCAACATACAGCGGGTTAACCAGACTAGATAGCCACTGCTGAATAGTTCAATTATTAATAATGGAACTATATACACAGCGGACCAACAAGAACCAACTCAAGTGCCTTCTGCTGGACACAGCAGCAGTGGCCTCCAGCACATCTAGCATAGCTAGGGCGGGGCCACAGACTGCTGGCAAAGGAACTATATACATAGCGAGGCACGTGTGCCCTCGCTAACAACAGGAGCAGCTGTCCACGCTCAACTTCATAAGGAGCGGAAAAGCTCAACTGTCTATTCCAAAGAACTATATACACTGCGGGGTGCAGAAGCCAGTTCATGCACCACACGCAGGATACAGGAGCAAGTTACACACTGCCTACCAGCAGCTAGCGGCAACAGATGCTGTACTGATGTCAATAAATTAACTATATACACAGCGGGGCACAAGAGAAAACTCAAAGCCTACCACTAAATACAGCAGCAGCGGCCCTCAGCACAGCTAGTATAGCTTGGGTGGGGCCACAGGCCTGCTGACAAAGGAACTATGTACAATGGCGGGGTACAGGTGCAAAAAACACATGCAGCCCCGCCTACAGAATTAACTATATACAAGTCACAGTCCAGTAGGAAGGGATAACGGTTCTGCGATGCTTTCCCAAGCACGCTCAACAGGGGCAGACAGGGATAGGAAAGCCAGGAGCCAGTGCCTGACAGGCTACTGAAGCTCAACTGAAGCCAACACCAGATTCCCAATAGAAGGAACCGGACCCATCACATCCAGTCTGTAGAACCGAACTAAGGTGTGCGGAGAGAACAAACTCGCAGCCGCACAGATGTCTCCCAGTGGGGCACCTTGAAAAAGGGCCCACGACGTGGCTACACTTCGAGTCGAGTGGGCCACCAGGTGTTCAGGCACTGGGGCTCCAGTTGACTTGTAAGCCGTGGTAATGGTGTCCACAATCCAGTGCGAGAGGCGCTGCTTTGAAAGCGCCTGGCCCCGCATCCGTGCTCTGTAGGACACAAACAATTGGTCCAAGTGCTGAATGTCCTTGGTGTGCACCAATAGCACCTGAGAGCCCGCAATGGGGAAAATAGGTGTAGCCTACTCTCCTCCTCCGAAGAGGAGGGAGGAGGATGGAAAGCCATCAACTCAATAGGCCTGTTGATACGGAAAGGAGACAGCATTTTCAGGAGGAACACAGGATTAGGCTAAAGCGTGACGCTGGATCTCCCGCAAAACAGACACACGCAGGGTGAACAGACAGGGCGTGTAACTCGCTCACGTGTTTTGCTGACATAATTGCCAATAAAAACGCCATTTTCAGTGACGCTAATCTTAAGTCAACTGACTGCAAGGGCTCAAATGGGGCCTTGGAAAGCACGTCCAGCACTACATAAAGGCGCCAGGGTTGCAGAGAAGGAGCGCGGGAAGGCCTCAGCCTGAGCGCACCTTTCAGAAACTGCACCACCAAAAAATTAGAGCCCGGAGGCTCACCATCAATCCTGACATGACATGAGGAGATGGCGGCCAAACAGGGACTTGCCCTGGTCCAACAGCTCCTGCAGGAATTGCAGCCTGGTGTTGAGAGCCAGGATAGTTGTTCCAATCCCCTGTTCCAGTCCTGGACAGAGGGGGCAGATTATGTCACCACTCCAAGCTGGTAATGTCCAGTGGCCACACGTGGCACAGCAGCGGGGATGGGAGGAGGAGGAACGGGGTCTCTCCATACCCTCAGTACCACACTCGTGCACTGTGACGTCCGCGCGCAGCAAGTGCTCCGGTCAGCGAGGGCACCAAAGGCAAACTAGCATCCGAGGAGCTCTCGCGACAGTGTAGCACCTAGCGGGACTTGCCGCTGTAAGCGTGTCTCCACTGGCAAAGCAACACAACACAGCGGGGCAGGGGCACTACACGCCGACCACACATTACTGCACTGGGGCACTGGCTTAAAAAACCAGGGAACACTTCTACCGAGTTGTGCCTTTTCTTTTGTGGCAACAACATGGGAGGTCCCGAGGAGTAACACCAAGCACCGCCGAAGTGCGCCGAACAAAGCACTGCACAATGCAAGCGCCGTGCGGGCTGTACAAGCCTAGTCGCACCAAGTGTGCCAGGGGGGGTACCGGGGAAACTGGGCACCACGCTATCATGATCTGGAGGGCACACGGTAGAAAAACCACCACCCGAAGCAGGGCTTAACACACCAGAACCATTACAAGGATGAGTGAGCGCAGTAGCAGCAATCCACAGTGAGACCTTCTACAGCAGGAGCCGCGTGCTGTAGTGCGAGCGCAAGCCGGCGGAGGAGCACCTCTCACGGGGGAGGTCTCTTATGACAGACAGGCTTAGGCTGGGTGGCCGGCCTCCGCTATTACTACTGCTGCGTTCCCTCTCGCTGTGGAGGAAGAAGTCCTGTAGACAAAAAACAACACAGCGATCTAGCCTGAATAATAACAATAATAATAATAATAATAATAATAATAATAATAATAATAATAATAATAATATTAAACGAATAGTAGTCGTGTAAAAGCCGAGATGAATCGAGGCGCCGAGGTAGCGAATCGGTGGGTGGATGGTACTATTTGTACTACCAGCCAGCCGAAAAACGCAGTATCTTTTTTTTATTCACAAACACAGAAGCTCTCACCTGTCTTCACGAACCAAGGCCAAAGGCAAAAAGAGGAAGTCTTTGTGCAGACGTCACCTTTTATACAAACAGGAAGCCGAAGGGTCCTGTTTGAGTGATGGGCACAAGGGCCAATGGCAGTTTTGGTAGACAAAAGTCTTCGATGCATTCCAGCGATGCGCGCTGAAAACCCCTCCTCCTTGGGCAGTGCTTCTAACTCAAAAGTGCAGTTTGTTTACATTATGTCTTTGCTGGCGTTTGCATAGGCATGGTATTGACCAATGAAAAGGACGTTTCTGTCTGTCATCATCCCTAGAGATTACATTTGTTACCCAATCCACAGGACCTCTCTCAGCCCTGGCACTCTCAGCTGATAAGGCAGGTGTCAGGTTATGCGCTGCTGAGAGAGCAGTGGTCAGAGTGCAGAAGAGAGAGAGAAACAGACTTTTACATTGTAGCTTATAAACAATGACCTTTAATGACAACATTCATTTAAATTACTTTTAAGGGCCTTAAGAAAATACTTAATGACCATGCGGAAACCCAGAGAAGGGAGTATCAGTGAAGAGGAAGAGGAGTATGAAAAGCGACAATATGTCACCATTTAACACCCTTTCTCATGTTTTAGTTTAGTGTGTTATTTCAGATCCCCATTAGCTGCCATGTTCTTTTCATATGTGATTGATTAATTTAAAAACAATGCTGCTGTACACTGTCTCTACTAGCAAGTGGTATAATTCAATAGAATGCAGTGTTTTGGTCAAAGACCTTGCACACACTTGCAAGTAGAAACAGTGTGTGGGAGCATGTTTTTTTCTACCCAGATCCTTTTCCCTCATATGCACCTGTCTAAGAGTATCTACAGGTGTGGGATTAGCTTTTGTTATTGTGACTGATTAATTACCTGAATAAATGTAATGTTTTAAAATGTTCATGACACATTTACGCACCCACATGTATTTCTGGTAGTGTTTGGCTCTTAAAAATACGAAGTGGTTATTTCCTTCTACCAGACACGGGGCTAGTGGCCAAAAAAGTTAATTTTATCCCTGGTCCACATTTGAAGAACGGACCCCAGGTCCACCCTGTGTATTATTGTTTGAGTACTGTGTATTTTTGTTTGTTTCATGTACCTTTTTGTTGGGCCCTCATGCCTGTTTCATTTGTGTGTTTCTAAAATAAAAGTATTGTCTTTGTACCCCCACGGTCTGACTCTGAATGTCCTTTCCATGCTACCCTGTCACAGTGCCACACCACAGACCAGTTCACCATTCTCACTGATTTCAGTCTGCACCCCAGCTCAGTCTGTGTAGATGCTTTGGTAGAGTAACTGCAGAGCAAATATGGGGACCTCATTGAGAGAAATTCTAATGGCTATTCTAAAAAGCACAGAAACACTAACACTCATCTGACTTCATAATAATGACTTGAGTTGCCACGTGAATAGAGCTGCAACTATTATTCTAATTATCTGTATATATAGGCACATTTATGAACATTTCAACAAGATTTATTTTAAATCATATCATCAATCAAGACAAGAACAATGTACTGCTGGAGATTTCTATATCAGGTCACTGTTTAATCTCCAAAGGGGACATTGTCATAGCATCATTATTACCACTCTTTCAGAAAGTGCCACAGGATCATCAGTGATAGCACTGTTAGGTATGGATGTACAATATAACCTGTAACCTCACCTTGGGTCGGGGGGGAAGGGCTCTTGTCTGAAGTGAATTGGGTGCAGCATTGAGTCCTCACTCCTCATGGACAGACAGCTGGGCACCGGTGACTCTGCTCTCTGCAGTGGGACCCTGTGAACACACATGGACACAGGCCTTCATTTAACCTCTGTCTACACAGCTGGACAATCGGTTCAAATCAGAGGATAACAATGCAGAGCCTCAATAATACAGCAAACCCCCCGTGATGACAATGTGAAGCACTGCTGCTGTAAACCAGCCTGACCACTTCAATCTGGCACTTAAAGCACAACATTGGGCTCTGCTGACACTCTCACATCATTACAGACATACAGGACCATTTGCATTTCTGATATGGCTAAAAAAAAGCTGAATAACAACTTACCTAGGAATACATTATCATTTAACTAAATACACAGCAAATTAAAGCAGTTTTAAGACTATTGTCTTGATCTATTCATATAAAATTAAAACACTTGAATAATCAAATTTAAATTCAATTGAATATTCAAAGACCTAAGTATCTGAGATTTGCAATCTTATGCAAGGAAGGCATATCCAGGGATGTTTTAGCTAGTTTAGTTATGACACAACTCATCCCAAAAGCCTGAAGGAGCACATGCTGGCATTTGACATCTGCCACTATTTGGCAAGATTCAAATTGTAAAGGTTGTCTACATGATTCAATTGATTTGGACAAATTGTTTCCATCTTACTAATATAGTATAGCAATACTGTGTTACACCTTAAACGTGCTGTAGAATTAGAGACTTCAATACATGGTCAATCTGAGTACTCATAACTCATAACTCATAAATAAGAAACTGCAAAACTGTAACAACATTCAGATTGAGTCATACTCCTTTTCCTTTTTATTACAAACTCATACTCACAGATTCTCACAAGTACAATATATGATTCCTGTTGACAGTGTAACTCTGTCTGTTTGTACGACTGTGTAGAAAACCACTTATCTATGAGGCTGTTACCAGTCAGTGTAAACTAACCAGGGCATACACACACAGACAGAAATGTGTCAAATGATGGTCAGCATGAAGAGACAGACCCTCACTTACACTGAATCACAGATAAACACTCATTCCACCACATTACAGTGCAGTGCCTTGAAGAAGTATTCAGCCCCTATTTGTGAGTCACACATTCTTCTAGAAAGAGTCCCCCCTCCCTCCCAAATGAAAATAATAAAAACTGTAATGTGATAATTTTTAAAGTATATATCCATCTAGGTCAATATTTAGTTGAATCGTCTCATCTACTACAGCCAGTAGTTTGTTCAGATGAATCTGTATTAACTTTGAACATCATGATGGAGCAATATTTGCTCATTCCTCCTTGCACAATGCTGTCACATTACTTGCAGAACAGTGATGGACAGCAATTAAAAGGTCTTGCCAGATATTTACGATTAGATTAAGGTCAGGACTGTGACTGGGCCATTCAAGGATATCTATAAGCCACTCCAGTGTTGCTCTGGCAGTGCACTTTGGATCATTGTCCTGTTGAAACTTCCTTAGCAGTTTGAGTTTGATGCTCCATCAGACTGACATCTCCTCTCACCTCTTGGTCTCGGGGCGCACAGCTCCATCCTGAACCTCAGGCTCCACAGAGAGACTCATCTCAGAGTCCAGATCCGGCCCAGTGGACCTGAACACACAGCACAGACACAGACACACTGATCACACAGCACCAGCACAGCACTGCTCCTGTCTAACACAGGCTGTGCTCACTGTGTTTTAGAAGATTGTTCCATTTTATATATATATATATATATATATATATATATATATATATATATATATATATACATTGAGGGGAAAAAGTATTTGATCCCCTGCTGATTTTGTACGTTTGCCCACTGACAAAGAAATGATCAGTCTATCATTTTAATGGTAGGTGTATTTTAACAGTGAGAGACAGAATAACAACAAAAAATCCATTTAAAAAAAGTTATCAATTGATTTGCATGTTAATGAGGGAAATAAGTATTTGACCCCTTCGACTTAGTACTTGGTGGCAAAACCCTTGTTGTCAATCACAGAGGTCAGACGTTTCTTGTAGTTGGCCACCAGGTTTGCACACATCTCAGGAGGGATTTTGTCCCACTCCTCTTTGCAGATCCTCTCCAAGTCATTAAGGTTTCGAGGCAGACGTTTGGCAACTCGAACCTTCAGCTCCCTCCACAGATTTTCTATGGGATTAAGGTCTGGAGACTGGCTAGGCCACTCCAGGACCTTAATGTGCTTCTTCTTGAGCCACTCCTTTGTTGCCTTGGCTGTGTGTTTTGGGTCATTGTCATGCTGGAATACCCATCCACGACCCATTTTCAATGCCCTGGCTGAGGGAAGGAGGTTCTCACCCAAGATTTGACGGTACATGGCACCGTCCATCGTCCCTTTGACGTGGTGCAGTTGTCCTGTCCCCTTAGCAGAAAAACACCCCCAAAGCATAATGTTTCCACCTCCATGTTTGACGGTGTGGATGGTGTTCTTAGGGTCATAGGCAGCATTCCTCCTCCTCCAAAAATGGCAAACTTCAGACGGGCCTGTACATGTGCTTTCTTGAGCAGGGGGACCTTGCGGGCGCTGCAGGATTTCAGTCCTTCACGGCGTAGTGTGTTACCAATTGTTTTCTTGGTGACTATGGTCCCAGCTGCCTTGAGATCATTAACAAGATCCTCCCGTGTAGTTCTTGGCTGATTCCTCACCGTTCTCATGATCATTGAAACTCCACGAGGTGAGATCTTGCATGGAGCCCCAGACCGAGGGAGACTGACAGTTATTTTGTGTTTCTTCCATTTGCGAATAATCGCACCAACTGTTGTCACCTTCTCACCAAGCTGCTTGGCGATGGTCTTGTAGCCCATTCCAGCCTTGTGTAGGTCTACAATCTTGTCCCTGACATCCTTGGACAGCTCTTTGGTCTTGGCCATGGTGGAGAGTTTGGAATCTGATTGATTGATTGCTTCTGTGGACAGGTGTCTTTTATACAGGTAATGAGCTGAGATTAGGAGCACTCCCTTTAAGAGAGTGCTCCTAATCTCAGCTCGTTACCTGTATAAAAGACACCTGGGAGCCAGAAATCTTGCTGATTGATAGGGGATCGAATACTTATTTCCCTCATTAACATGCAAATCAATTTATAACTTTTTTGAAATGCGTTTTTCTGGATTTTTTTGTTGTTATTCTGTCTTTCACTGTTAAAATATACCTACCATTAAAATTATAGACTGATAATTTCTTTGTCAGTGGGCAAACGTACAAAATCAGCAGGGGATCAAATACTTTTTTCCCTCACTGTATGTGGTGATTGTACTTAAGTAAAGCACTTAGATCCTAGCTTTACTAACGACAAGACCACCACCTACCAGGCCTATACAAATGATGAGGCTCAAAGAGGCTCGAAGGGGATCAAATACTTTTTTCCTTCAATGTATATATAAACAGTGGGAGGAACAGAAAACAATATTAAGCACCGAATATGAATACTGTCTTACTAATGCTCTGTTAAAAACATAAGACTGACTATAGTGAAGTAATTAAGCTGTATAACTTTAAGACACGCCAACACAGCAGGAGTGGCACTTAATAAACCAGAGTAATATATTTGAAATATTCAACTAATCCTAAAAATATAATTTATGATAAAGCAGATTTCATTGCTCATCTTAATCGTTTGATGACTTATTTTACATTTTATGCCGAACATTTTCAAAAGAAGAAATGTCTCAGTTTAAAGAGAAAGTATGGACACAGATCTGTCTATTGTTGATTTACTGTGTATTGTATTTCAAATCAAGCAGCTTACATTCACTAGTCTGCTAAAAAGCTTTCAACATTTATCAAACGTGAATTTAAACTGCTTACTGGATTATTGAATTTACTTGATGAAATCCTTTATCCCGTCTCCTCACTTGATCTCAGCCTGTATATTTTTCTACCTTTACTTTCGATTTGACTCACAGAGAGAAGGCAGGTGAGGATTGTGGACAGACCGGACAATTCTGTTTGTGTCTCACAGCTGAGCAGCTCCTCCTGATGTGCGGCTGTAATGACAGGCTGTGCGGCTGCGCTGAGGAAGCGCCGTCAGCTGTGCGCTGGACCAGGACATGGGCTTCCGCTCATCCTGACTCTTAACTGAGGGGCAGCACGGCATGAATCAACACAACCCAAAAGTTCAAAATGAAAAGACAGTAAGCAAACAAAACAGGAATAAAATGAACCAAAGTAGTATATTTTGTCTTCGTTGGACTTGAATTCCTCTCTCCAGTTGCGTCTCAAACTCTGTTGGAACAGCTCGTCTCCAGCTCCTCCGCAGGTACACCTCCTGCCAGGACAGCCTCACCTGAAAGCAGCCCGCATCACAGACCCATTTCCACTGGCCCAGTTCAGCTGCACCTCAGTGCGGCCAGGCTGTATCTGAGCGCTACACTGCCGGTGGCGTTTCCACTCAGTGTCTGAGATACAGCTGCCCTAGACACTGAGACACGGAAGGTCAAACCGCATCTGGGACCCTCGGCATTCTGGGATTTAGTGTTTAAACTGGAGGCTGAAATACCGCTAACATTAAAGTGCAATACACCTTGGGCTGAAATGTTTTATGATATCTAACACAGTCTGATAGTATCAGTTATACAAGATATTCAAAAGTACAAACCAGGACACATTGAATCAATATATACTGGACTGGGAACAGAGAGCAGAGGCAAGTGGCTGGAGCGACAAAGAGAAGCTGAAGGAGCTGATGAAAAGTGAAGAGATCGGATGAGAGCGGATGAGAGGTTATGCAGGGCCAGAGGGCACAGCACAACCACAGCTCCCCGCTGACAAAAAGGGTATGCAGCACCAGGAGAACCCACAGCGACGGAGCTACGACAGTGAAGCTCTGCTGGAGGAGGCCTCCACAGAACCGACGGGTCCTGCGGAGGAAGAGAACGTCAGCGACCAAGAGCGGCTCGACGACATCACCGAAGCGATGCTGGAGGACAGAGAGTGGTAGAGCGGCCATCTTGCCATGAGTGTACACAAGACGGCCTCCGGAGCTTCGCGGGAGATCGAGCTGGCATGTGCGGCCCAGATACAGATCTCTGCCGACGCTGAGGAACCTCAACCGGCAGAGCAGCGTTTAAGGCAACCAAAACAACCCTGCGCTGACAGGGAGGTCCCACCGGAAGAAGGCTCCGCTGAGCTGCCAAGACCTGCGGAGGAAGAGGGTGTCGGCGACCAAGAGCGGCACGACGAGCGGCCGTAAGACAGAGAGTGGAAGAGCGGCCATCTTGTTGGGGATGAAAACAAGACGGTCTCCAGAGTTTCGCAGGAGGTTGAGTTGGCCTGCACAGCCCAGCTACAGCTCCTTGCCGATGAAGAGGACACTGTAGTGGGGGAGCAGCGCAAGAGGCACTTCCAGCAACGATGATGAGACTCCGCCGGAAGACGCTGACGCAGTGCCAAAGTGCCAAGAGCAGTTCCGGGGGTCAGGGGTTGGCCCAGTGCGGGAACACGGGGCGCGCCATGATTGGGGAGCCAGTCACGGGGTGCAAACTAATAAATAGTGGTGCCCGGTTCCCACGCAGTAGTTCAGTTCAATTTAGTTCGGTAGGGGAGTTGAGTGTGCGAGTAAAGTCGGTCCAGCAAAAAGCCTATTCAATAAAGTTCTTGTTTTGTTTGCAACCTGTGCCTCGGGACATCGGGACATTTCATTTAAATCCAGGAAGAATATTTCCTGTTTGTGTGTGTTTATAACAAAAAAGGACTGTATTTCGTCAGAGCACATTGTATTACAGTCCTGCAGTCCTTTTTCCACAGGATTGTCGAGATCTATTCAAACACTCTTAAATGTCTTTCTTCTCCAAGCAATTAATCCTGTGTAGCACTTTGCACCGTGCATTAATAACTGCTCCAGATTAATCATTTTCCCAAGGTAAACACACATATTTCTTCTTGTGAAAAGTTTCTCGCATCAATAGTGGAAACGGGGTAACAGTGAGGGGTGCAAGTCAGCTGCGCAGCCGCAGCACCGGCACCCTGGCAGCTCTAAGCTCTGCGGTCCTCCGGGGTTACGTGCGCATGCACCTGCGATGTGCGGCGCTAATGACGGCAATGTTATGTGCTTTTTGTAAAACACTATAATACTGTGCATGTGCAGAGCACACAAACTGAACCTTTCCCCAAGTCTCTGAAATATTTATAAGGAATTTCAGTCGCATGGAAACCTTTGTAGAAACTTTAAGGTACAGACTGAACATTGTAAAAACTTTTTTTTTCTAAATGAGATGTAAAAAAGATTACACCATGTCGACTGCAAAATACCTTATTGAATTGTACAACCCACATTTAATTGTTTTATGAATTCAATTAAAAACATTTGTTTGTGTAGATTTTTTTTTTACATTTCCATTCCATTTTATCCACATTTACATTATTTACATTATCTCAACCCGAAGGTCATGGCTACCAGGTGTTCTATATGTGCTCCACACACACCCTCACAGACTCTTCAGATCAGGTTGGTGCTCATACTTTTCTCAATGACACCCAAGACAGAAAAATACAGATAAACCTTCTTTATTGTTAAAATCACAACCATGCAAACGGTGGAGGGCTGGGGGTGTAGCTGTGCTCTTGTCACGGAAGGTGATTGGGAGGCTTGGGGCTAAGTGTATGATCTTTGTTTAATTATCTGATTGTAGGTTTTTGTGGTTATTTATTTTGTTTTACTGTTTTGCAATGATTAATTTATTTTTTGGTCCACTGTGTATTTATTTTTTTGGTGCTGCTGATTTAAGATGCTAAACCCCTTGAAGTGAATAATTGCCAGATACAATTCAAACATGTGTCAAACAAATATGTCATACATACACATGACGACATATAGATCACGTTACAGAACATATAGGCTACACACATGATATATGTCTACCTACTTTGAACAAATCCACAAACGGTTAAACATTATCCAGTTACGGCGGTGTCAGATTCAAAAGGAAGTAGGAAGTTAATTTTTCAATCTCTCTGGCACATTATAAAATGTAAAACTTAACCACACCTGTTGTGTTGCTTATCTGATTGCACATTTTCATCCTGTGAGCCACTGTTGCCTTGGAACAGTCTGAGGAAAACACTTTATTTCAAACATAGCTTCTGCTTTGTTGCTTTTAATGATATCGTTACTGATTCAACTAATTAAGATGCAAATAACCGCATAATTAAACAACAATACATGGAATTATGATTTTGCTAGCAGTGATTCCAAGTCGGATAAAACTATTTACTTACTGGAACAGGTAATGCTTGAATCTGCATCTATGAAATAAAAGTTAGGTCACCACTTTACACTAATGATGTCAGTGTATACTGCTCTATATCAATCACAATATGTTTGTATAAATATGGAATATAACAGATATATTATGCAACAAAGTAATAATCTCTCAAGTATTTTAATAGGTTAGATGCAGAACCATTTGAAAGACAATTACTTTAATTTTAGAATATCTCTGCCTGCCTTTACAGTAGTTTAGCATTATTCCATGCCTGTTTCTCAATTAACTAGCACAATTTGTGTTCAGTCTTTATTCCCATTAGATTAAATGCAGATTGATAAATAAACACATTAGGGACACTGCGGCTGGTTGTCACATGGGTAGCTTGTCATAACTTGGCAGCTCATATCTACCACTCTAGAGGACTCCCCTATATAGATATATATACATACACTTTATATACCAACCGGATTATAAATACATTTATACATTCGTTTAAGCTCATTTATGTTCTTTGAAGTAATTGAGGGCTCAGTTCGAACATGAAGCAAAATATACTGCCTTAGTAGTAATATAGGGCATATTTTCGAAAGGGGGGGGGCTGCGGGGGATTTGACCTTTTGACCTTGAACTTGAGTTGAACTCGGGGGGGGGGGGGGGTCCCTTCCTAGGGGGTGGGGGGTGCTTGTACCGCGTCACAGAATAATTACCATATTGATGGGTTCCGAAGGAATGTACAGGGTGGTGGGGGTCTTCAACTGTTTTTCAAACCCTGCAAAAGATTTGTCTTTAAGACAGACTGATTCTTTAGTAAAATAGCTATTTTTCTCTATACGTGTGAAGCTCCAAAAGAGCGCTATGTATACCCTTCAGATTCTTTAGAAAACATAGCTATTTTTCCCTACGCGAGTGAAGCTCCAAAAGAGCTCTATTAAAGCCCTCCCGATTCTTTAGTAGCATAGATACTTCTACTTAAGCGAGATCCGCGAGGCTGTCTCTTCAACAGGGCCAAAGCAGTTACCTCTTTCAAATGGACAAGGGTCCTGTCGGTCCGGAGCTTTTTCAGCAAGTTGGGGTGGCGAGGAGATGTCTACGTCTTTAGTAACCTCGGATCGGTGAAGAATTAGTATATTTGGGGGCGGAGTTAACAGGGCACTGGTGACAGGTGGGTCTGTTTCCAATTTAAGAAGCGGCTCTGTTTACATTTGAGGCGATGGGCCCCCCAGCCCCGGATAATGGAATGTGTTGAGAGATAGCGATCTGTAGAAGCGCTGGGGCTGTGGGCAGCTGGAGAGACACAAGATGGACTGAACTTTAGAAAATCCTGAATATGAGCAAAATGAAAAGAAATACAGAAAATGTAAATTAAAACTTTCAGTAATCAGCATAATCTCAGTAAATACTACACCAACCCAAGACCAATATTTTCTTGCATTTCAGAATATATATCAAATGTATTATTTAAATAACAGATACAATGTAAAGATTGAATAAATAAAATTATGAAGTTTTAAAGGTGTGTGTGTGTGTGTGTGTGTGTGTTCACAACAGCGTGCAATGTAAATTAAATGTAATGTTACTAAGTTAAGAAATCCTTAAATATAGAAGAGTTATAGAATATATATGTTATATAAGAAGCATAGACTATATATGTAGAAACTGTGAAATTTCAATAAAACTCAATAAAAGCAGCATTTGTAATAATATTAGTAACAAAACATCAAATTATTTTAAATAAATATCTAAGGTAATCCATTCATGCAATAAGATTAAGTAAATACACAATATGATTTAAGCAAAAATCTATGTGTGTATGTATATTTATATAATTTACACATTATAATAGCTTGGGGGTGCAGTCTGAAGACCTTAATGGTCTTGGTTGTATTGACAGTAAGACATTTGAACAGACTTCAGTACAACTAACTAGTAACTTATGTACAGACATAAAGAACGAAAACACAATTTAATAACGATAGTAAGTAAATGAAACTAAACCACACTTATTTAACTTAAGAAATACAGTATTATAACCGACATTTAACTGAGCACAGCTCTCTTTTCTAGTTAGATAACTCTCCACGGTCAAACAGAAGCCTTATAGTAGTAACTTTCTTACAGAAATAAAGAATGCACAGCATGATGTTAAGAAAAAAATAAATTAAAAAATACTAAAGTAACTTTAGACATATTAAATATGTATCATTCATTAAGTATGTGTCTATTAAAACAGTAGATTTATACTTTTTCTAGAAAAATAGTCTCCAGGCTCAGCATCTCAGGGAGTGAGACCGACCCAGCAGCACATAAACACAATACAGACAGAGGCCAGAGGGAGCAGCAGCCTTAGAGACGACAGCGAAAGACAAGCGCAGGGAGACACAGTCACACTAGAGTCACACCGGATCATGCGTGAATCCAGCAGGTCTGTAGTGAGATAGGGTTAACACAAAACAATCAGGCACAGAAAAAGAGAGATGGGCTAGAAATAGAGAAAAACGATAAATAAATAAATACATACATACATACATAAATAAATAACCATAATAACAGGGTGAGTTATAAAGACCAAACTGACACAGTTGAATATTTGAACGTTTTATTAAGAACTTGCTTCACCGAAACAGTTCACACAGTCATCCCACTGATGCCCTGACAGGATCACACTGCAGTGGAGGGGCTTCACAAGCAGGACGTCCTGCTTTCAGCACCGCGGTGGGGGTTTGCAGGAGCGGCAACAACACAAAACAGACCCCCTAATGACTGAGAATTTATCACCAGAAAACCTGTACAAATCCAGCGGTCAGGCATTTCTACCCTGTCTGAGTAACGTGATTCAGTAACATCTCTAAATGATATTCTGTATAAATTTTATGTAGTTCTTATCTGGGTGTCTGATTTTAAGTCTTCCATTTTATGGTTTTAAACCATTTTTGCAATTAAGTGATATTGTACAGATATATGAGACACCAGATGTATTTCACTAGTTTTGCAAACTGCTTTATGAGACTCATTGTCTGTATCTAAGTAATGTACAATTGTGTTGAAACATGCACAGTGTACTGAAATACATGACATACTGATGTGATAGAATTTACTATTTCGCTACAAACGTTGAAATTTGGGAAATGCTTTATTATTATTATTATTATTATTATTATTATTATTATTTTATTTTTATTTTTCGGCAGACGCCCTTATCCAGGGCAACTTTCAACATCAGTGCAATATAAAATGTATTTTCTATATCAAAGTCAATTCCGGTTGTAACAAAGCACACATAGCAAACAGAAATAGTCAATACTTTATATTCAAAATACTTTGTGGGCTTATTGCATATATCGATTTTATTATTTTTTATTACACATAGGTCTCCTCAAGAGGAGTTTAAGCGGCTCTGTATGGGTTGGGGTGGGGGTCTGAGCTCACGCATATCCAGAAGCCTTAATGTCCTGCTCTGTTTCAAGAGCCAAGTTTAGCCATGTGGCATTCCTTTTAACTGTATGTAGTCTGGTGATAACATAAAGCTGTTTTTTATGTTTACACATAGTGACAGACTGACAGACAGACAGACAGACAGACAGACAGACACAGCATCACCCTGAACAGATCTGTCAAATCAACAGCTAGGACCTAACAGCATATAGCTTAAGCATCTAGGGTTTAAAACAGCATCGCAGATTCTCAGTCACCCGGCCAATAGTTCACTGATTATCTTTGAAACGTGAGCAGAAACAGGACCAGCGCAATTCAGATTAATATTCTATACATTGAGCTGATGTAGCATCATTTCCTTCCTTCCCACCTTGTGTATGTTATTAACAATAAAGAAGCATTTAATAAAATAGATACCTCTCTGATTCTTATTTTGTACAAAAACATGTTCTTACCGGCTTGTGTCTCTCTCTGCTAAATCTGATTTCGCTTTACTGTACAACTCGTACCCCAAATAACGTTCAAAATAAGTAAAGTAGTTAAAAAGACAAAAGTTATGCACATCAACCTGTTCGATGTGTCCCTATATACAAATTAAAGAAGTATTGTTTTAATGACCTCCTTGACTCCTGTACACTCTGAGTCATCCAACGTTTTGCTGAAAAGGGCTGATCTGACCGCACTGGGGAGAAAGCGGTGGGGGAGGAGAGTCCAGCTAAGAAAATAAAAAAAAGCTCCGGCCTCTGAGGAGAGCCGCCTGAAAAGCTGTGAGGAATGCGGCCCGTACATTCACAGCCCCTCTCTGATCTGAACCCCCTGACACAGAACCTGCAGAGCAGACCGGACAGCACAATGTCACATTACAGCGGCGCCAATGCAGGGTGTCTGTCTAGTTAGTTAGATAGTTGTATGAATTCTCAGCATTGACACTGTTAAGGCTGTACAGAAACGCCTGAGACCTGCAAGGTCTTGATGTTTTTATTTTTCCTTACTAAGGTATTATCATTTCCAGACAGGATCAGTAAACTAAAGGAAAATAAAATGAAATGTTTGTGCTTTAAAATATTAATTTCACTTTACATTTGTATTGATTTGTATTACAAATAACTTCAATAATAACTAAACTGACCACCCACCACCGCCTGTCTGTGAGCGCACTAAAGACAAATTAAACGTTCCAAATTGTGACATTAAAAATACACTAACTTGAAAGTGTAAAGATTGCATCTAAGAGGGGTTTAAAATTAAATGATTGAGATTTAACAGATTAGTAACTGTAAGAATAAGTAGCATCTTAATGGTTACCTTGAATTCAGGGCAACACAGTTAATGAACGGGCAGGGCTATTAAGCCTGGTTGAACATTATTCAAAATACAACACTAGTGATCGTCTGGAGTGTTACACAAATTGGGGGACAGGATTTCTCAGGCTTTAAGGGGGTTGAACCACCGTCACACGTCCCACAGCACAGGACACTGACTCTCGTACCCCGTCATCTGTCTGCATTACCCCTGAAATGAAAAGTACAGCTTCAACCACATCAGTTTTTCTGGTCTGTCAAGAAGTATGGTGCCATGTGTATCGCCTTCTAACAGCATGTTTAATAAAATCATATTGATTTGTTGTTTTATTCAGCACTTGTATTTTAAATCATATGAACACAGTTTTTATACTGGTGGACATATTTGGCTTTTGGTCCTGATGTACAAGCAATTTTAAGCGGGATTTGACTTATCAGTAAAATACAGGCTAAAGACAAAGGTTCATTTTAACAAAGATCAAGATTTTATTTTATTTTACACTTATTTTAGGTACACTTATAAATTTCAATTAAAGAAGTGAATTTATAGTATCACCTTATCACGAATCCTGGAATCTTCTAGAACTCAATTTCTGTAATAATTGGACGCAGACACCAATTCCAAAGATATAAATTGTCAAATTTATTCAAAACAAAGACTAAATGTAGCACTACACTAATTATACAAAAGGGAAAAACTAATTAAAATTCAACTCTAGATCAACAAATCAAAGACAAATCACTTCCGTGACCAAATCAAAGACCATGGGATCGCATATGATAACACAAATCGTTAAACAAAAAAGGTTATAAACACATTGACTACAATACCGGTTAGTAAGACGAAGGTGAGTCTCTCATTAGTATTATTAGTCTGACATTAAATAACTACGCAGGTTAGTATTTAATGTCAGGTAACTTCTCGTTATATATATATCAGTCTCATTTATGTTTAGGTGCAGAGAAGGATCCTATCATTACTTGTTACCACAATTTCCCTTAACTGATTATTATTCAATGATTAAGGATAGGCAGGGCCACCAATAATCTAATGTCTATTAACTTGTGTCAATTTCAGACTAAACAGTTAAACAGGAATGAGAAGATATTTCTCGGCGTTGACAGATTTTATTTCTAAAATTGTCAACAAAACAGTTTAATGCAACACACATTTATATTTAAGAAAACTAAATGATATTACACATTCTAGAGTTATGAATCACAGATTAACATTTCTAATTGATTTCTCAAATGTCATGAATCATGAACTCCAAACTGTTAAACTTATCTGAACTTCGTCGCACAGAGGCCTCTCTGTCTTCGGGCTCAGATAACAGCACATGGCACGAGGTCCGTGTGGTTGAGAACAAAGGCAGTCCGGTTCGGCTTTGTCCAAGAACTTCCACTCAGTCGATGCACCTGGAAGTTGGGGTTTCGCGAATGTAGAGTCTTTTCCAAACAGATTTTCCACTGGTTTGAAGGCTCCAAGGTTGTGCACAAAATCTTTGTAAGCAGGGTTTCCACCGTAGTTACTGGAAGACAAAGTCTTTGAGGAAAGCAGGGCCCTGTTCGTTCCAAGGGTCAAGTTTCTTAAGACTCAAATAGCTATTTAAATGACTGACACTTTAGTATACAGTCGACTTAGTCAATTGTCCAGCTGTAAAACTCCACTGATCAGGTGGGCACAGGCGGGCAGCGCAGTCTGTAAAGTTCTTTATTTAATAAAGTCCTTTAAAAGAATTCTTCGTACGGCTCAATCTCCTTCTCCCAGTTTAAGTCTTCTGTTGCCGGCAAAGACTTGGTTGGTTTCTGGTTCTGGTTCGGGCAACAGAGCTAAAGGTTGAGATGTGGCAGTGAGTTTCTGGTTCAGGTGAGAGAGAGAGAGAAATAGACTGTGCGCTGTTCTTTATAGTCTGTCAGATCAATAGGTGATTGGTTCCTGAGTTATTGAGATTGGATTTCGGTTTCAGCCCCCAGTGTCCTATTGGAGGAGGGCTAGATTTATGACTGATGTCAATCCATGCCATCTTTTGGAAATGCCGGTTGGCCCGGGTTCGTAGCTCTATGTCGGGATTTCGGCTCTCGTCCACTTCAAAGAGTTTTTATCACCTACAGGCCCCTTTCTCCAGACATCTCATAGCAGGATTCCAAACTATTTGGCCTCTTCTCGGTGCCATCCTCCCCAAAACTGTCACTTTGATGCAAACCAGTTCCAAGCTGATGAGTTAAGGAAATCTGATAACTTTGGGGGGGAGAGGTCTTCTCTAGATCAGTGCTTCAGCTCAGAGCTAAAATGCTCTTATCAAAATACACCCAACATAACGCTACACATGTTACCTCTGCTGTCAAAAATGGCACAAACTGCTTTGGAGTCAAGAGAGAGTGTGTTTTTATCAAACACCTGTCCCATTTTCATGTATTGAGAGGTTATCCTCCAGATATAGTACATGACATATTTGAAGGCATCATACCAGTGGAGTTGGCTCACTGCTTATCTTTGTTTGATCTCAAATAAGTTTTTCTCTGGACTCTCTTAATGAATCCATCTTGACATTTCCCTACAAGTGGGGAGATGAAACAAATTGATTGCTCACACTTTTACTACCAAGAAAAACATTGGGGGCAATGCTCACGAAAACTGGAATTTGTTGAGGTTGTTGCCTTTTATGATAGGGACACTTGTACCAGAGGATGAACCTGCATGGCAAGTGATTTTGAACTTAAAAGACATTGTAGAGCTTGTAGCTCCAGTGCATTCGGATGAGTCAATTGCCTTTCTTGAGTGCAAAATTTCTGAGCATAGACAATGCTACCAAGAGCTTTTCCCAAGCACCAAACTGCTCCCAAAACATCACTACTTGGCGCATTACCCACACATGATTCGTTGCTTTGGGCCCCTATGTTTGTGGACTATGAAGCAAAGCACAGTTGCTCGCCATAGCAATTGCTTCAGAAATATAGCCCTCTCCTTGTCTGAAAAGCATCAATTAATGATTGCTTACCATTTGCAGTCATCCAGTCTGAAAAAGCCAACCTTAGATGTGACAAAAGTCTCAACAATACCAGTTGATGTCTTGAATGAGGAGGTAGCTGTTGCCATCAAACAAAAATATCCAGATGTGAGAGAGGTTAATCTTGCCAAATCTGTGTCTACAAATGGTATTGTGACAGCCCGCTGCTGGTGCGCTGATTGGGTGCTCATTGGCTGCAGCCGTGTTGTCAGTTGGAGGCAATGCGCACCGAAGTGATTGTGACGTCAGCAGCAGCTGTGCTTTGTCTATTTATTCTCTCTCTCGTCTCCCTAGTAGGAGGAGGTTGTCCGGAGAATCAAGGACAGAAGTCCAGTCAACACGGCTGCCCTGAAGCTCCCATTTGTTTTGTTTTCTTTGTCTATTTACATTCTGTACTTTTCTTTGAGTTGTTTTTGTTGTGGCAAGAAGCCGACTTGTGTTTACCCGAACCCAAATTAAAGCCCTGACAATGCCGGCAACCCAAAGACTCCCTCTATTTTTTTCGCCGGCGTTCACAGGTATAAATTACAGGAATGGGATGATCCTTCCCCATGGGTCCCTTACCTGAATTTGTTGAAATCCTCCAGATTTGCATTCTTCAAGACAAGTTGAGTTTTATTGCAAATAAGTTGTAGGGAGCATTACAGGGCATTTGAGTTGAACACACACTTCAGAGAGGCTGTTTTAGTTGAACATGGGCAACTCACAGATGACTATCAATTGTCTAGCTATTTGGTTGGAGGGGTTCAAATGGTGACTTTGAAAAGGCACATACACATAGTGGCTTAGCCAGGCTCAGTTCAAATTGGTGAGTGTTTTGTTGTTGTTTTTTGTTAAACTATTTAATATCCCATGTGTTTTGTAATGACTGTTATACTAAATTGCATTTGAATTCATTTTCCTTTCTGTCTTTTTTGTAGTTGCGGTTAATGAAAGCTGAACCTCTGAAACACAATGACAGAACCAGAGAGACTGAGGATCATCCTTGGCGAAGACAATGCCAGGAAACTGATTTTTGGGAGTACCTGATTCGTTGGATGACATTTTCAAGAAGATAAAAGAGCCTTTTGCATTGAAGGGGGACATCAGACTTCAATTCCAGGACAGTGATTTTGGGAATTAGTTCATAAATTTGACATCAGTCACAGAAATACAACATAAAGGAACCCTAAAGGTTATTTATGTGAAACGTTGCACAGGCAAGGAGGGCCAGAAGTTGGGACATGTTGCAATAGCCTGCGGCCTCGACGATTCAACCTCCATTTCATCATTTAGCACAGATGCTGACACCGTTATTCTTTCATCTCCAGAGTCATCATAATCATCGTCCTCAAGATCCTCCACATGGCCAGTTGAATTTCCAATCCCACGGTTTTCGTATGACTCAGAAATACAGCTAGAAAAGGCCAATGCTGATTGCAAAGTAAACGGAACTCGTCTGAATCCATCTCCAAAGCTGAAGTCACATATCCTTGAAGCCTTAGCTGATAAGATCATCAAGTTCAAAGCATATCCTACAGATCTTGACCTTAATGCTGTGGCAGAGGCCCTCATCCAGAAGCACCTATGTTTAAAAGAGCTAGGATCCTTCAATGGATGCTATGGGTGGAAAATCAGTCTGAAGTATAAGATGGCAAACTTCCGCACTAAACTGAGAAATGTTGGTTGTCCT
This sequence comes from Amia ocellicauda, assembly GCF_036373705.1. NCBI lineage: Eukaryota > Metazoa > Chordata > Actinopteri > Amiiformes > Amiidae > Amia > Amia ocellicauda. Next base: position 26,945,190 of record NC_089863.1, read on the forward strand.
GAGGTGAGTGTAAATTCTCTGAAGAATAAACCACAAGACCAGTGCTATGCTGCCTTGAAAGTCAAAAAGCCAAGAAGGGCTGAAGTTAATTATTGTCCTGAGTATCCAAGGGGAGAAACATCTGACAGTCTGGAGAGAGAGAGAGTGTAACTTCTGTCCGAGATCAAAAAAAGAAACAATGAAATAAAAGTAGTAAAGTAGTGAAGGAGAAAATGCAGAAAACATTTTCATATAGATGACAAGAGGTTGTGCAGGAGAATCCAATGGTCAACACTCTTCAGTGTCAGTGAAGTGAGTATACAGTGTTTCCATTAAGAGGAAGATCATTACATAAGTATTGCATTAATTTAATACTCTGCCTAGAAATGAATGATACTTTCTTAAAATGTATCTTTTCCCTCCTTCGTTGCAGATTAATGCTGAGTTCATGCGAATAACCACATACCCGCCAACAACACAGATTTTTTACAATGTTGGACCAATACTCTGACAGATTGATGAGGCTCTTCCTCAGCAAGGGTGGTGTCACTGGCAGAAAGATCAGGAACATTATGGTAGCCATTTCCCAGGTAAAATCTTGGAACTCCAGCATAACTTCCTACATCTTTCAATAAGCCTGTATGCCATTAACCTTTGTTATAGTAACTACCATTGCTCCAAATTGTCCAGCAATCACGGTGTGTTTCTGTTAATGACTCTTAATATGCATAATCTGTGTTTGTTTTCCGAACAGAATGCCAGAATTCATACAAGAAGAGAGTGCATTCTCAAGGCACTGTGTACTTACTTAAATGAGGACCACGAAAAACTTGTGAAAGAATTCATGGATAGTTAATGTCTATGTTTAGTTTATTTTCCATGTGGATGCTTACTCACTTCAAGGGAGTTTATATTTTCTATATCTATATCCACTGTATTTGTTTTCATTTATTTGTGTTTCTAAATCCAGTCCTGGGGTATCACCAACAGGGCTGGTTTTACATCTTTCCATTCTCCTGTCACACCTAATGGTACCTAAATTAGGAGAATTAGACCTAGAATGTGATACTCGAGGACTACATTTAAAAATACAAATCGGTCAAACCTGTGCTTACTCCTTGTTTCATATTTGTCTTTTGTCCCTTTCAAATTTACTAGGACTCTGAACCATCCAGCACCAAGAGGGACATGGAGCAAACTGTGATGGCAGTGTCGTCATTCGTAGTGAGGGAGCAGAGGCCACTGATGATCCTGTGGATGTTGGTGTTTTGATTGAAGGTGTAGACTGACAGTGACTGACATTGTGACTTTCAGTTTAACACAGAGCTTGTCTTTTGAATAAGCTGTTTTTGTTGCACTGTTAATTGATGCTCTATCAGAGGAAATGCTTATGTGACAATGTTTTGAAATTGTGATTTGTTTTTCAAGTGAAGCAATGCTGGTTAAGTATGATTTGGGCACATTTGAAGCATCACAGTGTTGTTGTTTTTTTTTTCTTATGATAATGACATGGTGGTATTATCGTGTAGTATGTACAGATGACAAATGTGAGGAGTTGCCTTTTGTGAGACATCTTGAAACTCTAAAAAGAATTTGAAGTTGCCTGAAAATGTGATTATAGTTGTGATGAATGTGCGCTGTTAAAATAAACTCTCATTCTGTTAAGTCAGTTGAATGGATCATTGTCATAATATTTTTGTGTCAAACCAAACTAAATGGAATGATTCTGAATAACCTAAAATAATCAGCTTAGATCAACTGTGTAAATTTATGGTAACTATATACAGTTGAACTTAATTGGAATACCACAAATCAATTCACTAAACTGAAAGATTTCAAGAATGTTGGACCTAAATAAATTACTTTTGTTGAAGTAAAGTAAATAATGTGTGTCAGGCTGATGCATACAGTATAGGTTGAGGTTAAACACTTTGGTAGAATGGATCATTGTGTCATAATTATTTTATGTTGATCCAACACATGATTTCTTTGAGTGTAGCAATCAATAATTGAAGTGGTCTAAATGTAAAACTATATATATATATATATATATATATATATATATAGTCTTCTGTGGAAGGGACAGGACTAAAAAAAGATTGATCAATCATTGCATTCGGTCCGAATGTAATGATAGGATGTCCTTCCTGTCTGTCAATCTATATTTGCATACCGCCGCGCAACTTGTTCGCGCAGACAATCATACGTCATCAGCGCAGAAACCTTGACGCTGTGCAGAGCGAGCGCGAGAATGGAAGGCGAGCCGCAGCTACTATTTTTAAAAACATAATAACCGTAAATAAGATGTTTACGTTCGTTATTATTGTAATGTCTAACCTGCGAATGAGACATGCGGTTCTGAAACAGTTGCGATCGATCCCACCAACACTTTTCTCTTCCTGGCGCTGAGACTCTGCTCTGTGTGTGCGCATGTGTGATAAAGGGGGCGTGGTTTTGGAGACGCCTCTGAAGCGAGGGCGGCTCTATGCTTTCAAAACAAGCTGCTAACTGCTGGCCTCTCAGGATTGCACACCCTAGCTTTAATCTCTGGAAAGAGATGTTTCTGTAAAATACAAGGGACAGACTAAAACGAATGACAAAACAGAATGCCCATAGACTACAATGGGGAAAACAGAAGGACGGTCTATATCTCCAAATCCCACAGGAATCCTAAAATACCAAATGCGCTTTCTTTAAAATAACCTCATATATAAAATAAAAATGGAATGACAGCTGATTTCCATGGAATAACAGCATTGTTGTCACAAAACAGAAATATTTTGATTTACAAGCAGGTCTCACAAGTCTCACAATATTTCTATACACTTTATTATTAAGGGTGATTTACGAATTGTATATCTTGCACCTGTATTGTTGGAAAAGCAGCAACTGTTTGTTAGTTTGTTAGTGAATTCAGCCAGTAACCTAGTTACACTGTGTAGGCTGTGATTATTTAGCATTTGTTTAACATTACTACGAGCTATTGTTCAGTGTAACTGCGTGTATCTGGCACTGTCTTTGTCTGTATTCAGATATTAAGCGGCCAGTAATTGTGCTATTAGCAGTCCTGCGTGGGAGGGAGGGCCATCCTGACCAGCCTTGTGTCATTCAACGCAACACAGGTGTGCACTGTCCTCATTAGTTACAGGTGAAGTATTTAACAGCCCCCCACCCCTCTGCGCCAGCAGTCAGCGCCAGAAGCCTCAGTGCCCCCCTTCCGAAGGGCCCCATCTCCAAAGGGCAGGGACTCTAGCTGCGGGGACTCACAAGGGCCTCTTCTCCAAAGGGCAGGGACTCTAGCTGCGGGGACTCACAAGGGCCCCTTCTCCAAAGGGCAGGAACTCTAGCTGCGGGGACTCACAAGGGCCCCATCTTCAAAGCGCAGGGACTGTAGCTGCGGGGACTCCAGTGAGGAGAAGACTGCGGGGAGACGCTGCACAGCAACAACAGGCAACCATGACGATCTCTCCTATTCCTGTTCTGCTCTTTCCTTCCTCTCGGTGTGCACCTGCGTGCCACTGTTTCCCTAATCCCTCCAACCTCATCTCTCTGCCTCTCCCCTCCTCCTCCCTCTCCTCTACTCCACTCTCTGGAGGCCTGTGGAACTGCCACTCAGCTTCCAACAAGGCCGACTACATCTCTGCCTTCGCCTCCCACCAGTCTCTGGATTTCCTCGCTCTCACCGAGACTTGGATCTCCCCAGACAACTCTACCACCCCTGCTGCCTTATCCTCTCTCTTTGTCCTGTCCCACTCCCCTTGTCTTACTGGGCGGGAAGGAGGAACAGGGCTCCTGCTCTCCCCTTCTCTCATCTTCTCTGTCCCCCCTCTCTCTCCTCTATCTCATCCCACAGCTTTGAATTCCATGCAGTGGAAATCACCTCTCCCTCTCAACTCTTCCTTCTAGTTCTCTACCGTCCACGTGGTCCACTCACCTCCTTCCTGGACTAACTCGACTTCCTTCTCTCCTTTCTCCCCTCGCTGTCCTCATCTACCATCCTCCTGGGAGACTTCAACATCCACCTCTCCAAACCTTCCCACTGTGCCGGTTTTCTTCCTCTCCTTCATTCCTTTAACTTCTCTCTCTCCCCATCTCCCCCCACTCACAGGGCTGGCCGCCAGCTAGACCTAATCTTCTCAAGAGGCTGCTCCCCTTCAACACTTTCCGTGACACCCATGGACATCTCAGACCACCACTTCATTTCCTTCTCCCTTTCCCTCCCCTCCCCTCCCTCCCCTCTCCTCCCACTCCCTCTGTCACTTTCCATCGTAATCTCCGCTCTGTCTCCCCCTCCACCCTTGCCTCCACTGCCGTCACTCTCTTGCCTTCCATTGACTGTTTTTCAAATCTATCTGTCAACTGTGCTACCTCCTCTTTGTTCTCCTCCCTCACCTCCTCCCTTGACTCACTCTGTCCTCTCACATCTCGTCCTGCCCGTACCTCCCCTCAGCCTTGGCTCTCTGGTGTTCTCCGTGCAACCCGAACTAGACTGCGTGCCGCCGAACAGAAGTGGAAAAGGACCAAACTCCCAGCTGCCCTTGAACTCTACCGCTCCCTACTGTCCACATTCTTGTCCTCTCTCACCTCAGCCAAGAAGTCTTACTTCCAATCTCTCTTCGAATCAACTATCAACAACCCTCGCAAACTCTTCTCCACCTTCTCCTCCCTCCTTGCCCCCCCTCCCCCTCCTCCTCCCCCATCTCTCACTGCTGAAGACTTCGCCTCTTTCTTCTCCTCCAAGATTGCAGACATCCGCAGGCTCTTCAATACTCCACCCTCATCTCCCATCACACCGATACCTCCCACCGACCAAGTTTCCTTTTCTTCATTCTCACCTCTCTCAGATGCTGAAGTCTCCACTCTCCTCCTACGTCACAAACCCACAACGTGTGACCTGGACCCTCTCCCTTCTCGTCTCTTCCAAGCAACCACTCCTGATCTTCTCCCCTTCATCTCCTCCCTCCTCAACTCCTCACTCCTCTCTGGCTGTTTCCCCTCTGCATTTAAACAAGCTGCTGCCATCCCACTGCTCAAGAAACCAACCCTTGATGCCACCTCTCCTCAAAACTACCGCCCTGTCTCCCTACTCCCCTTCCTCTCCAAGACTCTCGAGCGGGCGGTCCACTGTCAGCTCTCTGACTTTCCGTCCCAACACTTACTCCTTGATCCTCTGCAATCCGGCTTCCGCACAGCTCACTCCACTGAGATGGCTCTTCTGGCAGTCACTGACTCTCTCAGCCGTGCTCGGGCAGCCTCCCCCTCCTCAGTCCTCATCCTCCATTACCTCTCTGCAGCATTTGACACCGTTGATCACTCCATCCTCCTCTCTTGCCTCGCTGACCTGGGACTGCTCTCACCTGGTTCTCCTCCTACCTCAGTGACTGGTCCTACCAAGTGACATGGCGAGGCTCCTCATCCACCCCCCAACCTCTCCTCACAGGCATTCCCCAAGGCTCCGTCCTGGGCCCGCTCCTGTTCTCTCCCTACACTCGCTCCTTGGGCCCCCTCATCGCTTCCCATGGTTTCTCCTACCACTTCTATGCTGATGGTGCCCAGATCTTCCTGACTTTTCCCTCTTCTGACCCTCTCATCCCCTCATGCATTTCCTCCTGCTTGTCTGCCATTTCTGCCTGGATGCACTCTCACCACCTCAAGCTCAACGTCTCCAAATCAGATCTCCTCTTTTTCCCCCACTCTTCCTCACCTTCTGCTGACCTCCCCATCTCGATCCCCTTGGAATCCACCACACTCCTTTTTCTTCCGCTTAAAATCTAGGAGTCACCCTTGATCCTGCACTCTCCTACTCCCAACACATCACCACGCTGACACGCACCTGCAGATTCTTCCTGAGCAACATACGCTGGATCCGTCCCTTTCTCACCAACTACTCAACTCAGCTACTCGTCCAGTCACTGGTCCTCTCCCGCCTGGACTACTGCAACTCCCTCCTGGCCGGCCTGCCTGCATCCACTACCCACCACTCCAGCTCATCCAGATCTCTGCGGCTCATCTGGTATTCTCTCTGCCATGATTCGCACACGCTACTCCACTGATCCGCTCCCTCCACTGGCTCCCGATAGCGGCACACATTCAGTTCAAGACTTTGACCCTCACCTACCGCTGTCTTGACCACACTGCACCAAGCTACCTTCAGTCACTCGTCTCTCCATACATCCCCTCCAGACCACTGCATTCCTCCAGTGCCAGAAGGCTAACTCTGCCTCCTCTCCACTCTCCTTCCTCCAGAGCCGCTCCTTCTTATCCCTGGCCCCTAAGTGGTGGAACAACCTGCCCACCGAAGTCAAAACAGCAGAGTCCTTGACCTCATTCCGGCGCTTACTCAAGACGCATCTCTTCCGACAGCACTTGTAATATTAGTCCTCTATCGCTGCTAGATAACACTTCAGCTTTATTATGCTTCTCACATTCTTGATTATTTTCCTCCTTGCTCCCTTTCCCGTAGCCCTCGTCTGTAACCCTACATCTTGACAGCACTTAGCTTTCACCGTCCAGGATGTAGGGAGTCTCTTACTGTACTTGTGTAAATTGTAAATTGGAATTTGTAAAATGTATTATCTTGAATTGCTATGTTTTATCTAGTTGAATTTGTAATGATTGATGCCTTGTACTTCTATTTTTTTGCACTTTGTTTGCACTTATGTTGTAAGTCTCCCTGGATAAGGGCATCTGCCAAGAAATAAAAATAATAATAATAATAATAATAATAATAATAATAATAATAATAATAATAATAATAATAATTTACAATTGTAAGATATCGCATTATTTGTACATAAATGTAGATGATAGAATATGTATATATATATATATATATATATATATATACAGTGAGGGAAAAAAGTATTTGATCCCCTGATGATTTTGTACGTTTGCCCACTGACAAAGAAATTATCAGTCTATAATTTTAATGGTAGGTGTATTTTAACAGTGATAGACAGAATAACAGCGAAACAATCCAGAAAAACGCATTTCAAAAAAGTTATACATTGATTTGCTTGTTAATGAGGGAAATACGTATTTGATCCCCTATCAATCAGCAAGATTTCTGGCTCCCAGGTGTCTTTTATACAGGTAACGAGCTGAGATTAGGAGCACTCTCTTAAAGGGAGTGCTCCTAATCTCAGCTCGTTACCTGTATAAAAGACACCTGTCCACAGAAGCAATCAATCAATCAGATTCCAAACTCTCCACCATGGCCAAGACCAAAGAGCTGTCCAAGGATGTCAGGGACAAGATTGTAGACCTACACAAGGCTGGAATGGGCTACAAGACCATCGCCAAGCAGCTTGGTGAGAAGGTGACAACAGTTGGTGCGATTATTCGCAAATGGAAGAAACACAAAATAACTGTCAGTCTCCCTCGGTCTGGGGCTCCATGCAAGATCTCACCTCGTGGAGTTTCAATGATCATGAGAATGGTGAGGAATCAGCCCAGAACTACACGGGAGGATCTTGTTAATGATCTCAAGGCAGCTGGGACCATAGTCACCAAGAAAACAATTGGTAACACACTACGCCGTGAAGGACTGAAACCCTGCAGCGCCCGCAAGGTCCCCCTGCTCAAGAAAGCACATGTACAGGCCCGTCTGAAGTTTGCTAACATCTGAATGATTCAGAGGAAAACTGGGTGAAAGTGTTGTGGTCAGATGAGACCAAATTCGAGCTCTTTGGCATCAACTCAACTCGCCGTGTTTGGAGGAGGAGGAATGACCCCAAGAACACCATCCCCACCGTCAAACACGGAGGTGGAAACATTATGCTTTGGGGGTGTTTTTCTGCTAAGGGGACAGGACAACTGCACCGCATCAAAGGGACGATGGACGGGGCCATGTACCGTAAAATCTTGGGTGAGAACCTCCTTCCCTCAGCCAGGGCATTGAAAATGGGTCGTGGATGGGTATTCCAGCATGACAATGACCCAAAACACACAGCCAAGGCAATGAAGGAATGGCTCAAGAAGAAGCACATTAAGGTCCTGGAGTGGCCTAGCCAGTCTCCAGACCTTAATCCCATAGAAAATCTGTGGAGGGATCTGAAGGTTCGAGTTGCCAAACGTCAGCATCGAAACCTTAATGACTTTGAGAGGATCTGCAAAGAGGAGTGGGACAAAATCCCTCCTGAGATGTGTGCAAACCTGGTGGCCAACTACAAGAAACGTCTGACCTCTGTGATTGCCAACAAGGGTTTTGCCACCAAGTACTAAGTTGAAGGGTCAAATACTTATTTCCCTCATTAACATGCAAATCAATTTATAACTTTTTTGAAATGCATTTTTCTGGATTTTTTTTTTTGTTATTCTGTCTCTCACTGTTAAAATACACCTACCATTAAAATTATAGACTGATCATTTATTTGTCAGTGGGCAATCAGCAGGGAATCAAATACTTTTTTCCCCCACTGTATATATATATATATATATATATATATATATATATATATTAGGGTTGTCAAAAATACTGATACTTTGCTAACGTTAGAACCACCGAGATTTCAACGCACCCAAAAAATTTGTCTGTTTATAAAACAGCTATGTGACGAAAATGAAAAATAAACAGTTAAACTTAATATTTCTACAAATGAACCTCACACAACATTTCCACAGCAGCAACACTGCATTTACATTGACAATGTAATATTTATTTTATTTTTTCAAAACGAGCACATATAGGCTACATAAACATGAACAAACTAATACATTTTGCACAATAAACATCAGTGCAGGAACATGCTTTTCAATTCAACACTGTAGTGCTTTTACCACAGACTGCATTTCAACAACGTGAAACAGCGACAGGTCTGTTTATCTTGCATTTAGCATCCTGGCAGGGTCTTTATTCTGTGTGCAACACTGGGTGAGGGGCATCTTCAGTCCTGTAGATACTGAATTGTAGTGCCAACAGCAGTCTAATAAATGCTAACAGCAGCCAGCCTATTGCCAGCCCTGCACCCGATATAAAATTAGCACATGATCAGACAGTGAATGATCAAGGCATTGATCCAGAGACCTGGGTTTGCAAGGAGATCAAGAGGAAAATTAGAAACTTGCTGAGCCGATGATAGGACAGGAAGATGAGAGCTAGAGCAGGTGTGATTCTTCAATTGTGTATATTTTGTATTGTGTATATCTGCTTGTAACCCATGGCCAACAATAGTGAGGGCAAAAAACGGAAATCAACTTCTAGGTCCCCTTCAATTTAATGAAGGAACAAGACAGTAGTGCAGTATTGCCATTTAATACAGAAGTTAAAAATAATAAATTACAAGATCTTCTTTGCTAGGTAACAATTGATCTATATTCAATTGGAGGTTTTTAAACATGAAGGCATTGCCACTGGAGTTCTGCACACTTTGATCAACTTATAATTCCTCAAAGTTCTTAAAGCACGTTATATAAGGCAGGCAATCAGGACCTCAGAACACTGGTGCAACCACTTATGCCCCGGGACTACCCCGTCTCACCCGCTACATGCTAATGAAATAAATAATGATAATAATATATTAATATATGTCGTCAGCTCTCAACACGACACAAATTATTTCACAATGACTAAGTTTATTACAAAGCCCAGATTGTCGGTTTTATTTTAACTGCAGTCCGGCTGCTGAAGAAAGTATTTATAACATATTACATTCAACGAGTTGACAGCAAACGCCATATAGGTATTTCATTCAATTTTGTAGTAACATATCAGAACACATCAGTGGGAGAAATTCACACAGATACGAAGAGATATTTACTTTTGTATTGCAAATGCCGCACAAAATATGCAGCTATGCGGGTATAGTGTTCACTGATTCCAAACAATTTAAAAATAACACGTGTATTTACAAAACAAATATTATTGATTCAGCTATATCTAAAGACATATTCATAATATAGGCCTAGGTAATGCTGCACCATTTCATTTTACATTTTCTGGCCATGTACCGTTAAGATTCTTAACAGACATGGCTTAATCTATTAAAACGTAAATTACACAGTCTACATGAGTTACCTTTACTATACCCAGTATTAAAATTGATTAAAGGATCAACTAATCTACATTTATGTACACTGCAAGTTCAACCTTATCTGAAAAAATAAACTGTGTAAATGGGCAACTCTGTAAAATAATGCGATATCTTACAATTGTAAATCACCCTTAATAAAGTGTCTAAATCTAAGTGTATGGAAATACTATAAAGACTATTAATAATTATAATCTGTATTATATATTTATATATTGCCTGTCATTTACTGTATTATTGTAAGAGTCTATATAATGACTGGTGTGTGTTGCATGCATGCACTGAAAAAAAAAGAATTGTGGATTAAGTAAATTATACATATTTAATATTCTTAAATATTATGTTAAAACATTGTTTTTGTTACTTTTACTAAAATCACTTAAGACAAACTTAAGTTGTGACAGATCAGAATTACTTAAAATATTTACGTTTGAACAAAACAAGAAAAGCTAGTAAAATTTTTAAATGATTCTAAATAAGTAATGTTTAATTAATTTATTTTAGTTTGACCAGCTAAATTAGTTACTTGACCCATGTAAATTGCTTGGTTTGATACCCAGAATCAACTACGTTCATGAATGTTGAATCCAAGTAAATGACAAACTCTTGCATCTGTTTTTCAGTTGCTGCCTAATTAATGCTTACTTCATTATTTCAATAAAACAAACTAATAAAAGTCAACCTTTTTAGCAAGGGACACTTTAATGTGGTATAGAAGTTGAGTAAAAATGTATAATCTAAATTCAGTTATTACAGTCTACAACAACATGTCTTGGTGTCTTTGTATACATTTTTAAAATTGAAGGTACTTAAGGATTTAAGGTCCACAAACCATACAAAATTAAGCACTGACAACTTAAAATAACTGCAAGTTACAAATACTTGACGGATATTTATTAAGTATTATCAACTGTTTTTTCAATATATACAGACTTATTTACTATTGTTATTGGCTTGTATGATCATAACCCTTCTGACTTATAGTTAGAAGGCACAGACCAAGACGTGTTGTTGTTTGTTTGGATTTATTAATTTATTGAATTGATATTGAGTATCGTGAAATTGAACTGGTATTGTATCGAAGTTCAAAATTCTAGTATCGTGACAACCCTAATATATATAGGCAGTCAATCCAATTTGTTATGTTTTCAGTGTATTTTTGGTATTCCAGGCCTGTCATTCCATGCCATTCCACATTAATGTATTATATAAGGTTATTTTAAAGAAAGTGTATTCAGGATTTTAGGATTATTGTTTTCCTTCTGTTTTCCCCATTGTAGTCTATTGGGCATTCAAATCCCCATTATAGAAATAATAATAACAAACTTTTAAATCAATATAACCGTTATTGTTACGTAGCTCTGCACACTGGCCATTATTGGGGGGGGGGGGGGGAAGAATTATATATACATATATATATATATATATATATATATATATATATATATATATAAAGCCCTGACCTCATATACACACCAATCAGCCATAACATTATGACTACTGACCGGTGAAGTGAATAACACTAATAATCTCGTTATCATGGCACCTGCCAGTGGGTGGGATATATTAGGCAGTAAGTGAACATTTTGTCCTCAGAGTTGATGTGTTAGAAGAAGGAAAAATGGGCTGCGTAAGGATCTGAGCGACTTTGACACGGGCCAAATTGTGATGGCTAGACGACTGGGTCAGAGCATCTCCAAAACTGCAGCTCTTGTGGGGTGTTCCCGGTCTGCAGTGGTCAGTACCTATCAAAAGTGGTGGAAGGAAGGAAAAGCGGTGAACCAGTGACAGGGTCATGGGCGGCCAAGGCTCATTGATGCACGTGGGGAGCAAAGGCTGGCCCGTGTGGTCCGATCCAACAGATGAGCTACTGTAGCTCAAATTGCTGAAAAGGTTAATGCTGGTTCTGATAGAAAGGTGTCAGAACACACAGTGCATCGCAGTTTTTTGCGTATGGAGCTGTGTAGCCACAGACCAGTCAGGGTGCCCATGCTGACCCCTGTCCACTGCCGAAAGTGCCTACAATGGGCATGTGAGCATCAGAACTGGACCACTGAGCAATGGAAGAAGGTGGCCTGGTCTGATGAATCATGAGTTCAAGGTGTTGACTTGGCCTCCAAATTCCCCAGATCTCAATCCAATCGAGCATCTGTGGGATGTGCTGGCCAAACAAGTCCGATCCATGGAGGCCCCACCTCGGACTTAAAGGATCTGCTGCTAACGTCTTGGTGCCAGATACCACAGCACACCTTCAGAGGTCTAGTGGAGTCCATGCCTCAATGGGTCAGGGCTGTTTTGGTTGCAAAAGGGGGACCTACACAATATTAGGCAGGTGGTCATAATGTTATGGATGATCAGTGTATATATATAATGTGTGTGTGTTAGTATTTGCTTGAAGATCATGTGACAATGCTTTGTTCAATGTAACTATGTAATTTGTACTCTGAGTACTTTTTAAATGAGCTACTTTTTACTTTTACTTGAGTAACATTTCATCAAAGTAGCAGTACTTCTACTTGAGTAGGATTTTCAGTTCTCTTTCCACCTCTGGCCTTCTGTTAGCGTTAACGATCAAAATGAATATTGAAAAGTGTACATTGGAACAGCAAAAACACAATGGAAATGCAATACGTATGGTTGTTAATGCCAGTATTTATTCAATACAAAATGTAAACATATAACATATATAAAGCGGTATCTTACTTCCATTTCACCATGAAGACCTTACAGTCGATCGCTGCTTGCAAACTCCAATCTCCAGTATTATATTTTCCCATTTTTGTGTTTAAAATAATTCTAACCTGTCACAAGCTCTATGATATCAGATTGGTTACATGCCTTTAGAAAGCAGGACATATATGACGCACCTGAGTGGGTAATTTATTTCTTGAAGGCGGGACTAAGCACAGTGACAGTGACTAATTAGGCAATGTGAAATGTACTAAATGAAAATAGAATGCATATCATTATTAGGCATTGTACTGATATATATATTATCACTTATTGTCATTAATACATTACTTCTTTATTTTTAGGATTTTTTCTCCATGAATTTCCATGTATAGCGCCAATAGTAGCCCGGGCCCAGTCACCTCCCACTCCTGCAATCACAATCATAGATTTTTTATTTTATCTTTTAAACCTGGCCAGTAGGAAATCAACCTGCCCAGATCAAACATCTGTGACTCTCTGCCCCCACCCCTCCCCCAAGTGCGTCACAGGCTGGCAGGAGGCAAAGACACAGGGCTGCGTGCACACAAGAGCAAATCTGACCAAGCAAAGATGACATACATACAGAATACTTTGTAACAACTTTTCCCAAGCCGCATGGACACCTTTGCTGGCTCGGGCCCCAGGGCTTGAGCCCTGGTAAGCCCTTGCATTAAGTAGGGCCTTCAGTTCAGACAGACAGACAGATGCACAGGCCAACAAGCAGACAGACAAATTGACACAGAGGAGAACAAGAAAATAATAAACCGATAGAGTGGCAACATAGACAGACCTATAGTGGTCAGTTGTATCTCCAGGTGTTGTATTTGTAATATTTGTCTTAAAAGTGCTGGTCAAAAAAGGAGAAGGACTATTTTTCAACAGTCAAATTAAAAGTTGATAAATCTGTTGTATACTCCCAGGTTTGTGTTAGTGACATTACCCCCATGTGTGAAATTAGTGGTGGCAGTGTGCATGGTGGGAGGAAGTCAGTGGGGGGTAGAGGGGGTGTTGTTTATGGTTTGGGTATGGAGGGCTGGTGTGGCTAAAATTCCAGGGCTGTATTTTGGTCCCAGTCCACCCCTGATCACTGTTATTACTCTCACTGGCCACTGCTCCTGCTGCACCCCCTCAGAGAAATCTGCATCATTCAGTCTGTGTGACTGACAGGAGAGATGATTAGTGGGGCTGCGTTTTTACCTCCATCATTGAGGTCAGGGCTGAATAATGGATAGAGTTTCTCAGTGAAGGTGTCAGTGAAAGTGTAGATATGAGACCTGGCCTCCACATTGTAAAAGGAGACCTGCCCCCCCTCATAATCTACAAACACCCCCACCTTACAGGGCTTCAGGCTCAGGGGGAGGGAGTTGACGAATTAGCATCAAACTTGTTTTCATTCCTCAACCACACAGTCCAGTAACCATTCTCAGGAGTATATATAAAATTCCCCTTCCTGTTGATGGATTCTCTGGCAACTCCTAAAGTCCAGGCAGTCTTCTCCCCCACCTCCACCTCCCAGTAGTGTCTCCCTGAACTGAAACCCTCCTTTCCCAGGACACTGACAACAGGATCAAATCTCTCTGGATTGTCAGGGAGAGCCTGTCGATTGCTTCCATCTCTCACTTGTTTCCCATCCTCAGACAGGATGAGCCAGGGAGCAGCTGTATTGGGGTCCAGAGTCACATCCACTGTGGAGCAGAGAGGAGAGAACAATGAACAATTTACATGTTTTTTGTATTTTATGTATATAGTTTCAAACCCTTTGAGAGGGAGATTTTTGAGTATGAGGTATTTTAGAAGATCACACTGCTGTCGTAAGAGAAGAGAAGAGTTTGTGTTGCATTGAGCTCCTCTCAGCTGTGCTGCTAGACTGAGTGAATATTGCTGATGGTACTGCTGTGGACTGGGCTCAGGTCAGCTGGGATTCCTCAGAGCCACTGATCCCCATGGAGAGCACCTTGAAGAGCTGTTAGAGCTTCATACAGGTGTAGCATTATGTTGGGTGTATTTTGATAAGAGCATTGTAGCTCTGAGCTGAAGCACTGATCTAAAGAAGACCTCTCCCCCCCAAAGTTATCAGATTTCCTTAACTCATCAGCTTGGAACTGGTTTACATCAAAGTGACAGTTTTGGGGAGGATGGCACCGAGAATAGGCCAAATAGTTTGGAATCCTGCTATGAGATGTCTGGAGAAAGGGGCCTGTAGGTAATCAAAAAACTCTTTGAAATGGACGAGAGCCGAAATCCAGACACCAAGCTATGAACCCGGGCCAACCGGCATTTCCAAAAGATGGCATGGATTGACATCAGTCATAAATCAAGCCCCCTGAAACCGAAATCCAATCTCAAAAACTCAAGAACCAATCACCTATTGATCTGACAGACGTATAAAGAACAGCGCACGGCCTCTTTTTCTCTCTCTCTCACCTGAACCAGTAACTCGCTGCCACAGCTCAACCTGTAGCTCTGTTGCCCGAACCGGAACCTGAAACCAACCAAGTCTTTGCTGGCAACAGAAGAGTTAAACTGGGAGAAGGAGATTGAGCCGTACGAAGAATTCTTTTAAAGGACTTTATTAAATTAAGAACTTTAGAAACTGCGCTGCCCGCCTGTGCCCACCTGATCAGTGGAGTTTTACAGCTGGACAATTGACTAAGTCGACTGTATACGAAAGTGTCAGTCATTTAAATAGCTATTGAGTCTTAAGAAACTCGACCCTTGGAACCAAACAGGGCCCTACTTTCCTCAAAGACTTTGTCTTCAAGTAACTACGGTGGAAACCCTGCTTACAAAGAAGATTTTGTGCACAACCTTGGAGCCTTCAAATCAGTGGAAAATCTGTTTGGAAAAGACTCTACATTCACGAAACCCCAACTTCCAGGTGCATCGACTGAGTGGAAGTTCTTGGACAAAGCCGAACCGGACTGCCTTTGTTCCAAACCACACGGACCTCGTGCCGTGTGCTGTTATCTGAGCCCGAAGCCAGAGAGGCCTCTCTGCGACGAACTTCAGATAAGTTTAATAGTTTGGAGTTCATGATTCATGACATTTGAGAAATCAATTAGAAATGTTAATCTGTGATTCATAACTCTAGAATGTGTAATATCATTTAGTTTTCTTAAATATAAATGTGTGTTGCATTAAACTGTTTTGTTGATAATTTTAGAAATAAAATCTGTCAACGCCGAGAAATGTCTTCTCATTCCTGTTTAACTGTTTAGTCTGAAATTGACACAAGTTAATAGACACCAGATTATTGGTGGCCCTGCCTATCCTTAATCATTGAATAATAATCAGTTAAGGGAAATTGTGGTAACAAGTAATGATAGGATCTTTCTCGGCACCTAAACGTAAATGAGACTGATATATATATATATATGTATATATATATATATATATATATATATATATATATATATATATATATATATATATATATATATATATATATATATATATATATATAACGAGAAGTTACCCGACATAAATACTAACCTGCGTAGTTATTTAATGTCTGACTAACAATACTAATGAGAGATTCACCTTCGTCTTACTAAGCGGTATTGTAGTCAATGTGTTTATAACCTTTTTTGTTTAACGATTTGTGTGATATCAAATGCGATCCCACGGTCTTTGATTTGTTGATCTAGAGTTGAATTTTAATTAGTTTTTCCCTTTTGTATAATTAGTGTAGTGCTACATTTAGTCTTTGTTTTTGAATAAATTTGACAATTTATATCTTTGGAATTGGTGTCTGCGTCCAATTATTACAGAAATTGAGTTCTAGAAGATTCCAGGATTCGTGATAAGGTGATACTATAAAATCACTTCTTCAATTGAAATGTATAAGTGTACCTTACGCTACACAGGTTTTGAAGGATTAAAATAATATGAATTGGTAAGGTTTATATGAAGCAGTTTGTTTTTCATGACTAAAGTTATGACAAAAATATTTGTCGTTGACTTGTTTTTGCAATCAAGCGACTTGTGCAGCCTCCACGCATATCATGGCAGTGGACCCCTGATCCAATAGGAGCGACCACAGACCCAAAGAAAAAACATACATACATAGCTGGCTAGTCAACAGAGTAGCCGAGCTGAACAATAATATACAATATGTACATACCGCGCAACAGCAAGACCTTCAATGCTGTCAGCGTGCAGTACAGGTGCATCCAATTCAACTGAATAGTACAAAGTGGAAGAGCTCTGTTGTGCTGACAATGAGATTTCGTACAATGAACTACACCGATCAGCCATAACATTATGACCATCTGGTTAATACTGTATAGGTCCCAAAACAGCCCTGACCCGTCGAGGCATGGACTCCACTAGAATTCTGAAGGTGTGCTGTGGTATCTGGCACCAAGACGTTAGCAGCAGATCCTTTAAGTCCTGTAAGTTGCGAGGTGGGGCCTGCATGGATCGGACTTGTTTGTCCAGCACATCCCACAGATGCTCGATTAGATTGAGATCTGGGGAATTTGGAGGCATTAATTCGCCGGTTCACTACTTTTCCTTCCTTGGACCACTTTTGAAAGGTACTGACCACTGCAGACTGGGAACACCCCACAAGAGCTACAGTTTTGGAGACCCAGTCGTCTAGCCATCACAATTTGGCCCTTGTCAAAGTCGCTCAGATCCTTACGCTTTCCCATTTTTTAGGACAAAATGTTCACTTGCTGCCTAATATATCCCACCCACTGACAGGTGCCATGATAACAAGATTATCAGTGTTATTCACTTCACCTGTCAGTGGTCATAATGTTATGGCTGATCAGTGTATACAGTGAGGGAAAAAAGTATTTGATCCCCTGCTGATTTTGTACGTTTGCCCACTGACAAATAAATGATCAGTCTATAATTTTAATGGTAGGTGTATTTTAACAGTGAGAGACAACTAACAACTAAAAAATCCAGAAAAACGCATTTCAAAAAAGTTATACATTGATTTGCATGTTAATGAGTGAAATAAGTATTTGACCCCTTCGACTTAGTACTTGGTGGCAAAACCCTTGTTGGCAATCTCAGAGGTCAGACGTTTCTTGTAGTTGGCCACCAGATTTGCACACATCTCAGGAGGGATTTTGTCCCACTCCTCTTTGCAGATCCTCTCCAAGTCATTAAGGTTTCAAGGCTGACGTTTGGCAACTCGAACCTTCAGCTCCCTCCACAGATTTTCTATGGGATTAAGGTCTGGAGACTGGCTAGGCCACTCCAGGACCTTAATGTGCTTCTTCTTGAGCCACTCCTTTGTTGCCTTGGCTGTGTGTTTTGGGTCATTGTCATGCTGGAATTCCCATCCACGACCCATTTTCAATGCCCTGGCTGAGGGAAGGAGGTTCTCACCCAAGAATTGACGGTACATGGCCCCATCCATCCTCCCTTTGATGTGGTGCAGTTGTCCTGTCCCCTTAGCAGAAAAACACCCCCAAATAATAATGTTTCCACCTCCATGTTTGACGGTGGGGATGGAGTTCTTGGGGTCATTCCTCCTCCTCCAAACACGACGAGTTGAGTTGATGCCAAAGAGCTCGATTTTGGTCTCATCTGACCACAACACTTTCACCCAGTTCTCCTCTGAATCATGCAGATGTTCATTGGCAAACTTCAAACGGGCCTGTACATGTGCTTTCTTGAGCAGGGGGACCTTGCGGGTGCTGCAGGATTTCAGTCCTTCACGGCGTAGTGTGTTACCAATTGTTTTCTTGGTGACTATGGTCCCAGCTGCCTTGAGATCATTAACAAGATCCTCCCATGTAGTTTTGGGAAGATTCCTCACCGTTCTCATGATCATTGAAACTCCACGAGGTGAGATCTTGCATGCAGCCCCAGACCGAGGGAGACTGACAGTTATTTTGTGTTTCTTCCATTTGTGAATAATCGCACCAACTGTTGTCACCTTCTCACCAAGCTGCTTGGCGATGGTCTTGTAGCCCATTCCAGCCTTGTGTAGGTCTACAATCTTGTCCCTGACATCCTTGGACAGCTCTTTGGGCTTGGCCATGGTGGAGAGTTTGGAATCTGATTGATTGATTGCTTCTGTGGACAGGTGTCTTTTATACAGGTAACGAGCTGAGATTAGGAGCACTCCCTTTAAGACAGTGCTCCTAATCTCAGCTCGTTACCTGTATAAAAGACACCTGGGAGCCAGAAATCTTGCTGATTGATAGGGGATCAAATACTTATTTTCCCTCATTAACATGCAAATCAATTTATATATTTTTTGAAATGCGTTTTTCTGGATTTTTTGTTGTTATTCTGTCTCTCACTGTTAAAATACACCTACCATTAAAATTTTAGACTGATCATTTCTTTGTCAGTGGGCAAACGTACAAAATCAGCAGAGGATCAAATACTTTTTCCCCTCACTGTATATATATATATATATATATATATATATATATTTTTATTTTTTTTATTTTTTTATTTTTTTTTTTTCTTCTTTTTCCTGGAGTTAAATAAACAAATAATTAGAAGGTGATTAGAAGTGAAGGCTTTTACATTCATCTTAATTCGTTTTTTTAAATATTATAATTAATTCAATTTAAAATAAATCAATACATAATAAGTAATGTCCCCACTTTGTGGAATCAAACCCACAGCCTCAGGTTCATAGCTTTGTTTCTTGACCACTATACACCAGCACATACACAGTAAAGTACCCTACTAATGCAGTCAACTGTCCTAATTAGGTGTAGTCTATATGAATGAATTATTGGAATTCATTTAAAATAAATATATGCATTGAGAAGTAGATCTGTGTATGGGGTTACAGCACTATATTACGTATGCTTTTTGGACATTCACAATACAGCACTTTTTTTTTTTAAGTACTTATCACGGGTAAAAGCGGACTACTCGTCCGCAGCACAATCACAGCACCATCGATCGACCCGCCCCTGCTTCCGATTTGTGCCTCGGGAAAGTCAAACCCCCCCCCCCCGCGGTGATTGACAAGCCTTAAAAACAAGTTCGTTTGCCAGATGAAATCAAAAGATCATTTGGCAAACAGCGCAATAAATTAATGAATTGATTTATGAATTTATTAATTAATTTTTGAATTATATATTTAATTTTGACCCTTATAATGTTTGTGTGATAGTTCATAGAGTGCACATAGGGAAAGCAGATTGCATACAGAATTGACGTGATTCGCAGACACAGTAGAAAGACAAGATACAGCAAGAAAAACAAATACAAAGTAGAAAAAAAAATCTGACATAAAACAGCTTATCCTTCAAAAACAAATCATAGATGCTGAGTCTGTTTACAACACTATGAAAGCCACTGACAGTGTGCTCTGTGCAAGAATAAAACAGCATGGCAGTGTGGTGGCTGGAATGAGTCACTGCATCAACAGTAAATAAAAGCCTGTGTCTATGTAATGCTTAAAGTGACAATATTCAAAAACCAGATGTTTCCCTGTTTACTATTATTTTTTTACTTCTGGCTGTTGGTAGTCTAATATAAAATGGCTATGATTTCTGTTCTGGAGGCCAGATTTTAATTTTTCTTTTTTACACAAGTTCATAAGTCTTTGAAGCTTCACTGTTTAGTGTCAAAAGTCTGCCTGGAGCACTAAAAAAGTGTTATATTGACCATCTTTTTTTATATAAGCATTTTTGTTTTTGTTTTCTGTATTAACTCTGGTGGGGCAAACAATTAATTATGATATTTTCTGAATCTCCAGTTTGTGCTGAGTGTTTCCATATAAGATACTTGCCTCTAGCCCCTGTAGTTACAGAGTTATAAGTTATGACAACCGTAAAATCAGATGAAAATCAGCAGACAACAATACACAAGAGAAAATCTGATGATGAAACCAAAAATGAAGAGGAGACAAAGAAAAAGAAAAGGCTGTTCAATGAAAAGTCAAGGTCTGGTCGAGAATGGCTGGTGTATAATCCAGTCAAGAAAATCATGTACTGCACCGATTGTAGGACGTACGGCAGTGAAAAGGTGAAGGATTAAATAAAACATGTTTGCAAAGTCCCGGAAGAGTCGCAGTAGGGGATCTCGCAGCTCAGCTCCTCGCTAAATAAAATCTGAAATGTGCGCAGCTGCAAAGGGGAGGGGCCTGTGTTTCTGGCGTGGCTTCCGGGGTGGGCGGGCAGCGCGAGAGAAACCACGAGCCAATCACAGTGCCTGAAATTTGAGTGACAGCGGGGGGCGCGAGAGCAGGACGGGCTGCGAGAAGAGCGACGCGTCAATAAAGCAGAGAAATCAAAACTGTGACGCCCGCGAATAGCGAACTACACAACTGTACTCAGCTGCGGCTGCATTTTCAGGAAGACGACACTTTCTTCTAATCATAAATGTAACCGCTGTGATGTACAGGTGTGTAGTTTGCTATTAGCGGGTGGGTCACAGTTTTGATTGTATCCGGCCCCACGATGGCGAATGAAGGTACAGAAATCTTCCGCTCCGCGCTGTAAATCGAAAGCATGAATCTTCCCGCTGAAACACAGTTACAAACCTGTATAGCGGCTACAAATATGAGTAGGAGAAAATACAATAATAAAAACAAAAGCTTGATGACAGCTGTGTATTTTTATTTTTTTATGTCTTCGCAGACAACCTTATCCAGGCGGTATGTATCTTCGGTCATATGTGAATACCAGAACAATGCAAGTCTCTTATTCAGGGACGCTTTAAATCACCGTTTACTTGTCATGTGCACTTTGTATTGACCTGTTTTGTAAGACTGACAATAAATAAATAAACACATATAATAATAATAATAATAATAATAATAATAATAATAACAACTAGAAGTTGCATGCAACTTTTAAGGCTTGCATGTTGTATCAGTAGGTTTCAGATTTGAGCAGGCATTTGTAGTTTAAATGCATGTGTTATTAAATGTGTAATTTTCTATTTCAATACAATGTAGCATACATTTGTGGTTTACATTTTTTCTCATGTGGGGTATGTATTCAAAGTCAGTGGACGTTAATATAAATTCCTTAATTGTTTGCTTCAATGATGTAAGGTACCATTGTATTTTTCACTTAATTCCAGCATATATGTGAAGTTTTCATTCTTGTGTCATTCAAAATGCAGACTGCAATTCCCAAGTTTGGCCAAATGATGGAGGTAGAGGTCCTACATAAGGAATGTCATGATGTGACTGACATGTGAAGCTGTCATCTTGGTTGGTGTGCAGCAGCCAGGTTTTGTGTCCTATCAACTTGGCTTAATCAATTTTGACAGATCTTTGTACTAGTCTAATCACTGACAATGTATGTACATTAGGCTATAGTTCTGAAGATATTTGCTCTCATAAGTGACATAATGTAATACAATTTGGTGAGTTTTTGAATTTTGATATAGGTTTTTCTGGCGTCTTTTGCAAACGTCATTTTCTTGTGGCTGCCATGTTGTTGCACACAGTCATTTGTCTCTTGCAGACGTGATAGATAGCAGTGTCTATGTAATACCTGCCAAGTTTCAGGGCACTGGGCTTTAGACTTCCGGAGTACTAGCTGTTTTCATTTTTGCATGCGGACACATGTTAAATGTTTTTTTCATTGGCCACAGCACCCATGGTTTTCACTGTGGCAACTCGCCGTTAACAATTTTCGTAGTACTCTTCAGTACTGTCATGCATACCAATTTGTGGCACAGTGGGTATAAGTGGCATGGAGTAGAAGGCACCAAAGCTTGAATCACAAAGCGCAGCCTGGCGGACAAAGCGTGAGACCGAGCAACTTCTGATGAACAAGCGTAACAGTAGGGCATAAGGTATGCATGTGTATGAAGTGGCATATGCATGTGTCCGTTGGTTTTGGAGAAGAAGATTTTTGTAGCATTTCACAATATGTCAATGTACATCATTGATTTTCCACAGTGCCAGCTGTGATAGCGGTGCTGATAGTGGCTTGGCGCTCCCACCACGTCCCCTACTGTAGTTTGAAAGGAGCCTGTAACATATAGGCTAACGCGGCACATAATTGTCTCCAGGGTGAGATGATGGTTGCGTGCAAATCTATTGTTCAATTTATCCTTCCGCAGGTGACACAATAACGCTATGCTGTGTCTATCAACCCGATAACGTCTTATTAAAAGGTGATCGGAAGGTCTAGAAAGTTCCGACGGATCTGAAAGTGTAGGGCTGGCATCGTCTTCCGCGCCTTCGGGCATCGATGTCTGCCATTATAATTGTAATTGTCATAATAGTTCACTTTCTCTTTTATAGATGGCGATATGGTGCGCATTCAATCCAGTTGCGTCATGCGTGTGTGATCTGTGATTAGTAATGAATGATTGACTGATGCTACATTATTAAAGGTTTCGTTATGCTGTTGCGTAAATGTTATATATATATATATATATATATACACGAGAGAGAGAGAGAGAGACTTATTTATATACGAAATTGCAGCCTTCTTTGTGTGTGTGTCAATGTAATGTGTCAACGGTGCAGCGCAGTACAGTAGTGTATAATTATCTCCGTGTTAAATAGGCTGCTGTGTCTAGGATAAAGGCATAACGTTGGCCACCTGCTACTAGATAATTGATTGTTCAGATTATTCCATATTTTCTAATATATATATATATTTTGTGTGTGGGCTTTTGCACCCAACGTGCAGTGCCTAAACGTCACACACTTGTATGTGTACTGTTTGCAAGTTATACAACCATATGTGCCTGTAACAATATTCTATAAATGTCATCCAGAGTCTCCAGACGCTTTACCTTTTTGTGTACATATTCATAATAGCAATTATACAGCTGCTGACAGTGTAATTCGATGTAGTGTTCGTGTCTTAAAAGTCGCCTTCATTCCCAAATATACATATAGCCCTCGGGCGTGGCTAGACCCTATTTAGTGGGGCTTCAGCCCCCCTACATTTTCTGTCAGCCCCCCTAAAAACATTACGATCAAAGACGTACGAAGCGACGGAGAACAGCGTCCAAACTGCCCCATTTTCCAGCCGCTATAACGGTCAGTGAGAAGCGCCGAGCAGCCTGTGGAGAGAGATGAACTGTAGAAATACTGTACTGTCCAACATCGGCTACAACATGATCCATCAAAATCCACATTTAATCCGTGTGAGTGCGCTGTATCCAAATGTATCAAACATGGAAACACCCCCGTTACATAGGGTGTAAGCTGAATATACATCGGTGTAGTGAGTACGAGTGAGGTGTAATATATACTCGATAGTAGCACTTTTCCCACGAAAGATCTGATAAGAAGGAATCAATAGTTAAGCAAGAGCAGAATAAACGAGTTAAACAAGTCATGAAACCAAAACGAAACGAAACGAACACTGACACATTGCTGAACAAAACACAATATAAAATGACATTCAATATCAACATATTTTCTCTCTGTGCACGAATAATAATTAACATTTCGTTTTTGTGGATGTTGGGCGCAACATCTAATGTATTATTATCGCACTGTGCAGTTATTTCACTGACACAGAGCCGCATTGTGAATAAAGCCGGAGCTGCGCTTCTCTCACTGCGCCTCAACCGCACAGGCTTCAGACAAGTGTCTGAAACTAGAGCAGCTGCGAGAGCATTTTCAGGGTGTTTTCTCGCAGATACCTTCTTGATTTAATGTAGCGAAAATGTAACCACTCCCACTGTATTGTTGGGCGGGATCAAATACAACTTTAACCAGCCGCTAATAGCAACCCGAACTAGTCTGTGTGCCGCCGAACAGAAGTGGAAAAGGACCAAACTCCAAGCTGCCCTCGAACTCTACCGCTCCCTACTGTCCACATTCTCGTCCTCTCTCACCTCAGCCAAGAAGTCTTACTTCCAATCTCTCTTTAAATCCACTGTCAACAACCCTCGCAAACTCTTCTCCACCTTCTCCTCCCTCCTTGCCCCCCCTCCCCCATCTCTCACTGCTGATGATTTCACCTCCTTCTTCTCCTCCAAGATTGCAGACATCCGCAGGCTCTTCAATACTCCACCCTCATATCCCATCACACCGAAACCTCTCACCGACCAAGCTTCCTTTTCTTCATTCTCACCTCTCTCAGATGCTGAAGTTTCTGCTCTCCTCCTACGTCACAAACCCACAACGTGTGACCTGGCAACCGCTCATGATCTTCTCCCCTTCATCTCCTCCCTCCTCAACTCCTCACTCCTCTCTGGCTGTTTCCCCTCTGCATCTAAACAAGCTGCTGTCATCCCACTGCTCAAGAAACCAACACTTGATGCCACCTCTCCTCAGAACTACTGCCCTGTCTCTCTACTCCCCTTCCTCTCCAAGACTCTCGAGCGGGCGGTCCACTGTCAGCTCTCGGACTTTCCGTCCCAACACTCACTCCTTGATCCTCTGCAATCCGGCTTCCGCACAGCTCACTCCACTGAGACGGCTCTCCTGGCTGTCACTGACTCCCTCAGCCGTGCTTGGCGGCCTCCCTCTCCTCAGTCCTCATCCTCCTTGACCTCTCTGCAGCATTTGACACCGTTGATCACTCCATCCTCCTCTCCTGCCTCACTGACCTTGGGATCTCTGGGACTGCTCTCACCTGGTTCTCCTCCTACCTCAGTGACCGGTCTTACCAAGTGACATGGCGAGGCTCCTCATCCACCCCACAACCTCTCCTCACAGGCTCCGTCCTGGGCCCACTCCTGTTCTCTCTCTACACTCGCTCCCTGGGCCCCCTCATCGCTTCCCATGGTTTCTCCTACCACTTCTACGCTGATGGTGCCCAGATCTTCCCGTCTTTTCCCTCTTCTGACCCTCTCATCCCCTCAGGCATCTCTTCCTGCTTGTCTGCTATTTCCGCCTGGATGCACTCGCACCACCTCAAGCTCAACCTCTCCAAATCAGATCTTCTCTTTTTCCCCCACTCTTCCTCACCTTCTGCTGACCTCCCCATCTCAATCCCCTTGGAATCCACCACACTCTCTCCTTCTTCTTCCGCAAAAAATCTAGGAGTCACCCTCAATCCTGTGCTCTCCTTCTCCCAGCACATCACCATGCTGACACGCACCTGCAGATTCTTCCTGAGCAACATACGCCGGATCCGTCCCTTCCTCACTGACTACTCGACTCAGCTGCTCGTCCAGTCACTGGTCCTCTCCCGCCTGGACTACTGTGACTCCCTCCTGGCCGGCTGCCTGCATCTACTACTCGCCCACTCCAGCTCATCCAGAACTCTGCAGCTCGTCTGGTATTCTCTTTCCATACATCCCCTCCAGACCACTGCGCTCCTCCAGTGCCACAAGACTAACTCTGCCTCCTCTCCACTCTCCTTCCTCCAGAGCCACTCCTTCTCATCCCTGAACCCTAAGTGGTGGAACGACCTGCCACCGAAGTCAAAACAGCAGAGTCCTTGACCTCATTCCGGCGCTTACTCAAGACGCATCTCTTCAGACAGTACTTGTAATATTAGTCTTCTATCCCTGCTAGATAGCGCTTCACAGTTTTATTATGCTTCTCACATTCTTGTTTTCCTCCTCGCTCCCTTTCCCGTAGCCCTTGACTGTGACCCTACATCTTGACAGCACTTAGCTTTCACCGTCCAGGATGTAGGAAGTCTCTTACTGTACTTGTGTAAATTGTAAATTGTAAATTGGAATTTGTAAAATGTATTTGGAATTACTGTTTTAGCCAAATTGAATTTGTAATGATTGATGCCTTGTACTTCTCTGTATTTTGCACTTTGTTTTGTTGTAAGTCGCCCTGGATAAGGGCGTCTGCCAAGAAATAAAAATAAGCTTAATAATTCCTAACAGTTAGTAGAATATGTTATATAAAAATCCTTGTACTCTACACTACACAACTGTACATCATGGGATTTAGTTAAAAAATTAGAAGAGAGTAGCATCTAACTAAACATCAAAGCGCGACTGAGTACAGTGGTGTAATGTTGTAGTAGCGGCTGTGTGAAAGCTATTTTATTCTCTTGCATTACGCCAGAAAGGAGCTGCGAGGTCGTTTTGCAGCGTAAATCGGGTTAGATTTAATACCATGATAGTTTAGCAGCGCGATATCCATTTGCAGACATGCGCTAATGCTTCTGCGAGTGACTCACAGTGCCAACATTTTTTATTTAATCCTGCCCAGGGTCTCTTTTGTGGTTGGGATAAGCAATTTAAAAGTCGAATTTGTTCTCTACTGCAGAGATTTCTTCTATTTTGTATTATTTACTGCTGTTTTTAATAAATATTTAAATAGACAAAGTTTCACTTGCTGTGCTTTTTCAGTTTAGTTTTTATCTTTTCAATTAATCTTTACACCCCTACACCACTTTTATTATATGCAATAAGAAGCTACTCTTTTTATCTCTTTGTCTTAATCGGTTGCATATGTCCTTATACAAAAGAAGCTTTAGACAAAACCTTATCAGAGCTGAATATTTGATGACTGTAGTGTTATACATTTTATGTAGTCTTGGGTGTTTACAGTGGTCATTTACATTTAAAAAGGTTGTAAATCTAGTTCTTCAAGTAAATTGTAGCACACCATAGTCAACTTTAATCAAATAAAACGTAATTTCCCAACAACAAAACTGTGGCTAGTGAAAATGCTGAGTGGCTAGTAACTTTGGAAAACCACTAGCCACAGTGGCTGGTTGAGCAAAAATGTCAAGCACTGGATTTCAGACTTCTTTTTAAAGAAGCACAAACAGGTAGATAAGGTGCAAACAGACCCCAGCCCTTGCATTACCACTGGACCCCAGAGCAGCTGCCTACCTGAGGCTAGTCAGTGTGGTTAGACTTCACAAGGACCCAGTCTACCACCACCAGGTGCATCTACCAGGCAGTCAGTCACATGCCCAGTTCAGAATGTAAGTTTAGCCTCAGCTTGTAATAATAATAATAATAATAATATATTTTATTTGGGGGATGCCTTTCTAGATAATCAAGGACATCTATATAAAATCAAGTAATACAATAAACATAGATTTTGATGGAGAAATACATAGGGACTGACAGTTACAAAAGAAACATCAGCTAAAATGTAGCCATGGGGCTATAGAAGGTAGGCGTTCTTAAAAAGATGAGTTTTTTAAAAGGTTTTTTAAAAGAGATGAGAGTGTCTGCTTGTTTTATTTGTGAGGGGAGTGCGTTCCAGATCCCAGATCCCAGCCACCCATGGTAGAGAGACGGAATGGGGGGGGGGTGATAAGGAGATTAGCAGAAGAGGAACGGAGGGAGCAGGAAGGGGCATAAGCTGGGAGAAGGTCCGACAGGTAGGAAGGTGCCAGGTTATGAAGGGCTTTGTAAGTAAGGAGGAGCGACTTAAAGATGATACGGTAGTGCACACGGAGCCAATGTAAATGGATAAGGACTGGTGTGATATGTTCAGATGATCTAGTGCAGGTAAGTATTCTGGCAGCAGAGTTCTGGACCGATTGTAGTCTATTAGTGAGTTTAATAGGGATACCAGTAAGGAGAGAATTGCAGTAGTCCAATCGGGAAGTGACCAAGGCATGGGTAAGGGTTTCAGTGCTGGAGTGTTACAATGAAGGACGAAGCCTGGAGATGTTGCAGAGGTGGAAAAAATATATCCGGGTAATGGCTTTTTTTATATGAGGTTCAAATGCTGTCCAAGATAACACCAAGACTTTTGACTTGTGATGACAGTGGAACTGAAAAAACATCAATGTTAATACTAAGGTAGTGCTGTTTAGAAATAATAGATTTAGAGCTGATAAGCATGACTTCCGTCTTGTTTCTGTTAAATTTGAGGAGGTTCATGCTCATCCAGCTCCTAATGTCTTGAACACATATTAGGGAAGTATATGAAGTTAATTAGGGAAGTAGGAGGGAGGGGAATGGTGGGTTTGGTGGAGGAGTAAATGTAAGGAAAAATGCAATTACTGGAGCTGGGCAAATCCCACCATGATAAAATTCCACAGTTTAAAGTCGACTCCCCAAATGTTGTTGGGTATTGTCCTAATTCACAGACGGTAAACGCAGATGGCTGAGCAAAGGTGGGATTCCCTGGTATCAATAGGAACAGAAGGTTGATAAGGACGAGTAAGGAGACAGTCTGTCTCTGTTGGGAGGAGTGAGTTAATCATCTCCGAGAAAGGTATGGGTGAGGGGAACGGGTGAGCCGTTACCCTGGAATGTGGGAGAGCGGGGTGAGGGCTCCATTGTCACCTCGTATGCTAATAGGCAGCTGCCATTGGATACTCTGGTGGGTGGGGTGGTCACTCTGGAAGGTGGAGTTGGACAGGGGTTCAACTCATAAAAGCTGACTTTTCCATAAAGTCTTTGTATCAGTTTTGCCTTGCGGTACCCAGTGTACTTATATACTGTGATCTATATTTTGGACTCTGTAATAAATCACATTGAACCTGAATTGTCTTAGTTCCAGTCACTGCTACAGGAGGTTCCAGATGTTCAAAAGAAGAGTGCTGAGGTAAACTGATGGGTTTAACTTTAACATTATCCCGGTACAGTACAGGAACACCGCCCCCTCACCCAATCGAGCGAGGTTGACCAATATATGAGTAACCAGGCGGGATTGATTGATTGAGATCATAAAAGTTGTTTGGCTGTTGCCAGGTCTCAGTGAGGCACATGATATCCAACTTCTTGTCAATAATAAACTCATTGTTTATGAGGGCTTTGTTAGTAAGTGACCAAACATTAAAAAGTGCAAGTTTAACACAGTCATTAAAACCAGAGTACATCACTGCCTTAATTACCGGTCTGAGCAGACTGTGATCAGCGCAACGGTGAGAGTGAGAGACAGGATGTTGTTGATTAGACCAAAATGAATGGATGGGAGAAGTCTTACTGTAAGTAATAGATTATTTTGTCATATTAAGCCTCACTTTAAAATGTTGGTTGTTGATTCATGTGTGTTCTTGTTTTGATGGCTTTGGCATTTTTATTGTGATTATACACTAATGGTTCTTGTGTTATTTTAATGTAATAGATGTAGCAAGGGATGACAGAGACCTCTGGCTCTGAGCAAGACAGTGAGCTAGAGCTGCCAGGAGATGTCATCGAGCCCCTCCCATCTGCATCAAGCACCAGATATACTGTTTCAAAAGAACCCAATGGTAGACCAGACCTCTACTTTAAACTAAACATTTTAGTTAGCAGCTGTTAGTATCTAATCTTGTGGATCCCTTAAGTATACATTTCCAGAGAGATATGACACATTATTTAATGTGTATTTCAGACATTTCAAGATCCAGGGAAGAGGGTCCTGTACAGCTGTGTTTGAAAACATTTCCCAGAACTCAGCATGGTACTAGGAAAAGGACTTTCAACAGCTCCTGGTATAAGAACAATTCATGACTTGGATATTCTGTAAGTCAAGATTTAACTTATTGTTTCACCTGTAGGCATTTGTATCTGCCCAATACAACTGAATCTGCCTTCACATTACAGTCAGGTTTTTGTAACTGGAAAAAGGCACTGTTTAAAGATTCTGGGTTTAAGCTCCATTCGAAGACAGAGCATCATATCAATGCTATGTATGCTTGGAATCAGCATAAAAGGGCTATTGACAGCCACTCATCAATGTCAAAAATGAGGACCAGAAAAAGAAAGTGGAGGAAAACAATACTTACATTAAAACAATTGCAGATGCTCCTATTAACTGCCACTCAAAATATATAGTCTGATGACTCTCACTATAAAGGTAATTGTTTGACAACCTTAGAAGAAATAGCAAAGCATGACCCTCTCATAGAGAAAAGGATGAATGCATGCCACAAGCCACCAAATCCAGAAGAAAGTTCTTGATGGCTTAGCTGAGATGGTACAAAGTGAAATAATAAGTGAAATAAAAAAGTGAAGTTTTTAGTGTAATTGCAGATTTAAAGAAAAAACAAATGTATTTAGTTGTGAGGTACTATTACCACGAAAGCTTTTTACACTTTCAGTCAGCTGATGCAATAGGTCTCACAAAAATGGTAATTGATTGCCTTGAAAAACATAGTGTGGACTACAGAAATAATCTTGTGGTGTGTCTGTGTGGATTAGAAATAGTGCAAGATTTGCATTTTATGTGCACTGCAATGCACATTGTTTGAATTTGGTTCTTGTTGATGCTGTAAAATCAGTGCCTGAGGCAGTTAACTTTTTGCTCTCCTGCAGAAGCTTTATAACTTTGTATCTGGCTCATACGTTCATCTCAAGTGGCTTGCAGTTCAGAAAGAGCTGTATCCACAGCAGCAGCCCAGGGAACTACAGAGACTTACGGATGTAAGGTGGTCATGCAGATACATGGCATGCCGTAATCTGAGGGGCAGGCTTCCAGCAATTCTGAGAGTGCTACAGAATATCACACTTGAAAATAGTGATGATAGATCAGTGGAGGCAAGGGGCCTTCTTTCTCAGATTTCATAGGGCTTTTGGTTACCTTTTGTAAAGTGCTTGGTGATGCCAAATGTCTTTCTGACATGCTACAATCAAGCTCTCTTGACCTAGCAAGGGCTGTGGATCTAGTAGGTGCCCTTACAGACACATTACAGGACTACAGAAGTGAGGGTTACTTTGGAGAACTATGGAAAAGGTTGACGAGATTGCAGAGCACTGCAAAATAAGTGTACAAACAGTGTGTAAAAGACATCCTAAAACAAGAGATTTCATGACTCATTGGTGATGAGCACTGTAGGTCAGAAAAATAGTGACCAAAGTGATGGTGAGAACTTCCACAGAGCTCTCTTTTATCAGGTGCTTGACAGTCTCACAGCTGAGCTGCAGAGTCATTTTTTAAAGAAGAATTGTGAGATAATGCAAGGGGTCCAGTCTCTCAAAGTATAACATTCTTGAATGAGGAGCCTCTGTTTAGAGGACCTCAAACATGAGGTCCATCAAACCAAGCAGCTTCTTGATAGGCCAATTCCAAAACTTTTCTTTGCTATTAGTTAACATAATATATATGAGCATAAATATGATACTGTAAGTTTGTAATATTGATGGTCACCAAAAGTCAGTTTCTGCTTGATACCTGGTATGTCAAATTGCATTGTGATTTTTTGTAAATTTACTTAAAAAAAAAAAAAACTATGCAATTCATGCAACACACAAACGCTATCTTATCTCTGTGGTGCTTGAGCTTTATTTTCTGAAAATATTTTGGATATTCAACACTTATAGACCCAGATTACATATTCATGAAAACAGAGTGACCCACGTCTGTCCAGTATGTGAGTACAGTTAAGTGTGTGTGTGTGTGTGTGTGTGTGTGTGTGTGTGAGAGAGAGAAAGAAAGTGAGCTGCAGTTCTGAGGTAGAGACATTGACTATTCATTCTAGTGAAGTAACCGTTTTGGACCACACTATCTGCCACATTGAAGAATTCTGGGTTAAGTGATTTATCACTGCTACCTCTAATCAGCAATCATAGGATTTATTCATGCTCCTTAGATGCCAGGTTAGGGTTACACAGTCATTTTCTGTCATGGTCTATGGACCCCTTGAAGTAGCCTTGGCCACCCCCGGCCACCCCATGTATGAAACTTTAGTTCCGCCACTGTACACAACAGTGAAGAGTATACATGGGATTAAAGAGAAGAACATGGATTTGTGCCCTTTTAAGGATACAGGAGGGGTTTGTCAGTTTAAGGGGCTAAATTTTGTTAAACAAAACGATTCCATGATTTATTTTTTATCTCCAATTGTTTATTTATTCTATGCTTTAATTTCAGAGTACATTGAGACATTAAACTATGTACATTTCAATAAAACCTGGAAAAATTGAGGTGTTCTAAAACTTTTGACCAGTAGTGTATATGCTTGAGTTTGTGATTTATGTTTAGACATGAATTGCGAGCATTTGTATTTTTATTTTAGAAGACTTCTTTTAAAAAGCATCTCACTTTGTTTTATTATTTAATTTTATTATTATTTTTGTCTGTTGCATAAACAAATGTTTTGTTCCCGTTATGAAGGCCGAATGCCTGGCTTGAGGTGACGGCATGTAGCGAAAGAAAGTAAGAAACAATACAATTGTGATTGATCACCTACAAAATCTAGTTGTTGAATTCTATTCAGTTATCAGCCAAAACGTATAAAAACGTAATTCACTCTTACGACACTCTGTAGGGTCTAATTATTATATTAAGCGAGGTTACAGTTCCTGGTATAGAGCTGTATGATTAATGATAGCTCACCTTGTTAACTAGTCAGTTGTTAGCAAGCAGAGCATGTTTCATGTTACTGTGCAAGCAATTTCTCTTATTAAAATGTTTGAAATGTTTTGAAACAAACCTTAATAGAATCCATCATTGGTGTTTAGAGCTTTCATTTCTAAAGCTTTCTTTGATCCATATTTAGGCTACTACCTTCTGAGCCTTAAACAAATATTAATGTAGCTTTGTGATTATATTTTGAAACTAAATGTATCCTTATGATAGTCTAGTTGTTGAATCAATTGAATTAAATTAGTAAATGTAAATTGACTATTTATTTCATTCACACAGCTATCAGGGTTAAAACACAATTTCATCCCTAATTGCAAGATTTTCTAAAAGTTGATTTTTTACCTCATAAAATGTCTGTGGAATGTAGGAGAAATTTCCAGCTTGTATTTCAGGGCCTGACCTCAAAAGGCATTGCACCCAATGGAACCAGCTAAAACAGGAGGTCTAGGTGGTGCCATTGGGGGCAGTGCATTGTGAAGTCAGGCTATATGATACAATGCAAAAATTATGCTTTACGTGCCTTGCTCAAGAACATAATACCAGTCCCCCCACCTGGGAAATGTTTTGGTTATTGCTCTAGATGCAGAAGTACAGTTCTGACTAAAATGTGACACTCTTATATGTATAGGACTATGTATTTGCCTTAAAATCAAAAACGGGTGGCAAAAACAACACTGATATACATTCTACAAGTTACACCAGTAGACTCATGACAGCAGCTGTGAGGTAACCCGTTTGATCTGAAACAGTACTTCTTCTCTGCACAAGCCTCAATACAGAACAAGGTAATTTGAGACCCATTTGACTTTAGGCCCTGCCTGTTCTCTGTCCACTCTGCTTATGAGGAGGGTGAGCTATATTGGACTTGCAGAATGAAAGATCTTAAAGTCGTTTATTAATTATGTTATTTAGTGGAAGACCATTCAGGGTACTTACTGATTCATATGTATTCACTGCATAAATAACATTTGTGTTTCATTAACACTTCAGAGATGAGGTTGGAGGCCTAAGCACTGCCCTTGTGTGTGCTCTAACCTTCTCTCTCTCTGGAAGCTTCTGTGATAAAGATTCATCTAATCTTTCTGAAGTCCATTTGCGACCCCTTAAACTGGAGATAGGTGATAGTTGTCTCTTCAGTTTCTGTTTGTCAAGAAATGTGTCAATTCTGGCATCAGTAAATACTGAAGTTGTTAATCAGCCCTTGCCATGTCTGTGTTCCCATTCATGCACAGAGACGCAACACTGACACACAACAGCCTGTCAGACCTTCTCAGACCACTGACAAACTCTTGAGTATATGGCTGAGGGCACAGCTGCTGTGTCTGTTCAGGGTGATGCTCAGCTGGTCTCTGCTATGATTCCCCTCCATCTCCACCCTACAGCGACACCTTGCTGAGTGTGTATTCACAGCACAAACCTGCACTATTGCCACAGTGTTCACGGATCTGTTTAAGACATGTCAGACTGCTGAGGATTTGGAGCACAAACAGACTCACCTGCATGCCTGCACAGCCTCTCCAGTTCTGAAACAGAGAGACACACCATGTTAGAGACTGACAGGAACACTGAGGGGAGTCTGTGGCTCTTTAGGAGAAAGATTAAATAAAAAATACTATATATGTACACTACCGGTCAAAAGTTTTAGAACACCCCCATTTTTCCAGTTTTTATTTAAATTTAAGCAGTCCAGTGAATAACCTGAAATGCGACAAAGGTAAGTGGTAAACTGACAGAGGTTAAGAAAAAAATGAGGTTACCAAAAACTTACAAAGAAATGTACATTTCAGAGTTATATGCTTTGTTACTACACCCTCTTAAGCATTATTTGACAGTGTTACGCACAGCTCCTGTGCATAGAAGTTGCACTGTATTCCTACAATGTGCACATCATTTGAATGCTAATTCTCTTGGCTACCAGCACGTTTCATTGTCAAACACATCTGATTTACAGTTTCCGCGTCGCCTGACATCATTCAGAGCCCGGTGGGTAAAGGCACAGTCTGCTTGGGGTGGGGGTGTCTCATTCAGACGGTCGCAGATCACTCAGTTTCAATTGGATTTATTTGCAAATAGGATTGTTTTGTTCAGAACAATCTAATTGTCATGGTCTCCTAGCGCTCCCCCTCTATCCCCACTAGGGGCTGCCATTTCCCTGCCTTCTCCCTGCTCTCGTCACTCTGTCTATTAACATTCGGTCACCCATGTGCACTCCTGTTCTATCCCTCTGTTCCTATTCACCCTGTACCTCCCAAGCCTGGTTTCTGCTCCCTTTATAAACCCCTCACTTCCCTCAGTCGGGGTGAAGTTTAGTCAGTTCTGCCTGAGATTCTAAGTCTCGTCTCCTTGCTCCTCTTCCTCCGAGCCCTGTATCTGTCTTGTTCCCTCGACCATCGCCCGTCACCACGACCACGTCTCTGCTATGGGTCCATTGCCCTGATCCGCCGGTACCCGAGCCACGCCTGTCCGACCCACGCCTGTCCGACCCATGCCTGTCCGACCCATGCCTGTCCGACCACGCTCTGCACTTGGGTCCCCTGTTCCCGACTCCCCGAGGTAAACGTGACACTAATGATTAATACAGTATATATTATTTGATGTTCTGTCAAACACAGAGAAGTTCAGATTCAATTATATATAATCTTTGTGTATTAGTGCGCTGTAAACAGAATTTTCCCATCTTGACCTTTTGAGAATTGGTTGGGGGGGGCGTTGTAGAACCGTCTCGGAAATAAGTGGAGAAGTCGTGGAGATAAAGCAAATAGAACTTTAAATCAAGCCGCTCGGAAGCCCCACGTCAGAAATAATTCCTTCAGTGAGACTTAATGTTTACCAACATGAGTGCAGCTTTATAGGAGAATGACGTAACATCTTATGGCCGTTCATCCAATCAGAAGATACAGGTCCGGGTCCGTTTTATGATCTGTCCTCCCGTGAAGAGGCGATGGATACAAAAAGCAGATGTCTGTCTTTAATGTGCACTAGGAAGATGCGATCCCACGGTGGTCATTTACCTAGTGTCAATCGCTCAGTAACAGAAACATTCCTGCCTATCTTGAGAAACGATTAAGTCATAAACAAATTCACAGCAGACATCTGTAGGCTATTTCAGCACTGTGTAATCTTTCATTACTGACAGGAGTTTCTAACAAATCGACCTTATTGACCCTTTACTTGTCCTGCTAAATCTAATCTGCTCAGTCTGTATACAAACTACTTCTAATGCTAGTATTAATATAAAACATTATATAAGTATCACAAAACACTTTCTTCAACATCCTATACAGAGTCTTCAGGCGTAAATGCAGGGGGGGTATAAAAAACTATTTATTTTTAAACTGGAAAAAGTAATTCAACAATATGATTAAAGGATTAATCACACTAAGATGTTGATACATTGTGTTTAAAACACTTTTTATTTCATGTCTGAATAGAAACAAATGAAACAAATGCAAGAACACAGGAACACTCTTCCCTTGTTCCTCTTATTTCAAAACATTACTACACCAATGGAAATACTGAATACTGTTCATACAATGCAGTAATGTTTTGCTAAAGTTTAGTTGAACTATTTATCATTTTCTCTGTCTCTTTGGTGAGCTGAGGTAAGAACTCGGGTGCAACTGATTGCATTTGGTTACTTGCAG
This sequence comes from Amia ocellicauda, assembly GCF_036373705.1. NCBI lineage: Eukaryota > Metazoa > Chordata > Actinopteri > Amiiformes > Amiidae > Amia > Amia ocellicauda. The sequence goes on from NC_089863.1 coordinate 26,981,645, forward strand.
ACATGGAACTGGTGTCAAGTTGTCCAGTTTGCTTGTATCCGATTTTACTTTTAAAACTTCTTGTGAACATCGTATCAATACAGACATGTCTGGCATTTACAGTAAACTCTCTCTGCATAGTAAAAGAAAAACATCCTTGACAATGCTCATCAGAACACAAACCTCTCATCAAGTTTCTTCAGTTCCTCCTTGATTGTGGCCTTGATTTCAGTCAATGTATTCCGCATAGTGTGAGAACAGGAGTTGCTGTGGAAACTAATGTCACCCCTGTCAATGCTGTCCTTATGGGTGAGCAGGGATGGGATTGTCTAAAGCAGGAAGGAGGAGAGAGAGTCAGCACAAAGATGCAGCACAAAGTGCAGACTGGGCCTGGGAAGGAAGATGGGCTCTGCTCCAGAGCTTGTTTATTAATGGAATATTTCACACTGAACAGGAACAACAGGGTTTTATATGTGTCATGGAGAGGGACTAATGTGCCAAGCAGGTGCCCTTGTTGTGGCAATTTACTTTCATTATTGTGTGCATATGATCACCTTAATTGACTTAACTTTTTTCACTATACATAATGTATGTATGACTCCTGTATTGGCAGTAATTGAGTGTAGTCCCTTCCTAAAGGACGGAATTAAGTCCCGTGATTGAGTAATTGAGCGCAGTCTGTGTTTTAAAATGGAGCACACCTGAAACCACTTTGATGAACCCTATTTAATGAGCAGGAAGGACACAGGAGCACAAGAGAGTGCTGAAGGAGAAATTGTGCAACAAGAGCATGGGAAAAAAAAAAGCATGACATTACATTTTGTGTATATCCAAATTCTGGGTGTGCAGATCTGCAAATGAATGCTAAAAACAACTTATTTTTAATTTTCTAAAGTTTGACATGCCTTAAAATACAATTATATAACTCTAAACAAAATACTGTTATTGTACATTGTAATGCAGTCTAACACTCACTCTGCTGAGCTCCATAACCTGTCTGATCTCCTCCACTTTCTTCAGTTTGTCCTGGATCTTCTGTTGCACTTCTGCTTCAGTGTCCCACAGCTGAGTCTGTGGACAGACAGGGGGGGTCAGGCACTCCAGTCACTGCAGATGGCAGAATTAGTCAAAAAAGCGAAAACACATTCTTATTAAAGGAGAAGGAAGATTGTTACATGAGCACAACAATATATAGTTTAGATTAACTCTCACAAATAGAAATAACAAGGTTCAAACCAGGTACTCTGCATCAAGCTCCAACAAAGTCCTAAAGTCAGTTGTCTCTGAGGGGTGGTAAAGGGGGTGGGGGCAGGACCTGCTGGAGTCTGGAGATCTTACTGGATTTAAAACTTGAGATTGAATTTCAGATTCACTTTACAGAAAGCTCACCTTCATCTCTGTGCACTCTCTCTCTGCAGGGACAGTGTTGTGAGTCCTGTGGTCAGTCTCATTGCACAGCACACAAACAAAAGTCTGGTCTTCTCTACAAAACAGCTCCAGAACTCTCTGGTGCTTCTTACACAGCCTGTCTTCAAGGTTGCTGACAGGCTCAATCAGTTTGTGTGTCTTCATTGTTCCCACTCTCTGATGGGGCTCCAGGTGAGTCTGGCAGTAAGAGGCCAGACACACCAGGCAGGATTTCACAGCCCTTAGCTTACTCCCAGTGCAGATATCACAGGGTACTTGTCCAGGTTGAGCATATTGCTCTTCAAAAAGACTGAGTCTGGTCTTGAACTGCTCACTGATCTCCTTTAAGGTTCTGTTAATGCAGAGATCTGGCCTCCTATAGAAAGTCTCCTTACACAGTGGGCACTGGCACACATCACTGCTGTCCCAGTACCCACCAATACACGCCATGCAGAAGTTGTGCCCACAAGGAGTGGAGATTGGGCTGGTGAATATATCCAGACATATACACTGGATCTGCTCCTGAGACAAGAGACTGCTGGGGGAAGCCATTCCTGAGTACAGAGAAGCGACGAGAGAGACAATCAGAGGATGGGGATCAGCAGTGTGTCTGTACAGCGCACACACACACACACACAGCTGATCTAAGGGCACAGAGGCCTCACACAGACTCAGCAGCAGTGTGTGTTCCATCTGCAGCTCTATAGAGGAGAGCCAGGCACCAGCACTGACAGCTGAACAGCTGGCGCTCTGGACTGAGAGTGGAGGGGCGAAACTGAAAACATACCGTTCATTACAGACCTACAGAGAGGCTACATGCACACCAGGCAAGATACAATACAGTGCTCACATATTGGTAAATATTTATATATTATTCTACATATATTACAAATATATTTAAATATTATTACTATGTATGGCCACAAGTATGTGGACACCTGCTCATCAAACATCTTATTGTATGCCATAGCGTTAAGATTTCCCTGCAGTGGAACTAAGGGGTTGAGCCCAAATAATGAAAAACAGCCCCAGAAAATTATTCCTCCTCCACAAAACTTTACAGTTGGCATTATGCACAGAGACATCGCAACGGGGTAGGCAAACCAGGAAGCGTTTTGGAAGAAGGCCCTCCAAAGACGTCTGATTACGCTGGACAACAACAACGACAACCAGAGGGCGCAGCTTACAACAAGGCAAGCCAGGCAGCTGCCTGGGGCCCCAAAACTGAAGGGCCTACTAAGGCCCCACCCTCTGCTCTCAAGGGGAAAAACTCTGCCAGCAACTGTCATCAGAGAAAACTCCTCTAGCACCTTCCCCCCACCCCGCGCTCTAACCGGAGAAACCTCCGCCAGCACCCCCCCCCCCCCCCAGCTCTCAACGGAGATAACTCCATCAGCACCCCCCTGCCTTTGGACAGGTAGCATTCTCCTGGCATCAGCCAAGCCCAGATTCATCTGTCGGACTGCCAGATGTTGAAGTGTGATTCATCACTCCAGAGAATGCATATTCACTGCTCAGTCGAATGGCGACGTGCTTTACACCACTCCAGCTGTTGCTTGCCATTGCGCATGGTGATGTTAAGCTTGTGTGTGGCTGCTTGGCCATGGAAACCCATTTCATTAAGCTCCCAACGAACAGTTCTTGTGCTGACGTTGCTTCAAGGGGAAGTTTTGAAGTTTTGCGATTGTTGCAACCAAGGACAGACTATTTTTACACGCTACCTGCTTCAGCACTTGGAGGTCCAGTTCTGTGAGCTTGTGTGGCATTCCACTTTGTGGAAATAAAATAAACTCTGTAAGAGATCATTTCCACTGTCAGTTTTCCTAATGATATACTTAACACTAGTTAATAGAAAATATATGAAGACTCTGTATAGGATGTTGAAGAAAGTGTTTTGTGATAATTATATAATGTTTTATATTAATACTAGCATTAGAAGTAGTTTGTATACAGACTGAGCAGATTAGATTTAGCAGGACAAGTAAAGGGTCAACAAGGTCGATTTGTTAGAAACTCCTGTCAGTAATGAAAGATTACACAGTGCTGAAATTACCCTACAGATGTCTGCTGTGAATTTGTTTATGACTTAATCGTTTCTCAAGATAGGTAGGAATGTTTCTGTTACTGAGCGATTGACACTAGGTAAATGACCACCGTGGGGTCGCATCTTCCTAGTGCACATCAAAGACGGACATCTGCTTTTTGTATCCATCACCTCTTCACGGGAGGACAGATCGTAAACGGACCCAGACCTGTATCTTCTGATTGGATGAACGGCCATAAGATGTTACATCATTTTTCCTATAAAGTTGCACTCATGTTTGTAAACATTAAGTCTCACTGAAGGAATTATTTCTGATGTGGGGCTTCCGAGCCGGCACGATTAAAGTTCTGTTTGCTTTATCTCCGCGACTTCTCCACTTATTTCTGAGACGGTTCTACAATATAAAACATACATTTTCTTTACAAACACAAAATTGTTGCATGTTGTATATTATTATACAATTAAACACCGATCAGCCATAACATTATTACCACCTGCCTAATATTGTATAGGTTCCCCTTTTGCAGACAAAACAGCCCTGACCCATCAAGTCATGGACCTCTGAAGGTGTGCTGTGGTATCTGGCAACAAGACGTTAGTAGCAGATCCTTTAAGTCCTGTAAGTTGCGAGGTGGGGCCTCCATGGATCGGACTTTTTTGTCCAGCACATCCCACAGATGCTCGATTGGATTGAGATCTGGGGAATTTGGAGGCCAAGTCAACACCTTGAACTCGTGATTCATCAGACCAGGCCACCTTCTTCCATTGCTCCGTGGTCCAGTTCTGATGCTCACGTGCCCATTGTAGGCGCTTTTGGCAGTGGACAGGGGTCAGCATGGGCACCCTGACTGGTCTGCGGCTACGCAGCCCCATACACAACAAACTGCGAAGCACTGTGTGTTCCGACACCTTTCTATCAGAACCAGCATTAACTTTTTCAGCAATTTGAGCTACCATAGCTCATCTGTTAGATCGGACCACACGGGCCAGCCTTCGCTCCCCACGTGTATCAATGAGCCTTGGCCGCCCATGACCCTGTCGCTGGTTCACCGCTTTTCCTTCCTTGGGCCACTTTTGATAGGTACTGACCACTGCAGACCGGGAACACCCCACAAGAGCTGCAGTTTTGGAGATGCTCTGACCCAGTCGTCTAGCCATCACAATTTGGCCCTTGTCAAAGTCGCTCTGATCCTTACGCTTGCCCATTTTTCGTGCTCGTAACACGTCAACTTTGAGGACAAAATGTTCACTTGCTGCCTAATATATCCCACCCACTGACAGTGGTCATAATGTTATGGCTGATCGGTGTAAAATATTATATTTTAGTGCTTGAGAACCCTGTAAGCCTTGGATAAGGACAAATAATACATAAAAACAGTGCATTTTTCTTCAATTAACCCATTGGCCCTGTTGGTACACTTTAAAAATATTAGTTGTGATCAGAGGCCACTTGCAGGTCTGGGGGTACATGTGAAAGATCCCTGTTGTTCACACCTTTCCTTCAATCTTTTCTCCAACATAAATTGCATTCAGGACTTGATTTTAAGAACACTGCATTTGTAATCAGAGGAAGAGCAGCAGCCATTGATATCACTGTAAATTACCCTAGTACAGGGATGGCAAACCTTTGTTTACGTCACTAAGTTCCAAGGGTGCCAATGATAATTAGGAATTTAAAATTGTATACAGTTTTAAACACTTTTAAACAATATTTATATTTATTTATTGTTGTAAATTAAATTATTTTGCAAACAAATCTAATGGCCCCCCCATCACTCTTTTGTCTGGAGAGCACATGAGCTCCAGTCTGGGACTTCTGCTGCTCAATATAAAGCTGAATAAAGTGAGACACCAAGAAATATACTGACCAAAAAGATTATAAATATGCAAGTTATTTTTGTCCCTCATTCAATTTTTGGTCACAGATGATATTTTATTGTACATTTACAGATAAAACAGTAATAGCACTTCATCAGCTCCATCATTTTTGGAATATGTCCCTTTTTATTTTGGGTAATGAGAATCTTTAATCCTTATTCAAATAAGATCAATCAATCTTAATTTTATAACATTATAAGCAGTTGTAACAGTAACACTTCTATGTTTAGATTTATGTTTGCACTTGCATTGTAATCAAAATGCTTCTTTCCCGTGTATCCAGCAGACCACAATTAATCACAAGAGGACTTACTGTTTTGTCTACTTCCTATCATAACACTAAGGTCACGTTTCTGCAGTGCAAATTGTTGGAGTTCTGAGCAGATCTGCACAGCTCCACCAATGGGATTGGTGGAATTCTACAGAACTGTACAAATCTGCGCACAACAACATCAAGTAATATATGTCAGTTTGTTTTTCTTGTTTTTTGTTTCCTGCTTTGAGATATAAAATACAAATCGTTATGTAAAAAAGTACATGTCCGACTTCACGTTTTGTTTCTTTTACCACCAATCCATCTCTCTTCCGGTTTAACTTCAGTTCGGTTTCAGTCAGAGGCGGGGCCAGTTTTACTGTTGCTGCTTGTGAACAGTTTAGAAGCAAAGTGTGGAGTGTTTCACAGCACAACATCAACATTCCGATCTTGGAAGCGTTTGATATTCATTTAGCATTATACTTTGGAAAGCAATAATTGATTGTGCTATATTAACGTAGTAATGATAATGACTCATCAAGAATGGTTCAAGTCCAAGGCAAGGAAAAGGTTGAGTCCGAGTCCGAGTCCTGGAAGGTTGAGTCCGAGTCTTTGACCTTGTGGCTCAAGTCCGAGTCCGAGTCAACAAGTTCCGGACTCGAGTACTACAAGTCCTCAAATCAGTCAATACAAAGTAGACATTTCCACCTATACAGGGCTGTCGTTGTTAGTAAATCCATGCAGTGGTTTAAGAGTTACAGGCCTGGGAATGAGAGACTCATCTGATCTTTTTCACGGCTCGTTTACATTGATTCCAGTGGGAGAGACGCAGCGCTGCAGCTCCTTAATGCTCTTCACACTTGGTTGATTTCTCCCAGGTACAAACATTTTACAATTCAAAAAATGATTGTTCATATTGTTAGTTTGCATTAAAATAAATGCACTAAATTATTGTGCTTCTTCATCAGCCAATTGCACACATGCACAGACCTCTGCCATTGCAGCAGCACAAGACAGAAAGATCCCTGATCTACACATGCAGGACCCATTCCCAACACAGCACTACTGCTGGGCCCAAGTCATTACATGCGCTCTGAATTTAAACTAGTTGAGAGATTAATACACATCTATGTTACATGTTAAGCTATGTTATGCTATTCTATATCAAGGAATATGCCTAAATGGCTTAGTGGGTATAATATAGCACTAGCACACTAGTGTGCAGCTCAAATCGCAAGCATTCAGATTTTTATCAAAATCCCCCCCCTTAAATATGCCACTGTTGAGATCTATATCTAACTGTACATAACACTCAATTTGCACTCTAGCTGTACATATCCCTGATATTTATAACTCATTTGTCATCAGTGACGTGTGTCTTGGAAAACGATTACAAGCCTCGAAGCAGGGCTTCAGCGGAGACTGCCCTGTGTGCTTAACATGCACTTCAAGGCTTCGGTATTGAACATAACATCACTAGTTTTTACTATAGCAGAGGGAATAAGAACTACAAGAACCTGTAGATATTGTTACTATTATGGTTGTACACTCACCTAAAGGATTGTTAGGAACACCTGTTCAATTTCTCATTCATGCAATTATCTAACCAACCAATCACATGGCAGTTACTTCAATGCATTTAGGGGTGTGGTCCTGGTCAAGACAATCTCCTGAACTCCAAACTGAATGTCTGAATGGGAAAGAAAGGTGATTTAAGCAATTTTGAGCGTGGCATGGTTGTTGGTGCCAGACGGGCCGGTCTGAGTATTTCACAATCTGCTCAGTTACTGGGATTTTCACGCACAACCATTTCTAGGGTTTACAAAGAATGGTGTGAAAAGGGAAAAACATCCAGTATGCGGCAGTCCTGTGGGCGAAAATGCCTTGTTGATGCTAGAGGTCAGAGGAGAATGGGCCGACTGATTCAAGCTGATAGAAGAGCAACTTTGACTGAAATAACCACTCGTTACAACCGAGGTATGCAGCAAAGCATTTGTGAAGCCACAACACGTACAACCTTGAGGCGGATGGGCTACAACAGCAGAAGACCCCATCGGGTACCACTCATCTCCACTACAAATAGGAAAAAGAGGCTACAATTTGCACAAGCTCACCAAAATTGGACAGTTGAAGACTGGAAAAATGTTGCCTGGTCTGATGAGTCTGGATTTCTGTTGAGACATTCAGATGGTAGAGTCAGAATTTGGCATAAACAGAATGAGAACATGGATCCATCATGCCTTGTTACCACTGTGCAGGCTGGTGGTGGTGGTGTAATGGTGTGGGGGATGTTTTCTTGGCACACTTTAGGCCCCTTAGTGCCAATTGGGCATCGTTTAAATGCCACGGCCTACCTGAGCATTGTTTCTGACCATGTCCATCCCTTTATGACCACCATGTACCCATCCTCTGATGGCTACTTCCAGCAGGATAATGCACCATGTCACAAAGGTCGAATCATTTCAAATTGGTTTCTTGAACATGACAATGAGTTCACTGTACTAAACTGGCCCCCACAGTCACCAGATCTCAACCCAGTAGAGCATCTTTGGGATGTGGTGGAACGGGAGCTTCGTGCCCTGGATGTGCATCCCACAAATCTCCATCAACTGCAAGATGCTATCCTATCAATATGGGCCAACATTTCTAAAGAATGCTTTCAGCACCTTGTTGAATCAATGCCACGTAGAATTAAGGCAGTTCTGAAGGTGAAAGGGGGTCAAACACAGTATTAGTATGGTGTTCCTAATAATCCTTTAGGTGAGTGTATGTTGTAAGTCGCCCTGGATAAGGGCGTCTGCCAAGAAATAATAATAATAATAATTATTATTATAATGTATATACTGCACATCTGAGCTCTCCATATGGGTGGCAAAGAGGCAGAAACACAGACCCTGACCGATTGAGAGTGCAGCCTGTCTCAGGCCTGATGCTCTCAGGCAGATAGGAAAAACGCTCCAAGTCATGAACACCCGTATACCTGTGTTCTCCTGTGAGACAACAGCTGAAGCTCTTCAGAATAAGCTGCTAAGTGTTGAGTCTGATACATGAAGAGTCATATGATTCATGAAATAGAAATAGTATATGTCATGTGTGTGTCTTCAGAGGCCCTGGAACTGCAAGCAGTAAATGCTGTGAATACTCGCATTTGTACAGTATTGGTACTTACTGTGTGTTTAGAATAAGTGGATCCAACAAAGAAGAAGACAACTCTCCTCCCCGCTCACACAGGGCCAGGGATCTCACTGTGGCCGCTCCTACAGTTGGACAACAGAGGGGAAAGATGGGGAAAAGTTGGGCAACTCTCCGTCTCTCTCTCTCTCTCTCACGGTTTTACTTTCGTTTATGTGTAGTGCTGTAGCTGAGCCCCTCCCAGTGCTGATGTGTTGTGTGGCTGCACCTCTGCTATTAAAGGAGCCGCAGGGACCCTGAACACACTGCTTGATCTCACACAGTTGCAGGGCTCTGGGGTCACACAGGGGCTACTGCTGTCAGCTGAACACAGGGTGACTTCCCATGTGGGCTGGGGCTCAGTACAATAGGGACTGTAATAAAGGCACAGTAGCAAAGTGCTGTTACAATAGGGAGCTTTATTAACAGTACAGTAGCACAGTGCTGTTACAATAGGGGCTGCAGTAACAGGACAGTAGAATAGTCATATTTAAAAAGTAGGGTATTAAAAACTGGGAGAACAGAGGAGCGACAAGAGACATTCAGAGGAGGAGATCAGCATTGCTTCAGTAGAGCACACAGCACTGATACAATAACAAACTGTATTACAGCAACCACAGTGCAATACTCCAGATGTATTTTCTGTAGAGACACAGCAAAGAAAAACATTTACTTCCAGAAAAACTGAAAAATAAATTGCGGGACAGACATTTCGGAACGTAGGATAGTGTTAAACCCGCTATTAATTATTCTTTTCCAACTCTCAGGAAGAGCACTCTTAATGGTAGCATACTCCACAGCCATGTCTCTAAAAGGCACATCCTCATCCTTCTCCCAAACCGAATCCGCAATGGTCTGAGTGGACAAGAACCCCTCCCGAACCATATACATGATATCCTTCACCCGAAGCACCACCACCTCCACCAAACACTGCACATAAAGGGACTTGCCACCCGATTGAAGCAAAGGGTTTAAAAAGAGTGGCTGATTGAGAATCTGCTCACTACAATCAGGACTAAAAGAGAGGGATGGCAAGAATTCGGCCCAGGATAGCAACACTTCCCTATAAAACTGGGGAATACCCTGCACCATAGAAGGTCGAAGACACATACACAAAATATTCTAGCCTATCCCAAGCCCCCCCCCCCCATTTATTAAAATAGTGCAACAGAAACCCTTTCCACACACTACAATTCCCCCGGTCTAAAAAACGCTTCAACACTTTAATGCGAAAGCTCTTCTTCTTTAATGCCAGATCTGCAAGCATCAACCCCCTCTACTAACTTCCCCAATCATAGTTGATCTTTGCCAGCTTTCCCTCCCACAAAAAACTGCCACACATTTTTTCACCTGAATCTCAACCCACTGAGGAAGCTCCATCACGTACAAAACAAACCAGAGCCTGGAGAGTGACAGGCTATTAATTACCAGAACCAGACCTTTTAAAGTTATTACTCTGCAAGGCCAGAGATTTAAAATCACCACTAATTTCTGGATCCTATCCCGCCAATTCAACTCCGCATCCACCTCCTCCTCCAAACCAATGTACACTCCCAAAATCTGTAGGGCATCCCCCGCCACCTTAAAAGGAATAGACAGGGTAGACAGTGCAACACTTGGTTGAATGGCCATAATTTGTCAACATTCACCTTTGCCCTGGAAGCTGAACAGTGCACAAAAACTGCCATCACTGCGGGAACCCCAGCCAAACTGGAGAGCATGAGAGTTGTATCATCCGCATGTTGATAAAGAAGGGACTGAACTATACCCCCAGGGACTGTAATGCCAACAATCCCCTTATTCTGCTGTAATGCCAAACTCAAAGGTTCCACCACCAGAGAATAAAGAAAAGCGGAGAGGGGGCAACCCTGTCTCACTGACCTCTCCACTGGATACTGCGATATCCTGGACTAGGTGAGTTTGAACCAATAAGTGGGAGACAACTCCCTATCTTATGATATCCTCACTATCTTCCTGATAGTGAGAGAAACCTTTGTCCAGCAGGGGGCATCGAGCTGTATTTGACAGTCTTCTTCTTTTCCTTGCAGGGAGCTGATCCATCAGGCCAGACCAGACGAGACGGGGAGGTGCCGGTTGACAGAGCTGCAGAGTCCTGGGTCCTTGGAGCGGTCCGGAGGCCGAGGCGAGTGGAGATTGGGACGGACCGGGAGCGACAGGGGACCTAGCCAGAGGAGTCGGCGGACTCCTCACGGAGTGGGTCCCACCCAGAAGCACCCGGCCGACCATTTACCCGGAGCCCGGCCTGATCAGGACTGCTCCCTGCTGACGTCACCAGCCAGGATCCAGGAGAGGCCTCGGATTCCAGGGACCGACCAGGCCGATCGGCAATGTCCCTGAGGGAGGCCTCCTGCAGCCAGGGCCCGGACTTCTCCCCGCAAGGCCCACTCCCTGCAAGAGCCCCGGAGGTGGAAGCTGCTCCCCAGCCAGGTGGACTTGCCCCGACCTCCGGATTGAGAGCCTCTGGACCCTTCTCCCAGGTAGGAAAGCGCAGCATGGCCCAGCGAACCGCCGGTGTGAGGCGCCATAATGCGGTGCGCTTCAGCTGTGAGGCTGGAGCCGAGACCGCGGCCCTCACCTGGCTGGAGTTCAGCAGGTCCGTGCTGCAGAGGGGCCTGGGCTTTGCCCCTTCTGAGCTGAACTGTGTGGTTAAACTGCCTGGACCTAGGGACGTGTTTGAGGTGAGCTTTAAGAACCCTCAAGTGCTGGAGAGTTTTTGGGAGTTGTATAGAGAAAAAAAAGATATTATGCCCCTGAGTGACTTTGTGGTCGACGCCCTGACAGATAGAGAGATAAAAATAGTAACTATTCAGTTCTATAATGAAGCAGTGGCAGAGTACGACGTAGAAGTATGGCTGAGGAGACACTGTGAGATCCTGTCTGAAAGCAGGAGAGTTAATGATGAGGATGGGGTCTGGACCGGTGCTCGGCGGTGGCAGGTGCGCCTGCAGGTGGAAGTGGCCGCCATCGGCGGAGTACGCCATCTGCCGAGCACCGTGGTATTAGGAGCAAATAGGGGGCTTGTCTTCTACCATGGCATGCCCAAATTATGCAGGAACTGCGGGGCCCTGGGTCATTTAGCCACAGCCTGTACTGTTGTCAAGTGCAAGGTCTGCGGCGGAGAACATCTGACCAGGGCCTGCAAGCAGGAGAGGGCCTGCAACCTGTGCGGTGGGGGAGGGCATTTCTTCAGGAATTGCCCCTCCTCCTATGCAAATAGGGCGCGGGCCCTCGGGGGTGGTGGAGAGAGAGAGAATCAAGTGGAGGCTCCTCCAAAGGTGATACCCCAAGATGGGGGTAGAGAGGAAACAATCCTCAGGAGCCTCATAGGCTCCCTCTCTGACTCTGGGTCAGAAGTGGAGGCAGAGGGGGAGTGGACAGTGGTAGCGGGGAAGAGGAGGAGGGCAGAGAAGAGAAGCATGGGTAGGGGGGGTATGATGAATAAAAGAATCCACTCTGCAGATTCTCCCCCCCCTGCCGGCTCCTCCCCCGCTGCAGAGACCTCTCCCTCTAATTTCTACACGCCCCACTCTGACTCCGGAGAGGAGAGCAGTGGGCCTTCTCCACTGCCCCGAGTGGGCAGCCTGGTGGATGAGAGGCCCCCTAGAAATAACATTCCTCCTGCCCCACAACTGAGACTCTCCCAGGGGAGGGGTCAGGTATGCCCTCCCGGCAGTAGTGGGAGAGCCGCAGGTCCTCAAGAGACGAGAGTCGGCGCCAGTGTCCTTTCCCATAAAGACATCAGGGACGTAATGGCAAGGTCACTGGCGCTGGGGGAGGAGGCCTGCGGCGGCAGACAGCCGGGAAGGGAGAGACCACCCCCCCCCCCACCATTAGTCAAAAGAACAACTAGCGGGGTCTACACAGTTTTCTCCCCAGTTGTACATAAAGCCTCTGCCCTGCCATCTGCTCGTCGGGCCTCGGCCACAAAGGAACCAGGGAGAACCTCCAGCACCACGGGCCCTGAGCCCAGTGGAGTTTCGCCAGCCTTACCGGGTGGCGGGAGCCGAGCCCCCCCCATAGTCTTCCTAGAGGATCAAGCGGTGAGGCAAATGATTGAAATGATGGGTGCTATCGCTAAGCTAGGTGAGGGAGAAGAGAGGAGTGGGGAAGAGAAAGGTTTCTTTACATGATTGTTACGGAGCGGGTAATTGCCCTCACAGCCATCATGGCATTAATTATTATTTCAATAAATGTGAGGAGCATTGCTGAGGTGAAAAAGAGGACCGATGTTTTAAACTCTCTGGCTGGAATGAAGGCGGACATTATTTGTTTGCAGGAGTGCGGCATCCCATTCCAAAAAGAATATAAAGATCTCCGGGACACTTGGACCCTAGGTGAATCCTTCTGGTCGGGGTCCAATGTGTCCCGAGTGGACGGGATTGCCGTACTCCTGAAAAACCCCTTCATAGTCGTAAAAACATTTAGGGTTATAGAGGCGGGCAGACTGGCCAGCCTCGATTTTAAATACAAGGGGGCTGTATTGAGGCTGGTCAATGTCTATGCCCCCACCAGCCAGAGAGAGAGAGTCCTCTTTCTCCCTCAGGTACGCCCGCTCCTGATCGGCACCTTGCCAGTTATCATTTCAGGTGATTTCAACTGTGCTCTGAGGGATGTAGACCGGAGTAAGCCCCGCAACGATAGATCCAGCAGGGACCTCGCTGCGTTCGTGGAGGACTTTGAACTCTGCGACGCAGGTCGGGACCTGGTCCCCTTGTTCACCTGGGTGAGTTCTTCTGGCTCCTCCTTCTCCAGGATAGATCTCGTCCTCCTCAGTAAGCCACTGGAGAGGACCGCCATGTCTTCGGAGGCGGTCTTCTTTTCAGACCACAGGCTCCTGACGACAGAGGTGCTCATCCCGAGCACACGGGAGTCGGGGCCTGGGGTCTGGAAGCTCAACACCTCTCTGCTCGATGACCCTCGTGTTATTAAGACCTTTAGCAGACGCCTCGAGGAGTGGAGGACCCTGAAGGACCTTTTTGATTCTCCCATAGAGTGGTGGGAGATGGTGAAGAAAAGAACCAAGGGCTACTTCATTCAGCTGGGGAAACGGAAAGCTCGTGAGAGGCGGGCGAGATATTCCCATCTAAACGCCCGCCTCCAGCGCCTGAGTCTTTTACAGCTCAGAGGCTTCGACCTAGCTGAGGAGGTGGCCCGGGTCAAACCGAGTCTCTCCGCCCTCTATCGGGAGGAGCAAGAGAAGATCAAGGTCCTTTCCAGGGTCCGCATCATGGAGGACGATGAGAAATGCAGCCGCTTCTTCTTCAAGAAAACGAAGGAGAGGTGGCCTGCAATGTCCTCCATGATCGACTCCTTGGGGCAAGAGGTGGAGGGCAGAGAGGCTGTCGAGACAGTGGTGCGGGATTTCTACAGGGAGTTGTACGATCAGAAGGTGGTGGATCAAAATCTGATCCATCACTTTCTGTCCCTGTTGGAGTCCCGCAATGAGGGGGACGAGGAGGAGGAGGAGGATGCAGAGATCACCACCACTGAACTCTCCCAGGTGATAAAGAGTCTTAACTCTGGAAGGACACCGGGTCCCGACGGGATCCCTGCTGAGTTCTATAAGATCTTTTGGGAGGTGCTTAAAGAAGATCTGGCCCAGGTCTTGGGGTCGATGTACAGAGAGGGCAGATTGGCCCCTTCTATGAAGAAGAGTATCCTCTCCCTTCTTCACAAGAAGGGAGACCAAAAAGTTCTGAGGAACTGGCGGCCAGTCAGCCTCCTGTGCACCGACTACAAGATACTGGCCAAAGCACTGACGCTCCGGCTGCAGCGGCCACTCCGTCAAGTCGTGGGTCCCGACCAGGTCTGTGGTGCCCGGGGGAGATCGGCGGCCGACAACGCCATGCTGCTCAGGGATGTCGTGGCCTACTCGAACGAGAGAGGGCTTCCCCTGGTCCTAATCAGCTTGGACCAGGAGAAAGCCTTCGACAGAGTGGGCCACGAATACCTGCAGCTCGTCATGGAGAGGATGGGTCTCGCTCTTGGCCTGAGGAAGTGGGTTAAGATCATCTACAGCGGCCTAAGCAGCAGGGTCCTTGTGAACCGCCACCTGACCGAACCATTTCCGGTCAGGTCGGGGGTCCGGCAGGGTTGTCCCCTGTCGGCCCTGCTGTACGTCCTCTGCTTGGAGCCGTTCATGCAGGCGATCCGCCGGGACGTCCGGGTGACAGGTTTCCATCTCCCGGGTTCCGGCGGAGAGCAACTGAAGGCCCTGGCCTATATGGACGACGTGGCCGTGGTTTGCACGGACGCTCCGACCGTGGCCAGGGTCGAGGAACTGCTGGACGGCTTCTGCAGGGCGACGGGGGGGCGCTGTGAACAAGGCCAAGAGCGAGGTCTACCTCTCCAGGGCATGGCCTGTTGGCCGGGGCCCGCCGACCGTGTTCCCTGTGAAGCCGTCTATCAAGGTTCTGGGGATCACGATCGATGGGACCAACACGGGCACCCGGAGCTGGGAGGAGGCCATAGCGAAGGTCCAAAGGAAGATCCACGGCTGGAGCACAAGGACCTTGACGATGGCTGGTAAGGTGCTGGTCGTAAAGGCCATCCTCTTCCCGATACTCCTCTACGTAGGAATGATCCTCCCCCCAGACAAGGTCATCGCAAAATTAGTGACCCGAATTATATTTCGGTTTGTCTGGGGGAGCAAAATGGAGAGGCTGAAAAGAGTGCAGATGGTGAAGGGTACCCTGGATGGAGGCAGGGGGGTCCCGGACGTTGTGCGGCTGATAAAGGCGCAGGGGCTGGCCTATGTGGTGAAGAACATCCAGGCTGCTGGCAAGAAAGTGAGTTTCATGAACCGCTTCTATTTTGCCAGCAGCCTGAGACCATTCGGCCTCTGCGCCATGGATAACACCAGGCCGCACTCGTGGGATCCCCCGCCGTTCTACAGGGCGCTCCGAGCCTTTGCGCTCGAAGTAGGCCTCCATAAAGTCGTGCTGGCCTCCTGGGATTATAAGACCATCTGTAGCCAGATGAGATCTACCCAGGAGACCAGCCGGATAGAAGATTTCCCTCCCGAAACCTGCCGGTTTATCTGGGCTAACGCTACGCACGTTTGCCTCACGAATACGCAGAAAGATGTCTCCTGGATGGCTGTGAGTCGGTGTCTCCCCACCCGAGTGTTCATGCACAGAAGGGGCATAGCTCCTTATGACACCTGCCCCTATAAGGGTTGCCTGGGGAAGGAGACGGAGGCTCACATCTTTAGTGAGTGCCCCTCCGCCCACAGGGTCTGGCTCCTGTTTTCTCCGTTCCTCCACAGGTTTGCCGTTCCTGCGCGGGCGACCGCCCAGCAGATCCTGTACGGTCCGGCCAGGGGAATATCATCATCTACCCTGAGGTGCTGGTGGCGTGTCGTCTGCGCAGTGAAGCAGGCACTGTGGGAGGGACGGAATATCTGTCTATTCAACAAGCAAGAGCTGGACCCGATTGTCATCGCGCGGAGGGGCATGGTGTTCGTAAGGGACTATGTCAATCTGGAGGTCCATCAGAGGGGCAAGGAGGAGGCCTATAAGAACTGGCCCATACAAGATCTGGGGGAGCTCAGGATCCCATGAAGGGACCCACCTCCGGGGACGGTCAGTTCCCCCTGCTGGAGCCCGAGTCCAAGATCTTTTAAATATCTTATGGATGATTGTTTTTAAAATGATTTTAAAAAGGAATCTTAATTGTTTTTAAAGATTTAGTTGCTTTTAAACCACATTGTTTAGGGTTTTTTTGGTTTAGTTTTGTTATATTCTTTTGTCAAATACATTGACCGTTTTGGATTTAATTTTAAATGCATTGGACCTTTTTTGTTTGATTTTGATTTTTACCTTTTTAATTGTTTCTTTATTTTGTCCAATGCATTTTCAGTTATTTTCAATGTATTTGACTTTTATGTTGGTGTGCAGTTTTGCATTAATCACGTTTGTTTTGTTGTTTTGGGCACGTTTATTTTGAAGTTAATTGTTTTGTTGTTTGTTAAAAATCACAGATTTTAAATTTTTTTAAGTGATTTTAAGGATTGATATTTTAAAGATTTTAATCATAAGTATTAAAAAATTGAATTGTTTTTATTCATGTAAATGTAAAATACTACACCAAATAAACAGTATCTTCCTGATTACCCAGGAGACCAGCCGGATAGAAGATTTCCCTCCCGAAACCTGCCGATTTATCTGGGCTAACGCTACGCACGTTTGCCTCACAAATACGCAGAAAGATGTCTCCTGGATGGCTGTGAATCTGTGTCTCCCCACCCGAGTGTTCATGCAGAGAAGGGGCCTAGCCCCTTATGACATCTGCCCCTACAAGGGTTGCCTGGGGAAGGGACCAGCCAGGGGACTGACATCTTCAACCCTGAGGTGTTGGTGGCGTGTCGTCTGCGCAGTGAAACAGGCCTTGTGGGAGGGACGGAACATCTGCCTATTCAACAAGCAGGAGCTGGACCCAATTTTCATAGCGCGGAGGGGCATGGTACTTATTAGGGACTATGTCAATCTGGAGGTCCATCAGAGGGGCAAGGAGGAAGCCTTTAGGAACTGGCAGATACAAGATCTGGGGGAGCTTAGAATCCCATGATGGGACCCACCTCTGGGGACGGCCATCTCCCCCTGCTGGAGCCCGAGTCCAAGATCTTTTAACCTTTTATGAAAAGATTGGTTTTAAAAAATGACTTAAAAAATGAATTTTAACTGTTTTTAAAGATTTCGTTGATTTTAAAGCACTAGTTGTTTGGGTATTTGATTAGTTTTGTTCCGTTTTTTATTTTGTCAAATACATTGGCCGTTAGGATTTTAATTTTAAATGCATCGGACTGTTTTGGTTTGTTTTTTATTTTATCGTTTTATTTGTTTTTTGGTTTGTCCGGTGCATTTTCAGTTATTTTCAATGTATTTGACCCTTTTGTTGGTTTGCAGTTTTGCTTTAATCACAAGTTTGTTTTATTGTTTTATGCACTTGTTTATTTGAAGTTCATGTATTTTGTTTATGTTAATCACTTAAGATTTAAATTTTTTTAAGTGATTTTAAGAATTGATTTTAAACATTTTTAATCATAAGTATTAAAATTTGTTTTGATTGTTTTTATTATTGAAATGTAAAATACTCTACCTAATAAAACAGTATCTTACTGATTAAGCTTAAACACAATGTTTTCTATTTTATGCCCAAATACGGAGACATATGTAGCCATTTCGTTATTTATATTCCACATGTATCTAACGCATGTCTAGATAGACAAAGGGGGGTTGTATGCCCACTTCCCCATCTTCTTGTGGTTTTACTAGAACGTACGTTCTGTACTAAATTTGTATTGCATGTCTGCAGAGAGATGCAGCTGATACAGACCGGTAGAAGCAGGTCTCATTATGTGCTCTTTGGTAACCTCATGTACGGGTGAGGTATTTGGGGCCTCTTCATGTGGTATTTGAGATTATCCCCACCAAACACACTTTTCGTTTTCAAATAAGGGACAGGACAGACTGCTCTCCACGAGTCTCTCAATCCCCTCATTAAAATTCACCTCTTTCAAAAGTTGATTATTAAAACACCAAAGCCCAGGGCCCTTCTGCCATTTACGAAAATTAAGCTCAAAGGAAAAGAAAGCATGGTCACTGAAAGAAGTGTACCCATTAGAGACTTTCCTTATATTGCTCAAAAAAGAGCCATGACCGAGTTCAAAATCAATACGACTCTGCTTTAAAACATTTTGAACTATCTGTCTCCAAGAGAACTCACTCTTGAATACATTCCTGCTATGCCAGAAATCAATGAACCCACTTTCCAAAAGCAACCGTCCCAACCGATCCCTAGAACAATCCCCTTTAAAAACCATCCCACCGCCAATATCCAATCTACTCATAGAAACATTAAAATCCCCCCACCACCAGTACATTGTCCCTTAACAAATGTTTCTCCAACCCCTCAAAGAAGGCAAAACAATCCCTCTGCTCATTAGGACAATAAACAGTCAACAACTCAAAACTAAATCCTTGAACAGAAACAAGCAACTTCAAAAACCTCCCTTCAGAATCTCCTTCAATCCTCGAAACTGTTCCAGTAAAGCAAGATCTCACTAATACCTCCACCCAACTTCTATGGTTTGTGAAATTACTAAAAAATATCCGCCCATCCCACAAATGCTGAAAGCTCCGAACCAAATCATCGTCCCAAAAGGTTTCCTGCAAACAAACAATATCCGTTTTACGGACAGTAGAAAACAGCTTCTGTAATTTGCCAAAAACCCATCAATCTTCAACGAGATACAAGAAATCATGAGGAACAACAAACAAAGTATAGAAACCATCATCATGCTTCTTCCATGCCGTGTGTATGACCCCCAAGGGGTCCCAAATCCAGTACATGGGCTTCTTACTACACCCCGAACATAACGGGGCAGTGCAGCGTCTAACATAATAGCCCTGCACACCACAGTCAAAACAAATAAAAGTAGGGCAGTCCTTCATTAAATGCTCAGAGGACAGACAGAGGGAGCAGATCTTGTGTTGATTATTATGCAGCACTTGGAAATGCCAAAGTCCCTCAGCACTACATGGAAGTGATGAAACATCATGAGGAAACTGAACAGTCACAAACCGAGTTCCATCTGCAACATGGGTACCAGGATAAAACCATCTCTTCAGATCACAGATGGAGTTTGTTCAAAACATCAGTATCAGAAATATATGCAAGTAGGTTAAAAAAAAAAAAAAAAAAAGAGACAACTACTTTATTGGACACAAGCGGCGAAACATCACAATCCACACCATTGATATTAAGGCCAAACAATAAAGCATCCACCACTTCAGTGCTTACAACAGTGACCTCATATTTATCAGGCCTTTGGGGTACACAGGCTAATACTTTCCCAAAACTACATTGCTGATCAATGACATCCAAAACAGAAACCTAGCTGATATCATTCACACTGTAAGATATTATTTGTTAGAATATATTTTTCTATGGGAAATTCTATACCATCTGGTTTGGTAGAGGAAACAGACCTCCTCCCTTTTATCTAAGTTCCCTGGTAGCCCTGGTAACCCTATCTTTATGAACAGAGACCAAAAGGGACCTGTCCTCCGATTGGCTCCTAGCCAAATTCAAAATGACCCCCACTTCTAAATTACTTTAGCATAAGGCACCCAAGTCATGGTGGTGGCAAAATGCTATTGGTTGGAAGGAAACCTTATAAAAGGGAAAACAAAGAGAATTTGAGTTCTCTTAACTTCTTCGTCCTGCAACGAGACAAGACAGAGCTGGAGAGGAGAGACCGAGAGAGACACACCACTTCCTGCCTGACCAGACTGGCCTATAAGCTGTACAGTGAGGAGAAAGAAGAAAATGGGTATTATCTGTTTCTTACTGTAATCCAGCAGAAGCTTAATATTACTTATTTTCAGTAATATAATTGAATGATATTAGTTTCCTATTTTTGTCAAAATAAATGATTATTGCACATCTGTGACTTGACCGCACTGGAAAACCAAGCATTCCAAATTCCCTTACAAGGTTCTCACCCAAGATTTGACGGTACATGGCCCCGTCCATCGTCCCTTTGATGCGGTGCAGTTGTCCTGTCCCCTTAGCAGAAAAACACCCCCAAAGCATAATGTTTCCACCTCCATGTTTGAAGGTGGGGATGGTGTTCTTGGGGTCATTCCTCTTCCTCCAAACACGGCTAGTTGAGTTGATGCCAAAGAGCTCGATTTTGGTCTCATCTGACCACAACACTTTCACCCAGTTCTCCTCTGAATCATTCAGATGTTCATTGGCAAACTTCAGACGGGCCTGTACATGTGCTTTCTTGAGCAGGGGGACCTTGCGGGCGCTGCAGGATTTCAGTCCTTCACGGCGTAGTGTGTTACCAATTGTTTTCTTGGTGACTATGGTCCCAGCTGCCTTGAGATCATTAACAAGATCCTCCCGTGTAGTTCTGGGCTGATTCCTCACAGTTCTCATGATCATTGAAACTCCACGAGGTGAGATCTTGCATGGAGCCCCAGATCGATGGAGACTGACAGTTATTTTATGTTTCTTCCATTTGCGAATAATCGCACCAACTGTTGTCACCTTCTCACCAAGCTGCTTGGCGATGGTCTTGTAGCCCATTCCAGCCTTGTGTAGGTCTACAATCTTGTCCCTGACATCCTTGTACAGCTCTTTGGTCTTGGCCATGGTGGAGAGTTTGGAATCTGATTGATTGATTGATTGATTGCGTCTGTGGACAGGTGTCTTTTATACAGGTAACGAGCTGAGATTAGGAGCACTCCCTTTAAGAGAGTGCTCCTAAGCTCAGCTCGTTACCTGTATAAAAGACACCTGGGAGCCAGAAATCTTGCGGATTGATAGGGGATCGAATACTTATTTCCCTCATTAACATGCAAATCAATTTATAACTTTTTTGAAATGCGTTTTTCTGGATTGTTTTGTTATTCTGTCTCTCACTGTTAAAATACACCTATCATTAAAATTGTGGAGGGAGCTGAAGGTTCGAGTTAATGACCTGGAGAGGATCAGCAAAGAGGAGTGGGACAAAATCCCTCCTGAGATGTGTGCAAACCTGGTGGCCAACTACAAGAAACGTCTAACCTCTGTGATTGCCAACAAGGGTTTTGCCACCAAGTACTAAGTCGAAGGGGTCAAATACTTATTTCCCTCATTAACATTCAAATCAATTTATAACTTTTTTGAAATGTGTTTTTCTGTTGTTATTCTGTCTCTCACTGTTAAAATACACCTACCATTAAAATTATAGACTGATCATTTCTTTGTCAGCAGGCAAACATACAAAATCAGCAGGTGATCAAATACTTTTTTCCCCCCCTCAGTGTATAAACCTCACTCTCCCCCAATGTCGCACACCAAACCAGACTAAGGCAGAGCACACCAACAGAGATAGGGCACAAATCAGGAGCTTCCCCAAATCCTACCCAACTGAACCCTAGTCTTCGTGCGGATCCGCAGTGGGTATTTATGCACTAAAACCCACTGGAACGGAACAAGCAACCAGCAAGCTGGTGACTTAACCAAACCATGGACATGCTCCCGAGACAACTGCTCCAGCCACGGCTTCCACACAAAAATAACAAACTAAAACAAAAAACAATCCAACGCATTCAAAAAGAACACGTCGCTTATGCCTATCTGGGGAGAAAGCTATAGCTCCAGGTAGCCCACTATTACTACCTTGCCCGTATCTCCTACTGTTGTGCTCCAAAACAACCAACCCTAGGAAAAACAGAAATCGGTCCTCTATCCGCACGGCACCCAAACAAACAAAAACAAAACAAAACCTCTAACCATAACCAACACGCCATACAGGTGTGTATCTAACAAAACCAAAAGAACAAGCTAACACAAATACATATACATCCGTAACCAAAGCAAATGTATATATAAAAACTGAAATACAAAAATCCAATGTAGGTCTCCCAACAATTGATCATTTACAATTTTGGCAAAACCTTAACACACAACTTCCAAGTGATATGTAGTTACCAAACAAATTCAAGTCAGAAAATACTCATGACTCCCGGATGAGCCCCCATTTGTCACGGCTGTCTCTTAGCCCGTGACAATCAGGGAGACCATATATTAACAAAATATATTTTATTAACTAACTTAACATAACATAAATAAAGATACTCAATGGGATGTGATCATCAGTAATCAGTTGTAGTGAGTGAATGTATTGTCAGAATGTATAAGCGTATGATATAAGGTAAGGGTATAACACAAATCAAAACCTGCTCACGGGGAGAGAGACCTCCCTTGCGCTCAAGCCAGCAGACTTTTATATCCTCTGCCTGAGACACACCGGTGGAAGCTATCAATCTGACAAGCCTCTAACTCCGCCTACCACCGGTCTGAAAGGGGAAAACCCAAACCCAGCAGACGGAGCAGTCACATCACCCACAGGCTAACTTGAGTTTAAGTATATATTTTTATTGAAATTGATGGCCAGAGTCTATGGAGTCACTGATGCTGACAGGTGGAGACTCCGGCTGGCTCACGCACACCCCACTGTGCCGCACACCGGCAATCTCCCAAAACACAGAGACCCAACCCCAAAGATTTCAATAACCAACTCTATATTTTACCTGCACTTCTGTCATTTAGAAACTGTGTGTTGTGCCCAGTTTGTAATTTTGTACTGTATTTAGCACTTCTGTTTTGCTCATGTATCCTGTAAGTCGCAATGGATAACTAGGGCCTCTGGCAAGGAATAAATAACGTATTTTACAGACCGCACAGCGCATATAGTCTCCTGAATCGATCAATTGATACATATCTGAGGTGAAGTGCCTGCTACACAAACTGAATTTGTTGGACTTTTTATCAGACCGAACAAGATCAAGAAATGTGTTGATCGGTCAAGACCCATATTTACAGCCCACTGACGGGCACATTGGCGATCTTTTGGGAACGGGAATAATTTTACTTCCTCCTCGTGATCTTGATAATGATCTTTGGCTTGTTAACGGTGTCCACTGTGTTGTGTAGAGCCAAAAGCCACACAGTGCTGGATGTTTTTGCACAGACGGTGACTGCGCTGCCCCAGCACTGTTAGTGTCAGATAGACACACAGCCTCTCCACATTGTGCGGTGGCACTGGTGTCACAGACTGTCAGCTAGAGAGAACATGGCTGCCACCTATGCGTTCGTAAATCATGGTTTTCATAAATATATATTCCCATTAGACTTTTTCAACATATTTATAGCAATATATACAGCTAACAGACTTTAAATACAATAATGTGGAGTGCAGTTCGGTCATGAAGATGGTCATCACAATCTGTTACATACATTTGAGTAATGTTTCAAATGTGTAGTGACTTGTGTTTTGTGATGAAATTGTGATATACTGGGGTATGTTAGACATTAACTACATCTATTTGTATATGGAGCTGAAATGTATTTTTGAGCTAATTGCTGGTACCGAAAACAAAAAAAATATATATATAAAAGATCAAATATTACTTTAATACTAATCTACTTCTTTTACCATTTTGTAACTGTGTTGTTTAGTTTACTTTTTATATATCACAGTTTAAATCAAATGTTTGTCTCGTTATTTTACACCCCTCCCCAATCAGTCGAATTGAATATTTGTGTAAATCGTCATCATTGAATAGGGAACAGCTGTGTGTGTGTATGTTGGGGTAAAATTGACCCCTATGTATTGTACATACACTTTCCAGTAAGTTACTAGTTAAAACTTGCTCTTATAAGGGTTTTCTTGTTCTTATTAGGATTTCTCTGCTTAGACTTATCTCTGTGGCAGATAGAGAATATCTACTGCCGTGGACATTCTTTAGTTAACGAACCGAAACTATATAACATGTTCTTATCAGTAAAGTGTGTGCTGTGTCCTTGGTACCAGTGCTTCCATCTCTGGATGAAATATTGTCTCCCTAATTATAAAAAATACCTTATGAATTATTGCTTATTGTGTCTTGGAACTGCCCTGGGACATATGTCCAGAAAATATCATCCAGGTTCGGTACGGCCCCAAAACTCCTTTGAAATATTACTTGTAGATGTATAAAAGGCTGTGTGAAACTTTCAATAAACGAAGATAAATGAACAGACTTTATGTCAGTGACTTTACTTCCCGGGCCTGTCTCCTGTTGAAAAGTCTCATCTGTTACTGGAAGCGCTCACTGGGATGCCCGATTCACTGGGATCCGAAGGGTAGCTTCAACTGAAGTGTTGTACCTTAACAGTGTAATAGCTGGTAACCAGGGTTGAGGAGTAACGGAATACAAGTAGCAGTGTTACGTAATCCGATTACAGAATTGTGATACTTGTATTCCAGTTACAGTTACTCCTGGAAGACAAGTATTCTGATTACCGATACTTTTTAAAAAGTATAAGAGATTATGATTACTTCTAGATCATTTACATGAAAGTGTACAAGTGTAAGGAAATTGCACGAATCTGAAGGGACTCACCTGTAGTATTTTTGCAACATAGTTTTTATTTATGCATCTCTGGCCAAAGAGCGGCTGATTCGTCACCATTGTACAACAGGCAGCAGAATGGAAGTAACACACAGTTGCCACAACGTTGTGGCAACATTGCGTTTTAACACTACAAGCGCCGAGCCGGTCAATTTGACCGATTTGGTTATTCAAATTTGAATTACTCTGTGTTCCTAAATACACTGCGCATACCGGTTCGTGACTTTTCCTAAATATATGTATTAAACACGTCTATGGCGTTTTAGCTGCATAAACGCAAAAATAAATAAGTTATAAACACATTTACCTAAAATAGCCAAAATCAGGTTATTTTGACCGGTAATTTAATACATAATACCTCAAATATAACACATAATCCTGCCTGCCCTTTACAATAAAGTCAGTCTGGCGCTCCGGTGGCAATGTCTACCGGTCTACAGTCTTTCATGTGATAGAAAAACACACCCATTGTACAGCATTACAGGTGTTTCTTACAGCTATACTCCGATTGAGTGGATACAGTGATTCCCGCGAATAAACATGGATTGGAAATGGAGACAGACTGCTTGTTTTGAACATGCCATGTATATGAACATGACTGATTCAGGGGCATCAGTGACACTGGCAATGACAGTGATGATTCATGGGTTTGTGCCAGTGTTGTGAAAACATTGAGAGTGAAACACAGGTCCAAATGGCACCAAGTGCTTTTACTCCACTGATCAATACGCGATGCTACTGCAGTACAGCGTGCAATAGCGCAGCACATCCACCACAATAACGATTCACGGACATTAATCAGCGGAGGAGCAATTATTGCGATGCTATATTTTTGTGGAGTAAAAGTGTCACCTGGAGAGGCTGTCACAATGCAGTGTGAGGGACGAGTGCAGAAACGTGTCCTGTGTGGACTGTACGAGCGGTCAGGTATGCATATCAATAGTAATGCATATCAATTGTCAGGCTTTATCAATAGTAAATCGTTTATTGAAATACAAAAGTAGATAGTAGGGTCCTATGGGCGCCACCTAATTTGTTATGACGTATGACCTAACCTTATTAATATTGCTACGTCATAATTGGGGGGCATGATTTTAGGTAGAGTTATTTCCTTAATTATTCCTATGTCATATCCGGCAGAAAGTGTACACCCATAAAACCCTGAACAACAAGGCCACCCATAACCCTATTGTTCTTGTTGGTCAACTGTAGAGTGTGAATGGGTCAGATCCTCCTGTAGTTGTTGGGGGCTTTTAAAAAAATATATATATACATGTAATGGTTTAGGAAATCTAAACCGTTATAAGATCAACAAGTTCTGTTGTCTGTAATGAAGATCAACAAGTTCTGTTGTCTGTAATGGGCCCAAGTCTTAACAATGCCAGTTTTGCATAAGGTACTTATGTTATCCACACTGTCTCTGTCTCTCCCCACCAATCACTGGAAACATCTGAGGATGTTCAGTTTGTTTAATAATAAGACAAATTTAATTAAAAATTAAATTAAAAAAGCATGTGTGTCTGTATAGGTTAATTGTTTTTGTAAAAAAAAAAAAAAGCTGTGGTTATATTTTATTTTATATTAGCTCTCTCACATAATGTGTTCATTCGTTTTACTTAAATACATTCTAGGGTCTTAAAGCTCGTAAGAGTTAGACTTAAGATAATGATGTGCTTTCAATGTATTTTAGCCATCTCAATACCTAATGATAAGGCTTTGTTTAAAAAATAAAAACATCTGATAGCTCACAACACTCAATGCTAAATAGATCATATCACTCAAGGCTAAATAGATCACACCGCGGGAGGTGGGTTAGACAACAGTAGGTATGACGTGTGATATCAAAACATTCAGAATACTTTTAACCTATATAATTTATAAGCTTTGTAAAATAAACCCAAATATCTTTTGTGGTGATAAACGCTGTTCTGAGTAGTTTGTGACTTGTTTAATACCAAACAAAGCATAGCTATTTAAAAAAAAAAAAAAAAAAAAAAAAAAAAAAAAAACTATTAGAGCGATGGTTATTTTAGATCTTTATAGTTATTTTCTTGGTTCAGGTTGTTTTTTAGCTCTTATAAAGGCCTGAAATATTCTTAGTGGTTGTTGACTTAGTGGTCAAGATGATTTAAAAATGTTTTTTTGAGAGCCAAAAAGGTTCTAATAAAAGTTGAGTTGAGAGGAGAGAGATCGGCTCCATCTTGGTTTCTATTTGAAATTTGATGCAGTACCATTTTATTGGTTGGTTTTGATATGTTAATTTGTAACGGGGCGGCACAAAGTCCAGACCAGAACAATGCCTTACAAACAGCTCCGGCATATGGACAGCTGTAGAAGTATGAAGGTCAGGTCTTCAACTCGACAGACTCATACTGACCTTTCGATTTAAGACTAAAGATCAACAATGGCCGGAAACAACATCAGCGACTTCGATTTAAACGAGTTTTTAGGTAAGTCTTCAGATTAATTTCATTGACTCAGAGCGTGTTGTGTACATGTATTGTAAATAAGGCTATAGCATCTGTTTTAAGCTCTGTAAAATTATTTTTCAGCCAGTCAACAGGAGTTAATTCCCAATGCCAAGGAGATCATCTGGAACAACGCCGGTAAGCTTTTTGTGTTTGCGCTCATGGGTTCTTATGTATGGGGCTGTGTGTGTGTGTGTGGTTTTGAAGTGGATCATTCGAGTTTTGAAAACGTTTTAATATTATATTAATACCGGTCTCTTTAATTACACAGAAACGATCGAAAGACCCGGGGTTAATGTCTCCGAGGATCGACGGAGAGAAGTGGTTGCCCCTAGACGGGCTATAAAAATGAAACCCCCGGTTGTTTGTATCACGTTTCTGTAAGATGTTTGAGTTCAGTTTTGTTAAATTTAAAAAAATTATCCTTTCTAACAGTATTAAGAAACATGGTTCGAGACAACGAAAGGCCTTCCACATCGAGGGCTTGTTTCGTTTTACCTTCGAGAACCGTAACCTTTCAAGAATCTGAAAGGCCGTCAGCGCCGGTATCTGATAGCTGTTAGTATATATCTGCAGTATGTAAATAAGAGGTTAAAGCTTTTTATAGAGCGGCGTGGTTAAAGGTTAAACATGTCTCTTACCTTCACAGTGGGGCAAAAAGCTAAACCAGCTGAAAAACATAAGAAACGATTATTCTGTGGAGGTAAGTAAGATCTTTCAAACTTTAATGTTTTTAAAAGGGATTTGTTTGCCCGCTGAGGGTTGAGGGTTAATATTTAAGGGATGTGAGCCTGTTTCCTGTAGGGTGGGGGGGTCTGGGAAATATCTGTAGAAGGCCGGACAGGTCTGGGCTTGTTTCTGGGAAACGTGTTTAGAAATGGCCGATTGCCGTACCGTCTGGTTAGGTAGTTAAGCCAACCGAAAGGGTTTAGTAAGTTGTTTGGCATATCTACCGCTATTATACTTCTGTTTTACAGTGGTTGTTGGAAAAGGATCGATTGTGTTCATTGTATTTAATATTTAAACAGATCATGAAAACGCTTGTGAAACAGGAAGTCCCGGGATCAGGAAGCATTTACACTTGGAAGGTTCGTTTAAAAATGAAATGTTGCTGTGGGTGTGTGTGTGTATATAAATGTGTTTTATTAATAATATTACAGTTTTTAAAGAAACATTTAAGAAACAACTTATTTACATCGGCTTCTCTGTTTTACATTATAAGGTTTTAGATTTTATTAAGTCCTAATAAATATAGTGTCTGTAAATAATAAGGCGGTGTAGTGAATGTCTAAGTCTATTTTCAAAGGTCTAAAAAAGCTAAAGATTTTGAATGTCCTGCTCAGGTTCTTTTAAGTTTGATTTCTGTCACCGTTTAAAGATATAAATGTAATGTATTTTTTATTCTTCCCAAGACTCTTGGGATAGTCATTCGGTGGATGAGCTTTTGAGGACAATTACACTGTCTAAGTGGGATCAAACATCTTCACCGGTGAGACCACGGAGAGGATCCCCCACGGTGGTTTTGGAGACCCCCCATCATCTACTCGGGCCACAGCCTTCTGGGGGTAATTCAACACCCCAGATTCAGCTCGCCTCATTGTCGGTCGGAACAAATACAGCCACCCAACAACCTCAGGGGTCGCCGTTAGTCAGGGCTGACACACCCCCCAACGCCGGTCTGGTTTCAACATCGTTCACCCCGACCCGTTTCTTGGCTACAGAAACGCGGAACAGTACCCCGCGCTTGGTCAGGCTATCACCGCAAAGCCCTGCTTGGTCTCCGGCCGTGAGTATACGCTCGCTCCCTGCCCCTGCCGACCGAGATTTACCGGAGCGACCATCCTTTGAAGCCGAGCCAGGCCACCAGGCCCCGGAGCTACTTCCTGAAGGTCGGCATGAGTTGCTACATACTTTGTTACAAAATCAAAGACTTGTGTTAGTGGGGCAAAACATGGTGATAGAGAGCCAAAACACACTTATTAATACCCTTACTAACGCCTTGTACCATATTTAATGTTTCAATAGCCACAAAACGCCTTACTATTGTGGGTTGTTGGAAAAATTTTAAAATAAATTTAAAAATGTCTGGACTTGGTAAAAGAACTCACGAACTAAAGGATTATGAACAAGCTAGGGCCCCAAAAAGACCTTCCCAAGAGAACGTCCCCGGCCCTGTTGTGAACTCCTCTGATGTTCCAATGAACCTGGAACTATTACAAATTGTAAATGATTTAAATAACCACCAACTACCCCCAATAGAATTAAACCCTCCGAGCCAACGTGAATTTACAGACTTACCGTTGAACCCCGACCTGTTACAGATGGTCAATGATCTAAATAACCACTTCCCACCGGTAGCGCCTATAGAGGCTCTCCCCCTAGTTCACCCCGATTTGTTTGAAATGGTGGAGGCTTTGAAGGAGCTACCCCGACCAAATTCTGCCCCTTTTATAAATGATTTGAGTCAATTAGAACACAGGATGTTGGCAGAAGCCGCCATCTCTATAGAGGAGGATCTTGACATTAACCGGTTGGATATCTTTGAAGGGCTTTTACAGGCTTTAAATGAGACTCCTCAAAAGGGGGGTTTTGTAGATGGCGGCGGTGGTGGTGTTCGGGATGTGGAGGGTTCTGAGACTGATAAGGCTGTGGAGGATATGCTCTGTGAGAATGTAGGGGGTGACGGTTTTGTTCAAAATGATGATGTGTCCAAGAGTTCCAGTGATCCCATGATTATAGATAGACCTGCCTATAACAATTTTGAAATGATTCAGCATTTTAATTTTGCAGAACTTTTAAATTGTGACAATTATGCAGAAATATTTGTCAACATACACGAGGCCTTGCAAAACATGCTTGAACAGGTTGCTGAAAGGGTCAGACCTCGAGATGTTGTACAGTTAGAACTCAGAGGGGATGATTTGTTTAGCAACCTATCTGTAATGCTGAGTGGAGATAATTTAGATGTTGATGAATTTCTGGCTAAAATCGAAGCGTTGTTGCAAAGTAATGCGGCCATCTTAGCTGATGAATGTCTGTCTCTGGTAATGAATGTGGTTCGTAACCCTGAGGGTGGGGTGCTTAGAAGACTGTCGAAATGCTTGAAGAACGACATAATTAGGACCAAGCTCAGGCAATTAGTGGCGAGTTCCAGTGGGGACAATAAGCTCCGTTTTGCGTACAGTTTAATAAAACTACTCACCCCCGACATGCCTGAACCCCAAGCTCTGCAAGAGGCTTTAATGGTTCATCAGAGTGCTGGCTTAAACTCTCAACAGATGGTGGCCTTTTCAGACATTACCAAGTTTGAGGAGTTGTTGTCTTTAAAAATTGTTGTGTGGTACCACTGTGAGGTAAAGGAAGTATTTGTGAAATTTCAGACACATCCTGAAACCCATACACAGACTGTGATAGTCATTACTTTGGAATAAAGATTTTGACTGCTTTTTTGGGTTGTTCATATGTTTGTCCTTGGTGTTATAAGGCCTTTAATGATAAGCTTAAGCACGGTGACGGTTACTGTAACGTCTGTTTCAATCCGCAATGTTGTAAGGGTTTGGCCCCTACCATCCGATGTAAAGATTGCTTAAGGATTTGTCTCTCGGTGTTCCGTTTTTCCGAGCATAAGGTACAGAGGGCAGCTGTTGAGGGGGTTAAAAAACTGAGTTATTGTGATCAAACTATTGCCCGCAGTGTTGCCTCCAGTACCGTTTTCATGAGGTTAAACCACACAAATGTCTGGAGCCGAGATGCAGGATCTGTAATGCTGATTTAACCCCGGGGTCCGAGCACCAGTGCTTTATTCAGCTGGTTAAAAAGGAGCCGCCGCACAACCGGTATGTCTTTTTTGATTTTGAATGTCGGCAAGAAAACGGGGTCCACGTTGCTAATTATATCCACTGTATTGATATGTTGGATCATGAGTGGTCGGCCAGTGGTGAGAGTTGTGTCAGGGATTTCTTTACAGGGTTTTGCGGTCCAAAATACCTCAATTACACATTTATTGCACACAATGCTAAGGGTTATGATACTTCATCAAAATGTAAGAATCTGGTGGAAAATGGGGTAACCACAAAAATAATAGCTCAGGTAGCAAGATCATGCGTTTCACCGACGAAGCTTTCAACCAACGTTACATAGACTCATTAAATTTCGTCCCCATGAAATTGAGTGCATTGCCTAAAGCTCTGGGTTTTGAG
This sequence comes from Amia ocellicauda, assembly GCF_036373705.1. Classification (NCBI taxonomy): domain Eukaryota; kingdom Metazoa; phylum Chordata; class Actinopteri; order Amiiformes; family Amiidae; genus Amia; species Amia ocellicauda. Next base: position 27,013,018 of record NC_089863.1, read on the forward strand.
GCTCAGAAGAAAGGTTGGTTCTGCAATTTTTTTAATACCAAGGACACTCAAAATTATCGAGGGTCCTACCCGCCCGCCTCTTATTACGGGGCTGATACTATGATGTCTCATGAGAGGGCGGAATTCTTTAAATGGTACAATACGGTTAAAGGAGGTGTTTTTGATTTCAGAGAAGAGATGGCCGCTTATTGTAAAAATGATGTGGTGATCCTTAAAGAAGCCTGTGTGCGTTTCCGCGCTGAGGTTATCAACAACTCAGGTCTCGACCCTTTGCAAAGTGTCACCATAGCGTCTCTCTGCATGAAAATGTATCGGGCCAATTTCTTGCAGAAAAAAACTATAGCGGTCACCACTTCTGACAACTATCGTGCTAGACAAAATAACTTTTCGACTGTCTCCATACAGTGGCTGGAATACCTGAGTGTCAGGGATAACATCTTCATCAGACATGCTTTAAATCAAGGGGAAGTCAAAATGGGGCCTTACTACTTAGACGGTTTTAGCGACGTATCCGGGATGCATACAGCTTACGAGTTTGCTGGCTGTATTTACCATGGCTGTCCGCAGTGCTTCGACCCAAACACCTTTAACCCAGTAACACAAAAACTCTGTGGTGATATGTACTATGATTTCCAGGAACGAATTGTAACTTTAAAAAACACCTATGGTTTGAACGTACTGGTGATTTGGGAACACGAGTGGACGGCCCTGAAGCAGCAGGATGCGGGGGTACAATGGTTTATGGAAACCTTGGACTTTCCTGAACATCTAGAGCCCCGGGATGCATTATTTGGGGGTCGTACCAACGCCATCTGTTTACATTATGAGGTAAAGGAGGGGGAGAGAGTAGATTACTATGATTTCACCAGTCTGTACCCTTTTGTCAACAAGACCAAAATGTACCCGGTGGGTCATCCAACCATCATTTATCGCGACTTTCTCGAACTCGGTCATTACTGTGGTTTGATCAAAGTCACCATGTACCCTACTCGCGAGCTGTTCTTACCCGTGTTGCCTTACAGGTGTTCGGGAAAATTGATGTTCCCTCTGTGTAGAACGTGTGTGGAAACTGAAAATCAGACTACCTCGTCTGCACAGTGATGAAGAGAGAGCGCTGACGGGTGTCTGGTGTAGCATTGAGCTTGACAAGGCAGTGGAGAAAGGTTACAGAGTCGGTAAGGTGTATGAGGTTTGGCATTTTTCTGAAAAATCTGATACTCTTTTTGCCGATTACATTATGACCCATCTGAAAGGGAAACGGGAGGCATCGGGCTATCCCTCTTGGTATGTTAACGCCGCAGACAAAGAGCGATACATTCAGCTAAATTTTGAAAAGGAAGGGATCCGTCTAGAACCGGGGAACATAACTGTAAACCCCGCCAAGAGACAAATGTCCAAACTGATTTTAAACAGTCTGTGGGGTAAGTTTGGAGAAAGAAATAACCGTCTAAACACAACCTTGATTAAAACCCCTGAACAGTTTATAGAATTTATGTTTTCCAAACAACATGCTGTATCACACTTTCAATTCTTAAATGACCGCGTGGCACAGGTCCAGTGGAGGGCCCCTAAAGATTTCCCCACCAAACAGGGTAACGTTAATGTTTTCATAGCGGTTTTTACCACGGCTTACACCCGGCTTAAACTGTACAACTTAATGGATCAGCTGCAGGAACGCACGCTCTATCATGATACTGACTCTGTAATATTTGTCACCAGACCAGGGGATTGGGTCCCTCCCCTCGGGGAGTTAACGAGCGAACTAAATCCTCAGGACCACATAGTGGAGTTTGTTTCAGGGGGTCCCAAGACTTACGCATACAGAACGGCAGCGGGTAAGACATGTATGAAAGTTAAGGGTTTCACTCTGAACCATTGTAACAAGCTCATTAAGATCAAGTCTCTGACGACCCTGGTACAGTTTTGTAACCGATAAAGACTTATTATTATTACTGCCGGAAATCAGATCTATCGCAATAAAAAGGGTACACACGTTGGAAAATAGATCACTAAACAAACGGTTCAGGGTGGTGTACAATAAAAGAGTGTTGACTGATTATAACACTCTGCCTTATGGATATTAGCGGCGGTTTTGATAACAGACTTCAACACCCTTTTTCCTGTATTATAGCCGGGTAAGAGCTATCTTATAAAGAACATCATAGAAGATGTGGAAGCAACTGTGTCCCAAGCTCTCGACAACATAGTGTGGTGTTGCTGGCAACCTCTCTACGATAATTTGGCTTTGAAAAAAAATTAATCTGAAATTTGTGCAAGGTCTCCCCACCTCGTTGTGTGACGATGACTTGTTCCCGCCCGGTCAAACTAATCTAGTGATCCTTGATGACCTGATGGAGCAGGCCGGTGACAACAGTGAAGTGGATAAAGCTTTCACAAAGTACACTCATCATAGGAATTTAAGTATTATTTATTTAGTTCAAAATTTATTTTTTCAATGTAAAAAAAGCCGCACTATTAATTTAAACCCCAATTATATAATTCTTTTTAAAAACCCCAGAGATAAACTACAGGTCACCGTCTTGGCTCGTCAAATGTACCCTAATCAGACCAAGTTCTTTTTGGAGGCATTTGAGGACGCCACCAAAAAACCCTACGGGTACTTGATTGCGGACTTAAAAGCACAAACCCCAGAAGACTTTGGCCGGCAGTATATGTGGTAAAGAAAAGGAAATAAGAATGTCTGTTCGGATTAAAAGAAATCTGCTGCTTTTGCAAATTTTATTTGAGGGGAGCCCGCACCAAGCTGTGCTGACAGCGGCCCCCTCGGATTTGATCGAGACCCTGTGTGAAATAGCTTTAAACATCTTACGTGGAAAATATACCCCTAAACCCTTCTCAACATTCTAAACTCAAAAAACAAAAAGCTGTTATCAAGATCATTGCTAATAAGAAGTATTCTATTAAAACATGGTGGCCACCAGGTAATTGATGACCCCAATGTTGGTGGTCTTCTCGATTGCATCGCCATCCTCATCAGCCACTTTACAGTTCATTAAAATAAATGTGTTATTCGAATCAATATAATCCTCGCCATTGCCTGCTATGAAAAACTCCAGAGGGGCCGTGTCTGAAATTGCTGAAAGAGGGGGAATCTCTACATACACTCACCTAAAGGATTATTAGGAACACCTGTTCAATTTCTCATTAATGCAATTATCTAACCAACCAATCACATGGCAGTTGCTTCAATGCATTTAGGGGTGTGGTCCTGGTCAAGACAATCTCCTGAACTCCAAACTGAATGTCTGAATGGGAAAGAAAGGTGATTTAAGCAATTTTGAGCGTGGCATGGTTGTTGGTGCCAGACGGGCCGGTCTGAGTATTTCACAATCTGCTCAGTTACTGGGAATTTCACGCACAACCATTTCTAGGGTTTACAAAGAATGGTGTGAAAAGGGAAAAACATCCAGTATGCGGCAGTCCTGTGGGCGAAAATGCCTTGTTGATGCTAGAGGTCAGAGGAGAATGGGCCGACTGATTCAAGCTGATAGAAGAGCAACTTTGACTGAAATAACCACTCGTTACAACCGAGGTATGCAGCAAAGCATTTGTGAAGCCACAACATGTACAGCCTTGAGGCGGATGGGCTGCAACAGCAGAAGACCCCACCGGGTACCACTCATCTCCACTACAAATAGGAAAAAGAAGCTACAATTTGCACAAGCTCACCAAAATTGGACAGTTGAAGACTGGAAAAATGTTGCCTGGTCTGATGAGTCTCGATTTCTGTTGAGACATTCAGATGGTAGAGTCAGAATTTGGCGTAAACAGAATGAGAACATGGATCCATCATGCCTTGTTACCACTGTGCAGGCTGGTGGTGGTGGTGTAATGGTGTGGGGGATGTTTTCTTGGCACACTTTAGGCCCCTTAGTGCCAATTGGGCATCGTTTAAATGCCACGGCCTACCTGAGCATTGTTTCTGACCATGTCCATCCCTTTATGACCACCATGTACCCATCCTCTGATGGCTACTTCCAGCAGGATAATGCACCATGTCACAAAGGTCGAATCATTTCAAATTGGTTTCTTGAACATGACAATGAGTTCACTGTACTAAACTGGCCCCCACAGTCACCAGATCTCAACCCAGTAGAGCATCTTTGGGATGTGGTGGAACGGGAGCTTCGTGCCCTGGATGTGCATCCCACAAATCTCCATCAACTGCAAGATGCTATCCTATCAATATGGGCCAACATTTCTAAATAATGCTTTCAGCACCTTGTTGAATCAATGCCACGTAGAATTAAGGCAGTTCTGAAGGCGAAAGGGGGTCAAACACAGTATTAGTATGGTGTTCCTAATAATCCTTTAGGTGAGTGTATATGCTCTTATCTATACTCGTTTGAGTGTATGGAACTGTAAACAGATCCAGTTCTGATTTGATGCATTCTTCCGATAGACTGTGGACAAAAGATGTTTAAAAGATGTATCCTGAGGCTCTATTTGTCTTTCTCTGAGACTTTCTTTTTGCAGTTTTTTTTCTTGTGCCGCTTCCTTCTCCGAGTGTTTCCACGATATGTTAGGGAATGAGCGATTCTTCGTATTTTGTTAGCCATGGATCTTCGTCGCCCTGGTGGACACCTGCTGTTTCTTCTTTTACCCCTACTCCTCGCCATTACCATGAGACCCGAACCCTCCTGATGCTCATGGCTAGCTGCCCGGTTCACAACATTGGTGAATACGTCACTAACAATGTTTTTAGCCACTGATTTCAAGTGGGGTCTGGCTATAGCAAAGCCTCTCTTAAGCAGGGGTACGGCCATTCTAAAGAGACCACGAAAGAGCCCTCCTAGACCGGCTCCATACATTGTAGGGGCTCCTACAAAACCAGGCAAGCCATTCCCTTGCTTGCATCTTGTACTAATCCACATAGGCGCTAGGATCGACATAACCCCTCGAGGTATCCATTTTAATAATGTACACACTGTTTCAAGGGCCGAAAATGTAGTTTGACAATAACTTTACCGAAGCGGAAGGGTATGTTGATATTCTGATCCGATTTTACTTTGATCGTGATGTTGTCAAAGTGGGTCTTTGAGACTGGTACGTAGTGCGGCTTGTCATAAGTAATTGTGAACATGTCATTGCTTTTACCTTTAATAAGTACATTTCTCAAAAGGGTCGGGGATAGTTATGTCCCCGACCCTCTGGTGGGTTATGATATCCGTATACACAAAGAGTGTAAAAGCCACCCCTGATGTCGGCCGGGAAGGGGTCCACCACTTCTGAGAACATGCTCTCCGTGTCAGAATAGAACCCTAATATATGGCCCAGTTGGCCGCTGGTTTGAATGCTAACATCCGGTTTTGACACCTTGTACACTCTGTTTTTAATAGGGTTGTAATATAGCTTGAGGTTGGGGTTGCCTTCTGAGAACTGTTTATTCATCTCATCTAATATTTTATCCATGTTGTCATAATAACCTCCTTGTATCGTGAATGTCCATTAACTCTTTTTAACATTATCAAAAATGGCGAAGGTGGCATCCTTATCTTGTAAAACAGACCAAGTGTAAGGATACTGTATTTCCGCCAACCCCACTTCCCACGACCCCCTTAGATCTATAGATTTTCCAAATTGTACCGTGTAACTGGATATTTCATTTTTAGGATATATAATCGAGAGAGGCGTTACTGGGTAGAGTCACGTAGAAGGCTCCGGATTCCATCTTGAGTATCGAAAGTAATGCCCCCACCACACCCGCGGTCATGTTGTTATGTTTCTTTTAAAGTTAATCCTGAGAGGTTTACGTAAGGTATAGGCGTTTTGTTCCCGTAACCATTCTGAAACAACCACATCATTAGCCTTCACTGCTGCCTCCGCGAGTCCTCTTTGAAAACCCTTCTTACCCGCCAAACCCCCAATCTTGGCTGGGCTGTAGTACAGTTCCTGCATTTGGGGAGCTTGCCGAGTCATTCTGTCAAATAACACAGACCAACACTATGCGCAAAGTTACAAGGTTTTTTATTTCAACTTCAGGAGAGCAGATACCCCTTTTTAGACATTTGAGAAAAGTATAACATACACAACAATTTTTTCTACGGTCCAGACAAAAAGAAATCAGATGATTGGTTACTTGATCAATATCAACAAATACCTGTTTCTTTATCTTGTAGGCACACACCTCAGTTACATATGTAAAGAAAACAACAATATAGCCTATTTTAAAAGTAAACAGAGGTATTAAACATGCTCAGTAAAAGGTCATACAGATGTTGATGAAATGGCCTAATATCATTCTTGGCCCCCTTGAGCGCTTCATCCCAGTATTCGTACCCCCCGGTCTTTGTTACAGCAGCCATGAACTTTTCCAGGTTTGAAAGTTGGTCCTCATCGATGGTTAAATCTGGAGAGAAAAGGCTCGCGTTGGCTACTTTTTTGTCAAGCACATGATGTAATAGAGCTCTCAGGTTAGCTGCAGAGTGTTGATGACAGAACCAGTTGCAGAAGCAGTCCAGAACATTCCCCATATTCAAAGTCCCTTAGTTCAGGTCAGAGTCTGAATCAGTGGCGTAGATGTCGAACTCTTCGTCGCCGTTCCCAGCTTTAACTTCTTTACGGAAGAAATAAGCTTTTAGCTTGCCAGCGGTTTTTCTACTCGGTTCATCCAGGTCGTTGAGCAGCTGACCAAGTTTCTCTATTATAAACGGCTCCTTTTTCAGCTCCAGCAAAATCTCATCTATGATTTTCTGGACTTGCACCGGGGTGACATGTAGGTGGGAGTAAGACAGCGCCTTGATTAGCGCAGGTTTCAGCCACGGTTTGTTCAGTCTTCTGTAAAACACGTCGAAATAGAACTGGAAATAGTAGCGGTCTGGTTCAAACAAACAGCTGTCTCAACTGACTGGGGTGATTCACTTCACAACCCAGACAGACTTCTTTCAGAGCTCGGTCGATGAGAGCACTCAGAATATACACCAAGGTGCTTTTAACCACTCTGCTTACTTGGTCACATACCCCGGGCATAAATCCAGCGTCTTCATCACGCCCCTGGGACAGTTTGATGCTCATTGGGTCGCCTGGTGGTTTGTTTCTACATCCATTGGACTGACCCCCTCCTGAGACGCACAGACGGTAGACAGTTCAGCAAAATCGAGGCCCTCCAGGAGCTCCAGAGGCTGGGGTTCACCGAGACTCATTTGGACATCCATCACCCAGCATGCTGTTTCGTCCTGAGGGACCAGGGGTTGAGGTCTTGGAGGGTAGCCGCAGTCAGAGGGTTCCGGAGTGTATACAAAATCTGGAGGGAGTGGGATCTTGGAGATTGCATCACGACTGGCATGATCAGGGCAGCTGTCGCAACTTATGCGAGTATGCTTTGTGGATGTCTCAGACCAGCTCACCGTCTCTGCCTCCCCCCCCCCCCGACTTGAGAGTGACATGATAAAGTGCAATGTCTCCTGCCACATGAGACAGTCTCCGCAACCAGGAACGGTTCAAAAATAGAGACCGCACCATGGAGAGCCACCTGCGCGCCCACCGCCTGATACGGCAGAGCCTGCAGCCCGCTCCTGCCACTCACCCAGCATCTCCGAGCCAGTGTGGGCACACTGCCGCATCATGTGCCCGGGAAGGTGAGCCGAACCAACCTGCAGCCAGCCAGACATCCACCCTCCACATCCAGTGGCCACCCTTGCTATTTTGGGGTTCGCTCTAGGGTTGGGTTTTAAAGTTGTATTAGGGTTAAGGGTTGGGTTTGTAATATACATTTATGTTTAAGGTTATATTTTAGGGTTGGGTTAGGGTTAAGTTAAGGGTTAGGTTTTGAGATTTTGTTCAACTAGGTTTTCGTTTAGGGTTGTATTTAAAGTTGAATTTGGGGTTGAAGGTTAAATGTAGGGTTATGTTTAGGTTTGGGGTTAAGTTTAGGGTTATGTTTATTATTTGGGGTTTAGGGTTGGGATAATATTAGAAGTTGGGATTAAGTTTAAGGTTATATTTAGGAGTTGGATTTAGGGTTAAGTTTGAGTTTATATTTAAGGTTGGGTTTACATTAAGGGTTGGTATTTGGGTTGATTTTGTAATTAGGCTTGAGTTGGGGTTGGGGTTTATATTTAGGATTGGAGTTTGGATAACGGGGTTAGCTGGGCTTAATAATATAGGATCTGGGATTGATATTTGAGGAAAGTGATTTGTATGGGGCCTGGATATTGGGATGGGGGTTGAGATTGTGTAAACCTACCTGTATCGAACCGAGATATTGGGAGTTTCAGAACCTTTGATTCAGACCCTGCGGATAAATGGTGTTAAGTTTATGGATCCAGTACCTCTCGTTTGGCATTGAGTGGTGTTCCAATTGTGGTTCGTTTCCAGTCCTGTGACAGTCATGTGTTGTATGTGGCGTTTTATGAAATGTTGAACTGTGTGTGTATGCGTATCCTTTTGATTTCTGATGTCGTAAATGTGTTGTGAGATTCTCGTGGTCATTCTGTTTTTGGTTTCCCCAATGTATCTCTGGTTGCAAATTTTACACTGAATGAGATGCATGAAATTTTGTGTTGTGTATGAGATGCCTGGCTGGATATCATATGTATTTTGGTTTACCATGTATGTGATAAAGGCCAGCTGATGGAATAAACGGGCTTGGGCTTGGGTTTATGTTTTTTATTAAGGCATTTAGTGTGTACCAGTAAATCCTGTAGGCTTTCGTTTTTACAGTATGCTGATATTATCTTGTAATTTGGCAGTATCTGGTTTTGGGATTGTTGTTTTTGGAAATATAATTTAATGGTGTTATTGATTGTGACCGTGTGTTGTGAGTAAGTGGTGATCAAAGGAATGATGGTTTTATTGTCTTTGGTTTTTGTGTTGTAATAATTTTTTTTTTTTTTTTTTAATGTTCCTCAGAAAGGTTCGGTTATAACCTCTCTGAGTAAGTGACCTGAATAATGTGTTTGTGACTTTTTCGAACTCTGTTTCCATGCATATCCAGTGAAATCTTAACAGCTGTGACTTAATGAGACCTTTAAAAGCGTGCTTGTGGTGAAAACTGTTTACGTAGTAGTGCGTGAGTGTCTGTGTCTTTGGGGGAAAGAAAAAAAAAAAAAAAAAAACTTTACTGTCTAGTATGATGGTGCTCAAAAACTGTGGGCCTTTGTACGTGCAGGTGTCTAAAAAATTAAAGTGGGTCTCGTGATTAGTGCTCGTAATTTTCATGTTGGGGTTATGGTGGTTAAGTTTGTGAATTAAAGTGTTGAATTCCGGTTGTGTATGGGTCCAGATTCCCCATATGTCGTGTAAGTACCTGTAATAATATGTGGGTAATAGATAGCATGTTTCAAACCTGGTTTGTTCCCAATTGGCCATATAAATGTTGGCATAGGTCGGCGTAAACCGTTTCCCCATTGCTCTACCTTTGGTTTGTAAGTAATATTTGCCATTGAATTCAAAGTCATTATATGCAAGACTGATCTGTAAAAGTTGTATGATGTGATCATCTGGTCTAGTGTCATCTGGATAGTTTTGGAACCATTTGGACACTGTTTGTAATCCTGTTTTGGTGTCAATGTTCGTGTATAGGTTGGTGACATCCAATGTGAATAGCCAGGCATCTGGAGGTAATGTTATTGTGCTAATTTTGTGAATGAAGTCATATGCATCCTTAATGTAGCTGGGATGTTTTTGGGAAATGGGGTTAAGGAAGTAATCCATATATTCAGCTATTTGGTACGATTCGCTGTTGCAGTCAAAAACTATTGGTCTACCCGTTGGGATTTGGTGGGGGACAGTCCATGTGGTTGGGCGTTTGTGTATTTTAGGTAATAGATAGAATTGTCGGGGTCTGGGTGTAGTAGTGCCCAGTAAGCATTGCATTGGTTTGCGATTAATGTATTGTTCGTGTCTGAGTGTCTGTAAAAAATCTCAGATTAGATTTAGTAGATTTGGTTGTGTAAGTATATGGGTTCCTGTAACAGTTGATAGTAATCTGTATTGTGCAGTTGTCTGTATGCTTCTATTAAGTAGTGTGTTCTGTCCATTATGACTACCTTGCCCCCATTATCTGCTGGTTTAATTAAGTTTTAGATTTTTTTGTAATTGTTGTAGGGCTTTTCTTTTGGTATTTTGTAAGTTGTGTGTGTTGTTGGATGGGTTGTATGTTATAAAATATATTTTTTGTCTGTTGCTATTAATCATGTGACATGCGAGTCCACCTGACTGTTCTTGGGTTCCCAAGTGGATTTGGGAATGAAAGGTGTAGATGAGTGTCGTGTATCCTCAAATAAATCTGCTAATTTAAGTTTTCCATGGTATGTGTGAATGTCTGCTTTAAGTTGTGTTGCATATGTGATGTTGGGGGTCAGGACAAAGGAAAGCTCTTTGTTTAGGAGAGTCCTTTGCTCCCTCGTTAATCTGAATGTTTTTGATAAATTTAAGATGTTTGATGCGTCCGGTTGGGTTGGCTCTGTATTGTTCCCGTTCACTGTGACTGTTGTGTTGACCAGAGTCCTAAGTTTAAATGTCTGAGCCAGTGGTAAAGAATAGTTTGTGCTGTTTGGAAAGCAGTTTCCAAAACGCTGGCTGCATGTATGAATTTGGCTCCCGGGTAGCTGTCTATCTGTATGTGTGGGTTATGATGTTTGCCAATTGTGTCCAAGTTAGAATCTCCAATAATTTTTTTTTTTGGTATGTAATGTCCAATCTGTTAATTTTCTTTCCATGTTTGGATGTCTATAAACTGTAAATGTTCTAATGTCCTCTGCTGATGTTGTATTTAAACTGTCAGTTTTCAGATTGGTAATCTGAACCTTCGTCTGCGTGTGGATGATTTGAATCTGATGTGGAGCTATTGTGAAGGGTTGTTCTGTGTTGGTGTATCTGGACTGGGACTTGGGTTTTGGTGCGACTCTAGGAGGAAGGGGTCTAGGGGATGGTGGTCTAGGGGGGGGTAAAAATGTCTTCTACAGGGGATGAATAGATTATTTTTGTGTGTCTAAGTGTCTGTCCATTTGTGTAGCCAATCTGTTTGTTTGGGTTCTATGTGTGTATTGATTTGGTTCAGGAGTGGCTGGTATGACAGTTTATCTGTACTGCGTTTGAGTTTTGTATATTCGTTTGTATATCCGTCAGGTTGGCTAAAAGTGTTTCAATTTGATCTTTGTATGATTTCTTGTTTCAGTCCGTTTCCATAATTTATTTTCGACCAAATGATATAGCTTGATCCAATTTGTCCCTCCAATACATCCCCTTGTATTGTACCGTATTTTGTAGTAGTGTATTTAATGTATTTTCATAATGTATTTGTAAGTTCGTATACATCCAGTTTATTGTGTTGCCCGTTAGTAATTCTAATGCATCTAGTGTGGGAATGGCCGGTTTGATATATTGTCCTAATGTTTTGAGTTGTCTTTGGAATCCTATAGGCAGTTTATTTTGATGAATAGCATTGTTTGTATTTGTTAAATGATGGGTGATTTGTATGATTTTGTAGAAGTGTTTGACAACTTGTCTTCTATCCATTGCAGTTGACAGATGTAGTGAAAGTGTATAATCAGACAATCTTTTATTTAATAGTAGTTTAAAAAGGTTTTTGAGATTAATTCAACCTACAATATTGACAAGATGCATCAATTACTATAAGCATACATTCTACCACTGTTCTTTTGAGAGAGAACCAATACAATAAAATACCAAAAGACAGAACAATTTATAATATAAAATGATCCTCTTAAAAAAATATATTAAAATAAATTCATACAACATACATCAAGTATTGCAGTTGAGAAAGAAAACAGTCTTTCCTTAAAGTTTATATAAAATCAAGATCCTACCATTGAAGTTCCATTGTTCTACTTCAGGGCCCTGATATCCGTTGCAGTAAAGTAGCATCCGTTGATTTTCCAATTTTGTAGGAGATACTATTATTCCTGTGTTGATGGCTGTAATGCTCCAGCCACAGATCTTCAATCTGGGGTGGATGGAGTTGTTCTTATTTTCTGTAATGAAAAAAATTACACTACGTTTCACTTATTAATAGGCTTTCTCAAGTGTTTGGTTTGTAATCCCTGTTTTATTGTAGTGATAGTTGAATAGAGTTGAATAATTTGTAATGCATTTTGCAGGTTGTCGTTTTGCAGTGCTTTACGGGTAATGCATATTTTATCACTGATTTGCATACCCAACCTGCTTTGTTTTTTGGATATAGTGGACCATTATGGTCTGAAAAAATAAACAGGATATATTGACATTGTTGCATACACAGGGTCCATAGATACATTTAAATACAATTTTGACAGTGTGTGTTGGTTATTTTATGTTTTGGGTTTGTCATATAGCCCGAACCTTTGGCACTGGCTGGTTAGGTTTGAATGAGAGATTTTAAGGGACACATTTGGCACTGGCAGTTGCAGGTCATGGGGCAATGTCTGCGTCCATTTGAGAATATCTATCTATCTCTATATATCCTTGTTGATTTTTTTTTTTTTTTTTTTTTTTAAATAGTTTATTTTGGATATGAACCTGTTGGAATAACATGAATGACTGGTCTTTGTCTGATGGTTGAAGTTTTGGGGTTAAGGTTGTCTATGGATAGTTTGCGCAAGTCAGTTGGCCCTCTGTCTGTCCTCAGAAAGAAACTGCTTTGTTTCATATCATACCAATTAATGCATAATCTTCAAAATGTGTTTAAAATGCACTTACTTGAAGAAGTATAGAAAGGAGTATACAGTTATGATTTCGTTAGTACAATTTAGTTTTTATTCCTTCAATACACTGTTTTAACCCATCAATCAGTAATTTCTTATTCCATATTATAGACATGGAGATTTTTAGTGTTAGTGTTATTTGATTGGATGCTTCAAAATCCCCAAACACAATTTTCCACTTTTATACAGACTTGTGACTCAAGATGTAATGTACAATAACATGACACATGTTTATTTTACTAGCATCCTTGGATTAAACAATGTGGCACTGGAAGTGATGTTTTCTATTGTATTGCCAGTTTACATACAAATACAACTGAACCAACAAGCAGATGTTGTTTACTCTTTTTGAGCTAGGGGACACATTTGGCACCGATTTTTGCAATCCACCTTATTTTCTTCAGTATTTCATAAAATTAGCAAAGAAAAAATCAAGCTATTCAGATTGTATGTGTGCCCTGTAAAGGGTTAACCAAGTGGTGTTTTCAGTACCCAAATGCTTAATAAGTGTTATTAAAAGAAAAGGTGAAAGGTTACACCATGCTAAACAGTCGACTGTCCCAACTTTTTTGGAGTGTGTTGCAGTCATCCGATTTGAAATGAATGTATATTTTCAAAAATAATTTAAATTCACAAAGTAAACCATCAAATAATGTGTTAATAATGTGTTTTCAATATAGTACAGGGTGAACTGAATTTTTAAATGACTCTTTTTGTGTGTTTTTTTGCATTTTCCATACTGTCCCAACTTTTTCGGAATTGGGATTGTATAATTACCTATAAAATATCAGTCTTTCTCTACCATGTTTGTGTCTAAAGCGATTCAATGAAAACAAAGGTCAACCGAACAGTATTTCGTGAAAACAATGATCAACTAGAAACATTTGATTTCCTCATTCGTAATGAGATGCTGTAGTGAGTTAGTTATATTGTGTTCAGGAGCTCTAATGGTATTTATTTATTCCTGCAGCATTTTTCATTGAATTTCAATAATAAATCCTTGCAGTGTGGCCTCTGTTGCTGGAAAGGGGGAGGGGTTGTGTGTGTATGAGATGTAATCTGTCAATCTTAGGCTAACAACGTAAATATTGGTAGAACAGAAATGGCAACATTAAAAAAACATTAAAATATGAACAAGTAGATTTTAAAAGAGCACATTAAATATGTGTAATATAATATTAGGGCACACTGGCTACTATTGATGTGGCCTTCTGTGGCCTCTATAATGTATTAATATAACAGGTCACATTGTATGTGTACACTGATACTTGATAGTATAATATAGCGCATGTAAAAACATACATATGTATCATTGAAGTATTTTGCAGAAATGATAATGGATAGTTATCAAAAGGGAGAGGAAATGCTAAATCCAGTCTCCCCAGGCTGAGCTTCTATTGCTGGGCCTGCTGACCCCACTATATGGATAGGGCCATGCCTCCCTGTTGCTATTTATATCTCCCCTCCAGCCTTCTTTGGATTTCTTTCTTGCTAAGCGCACACCGCCGGAGCACATTTGCACATAGACTGACCCGCATGTCATCTCGCTGATTGCCCTTACCTGCACCCCTACCTCTCTGTTAGTACTTAAACACAGAGACACAATCAGTCAGAGCGCAACCTATACTGAGCAGCAGATGCAGGGCTGGAGGGAAGTCACGGCAGAGACAGTGAAACACAGGAAGAACGGCAAAGAGCTGCCTGATTAATTTATTCACTACACTTCACATGGAATACATTTCAATATTTAGAGAATGTATTTTGGTAACATCTAAACTGGAAAACATTAAACTTGTAAAAATAAAAATAAATCATTACATGCACATCCCACAGATTCTCGATTGGATTGAGATCTGGGGAATTTGGAAGCCAAGTCAACACCTTGAACTTGTGATTTATCGGACCACACCACCTTCTTCCATTGCTCCATGGTCCAGTTCTGATGCTCACATGCCCATTGTAGGCGCTTTCGGCAGTGGACAGAGGTCAGCATGGGCACCCTGACTGGTCTGTGGCTACGCAGCCCCATACGCAACAAACTGCGATGCACTGTGTGTTTTGACACCTTTCTATCAGAACCAGCATTTACTTTTTCAGCAATTTCAGCTACAGTAGCTCGTATGTTGGATCGGACACACGGGCCAGCCTTCGCTCCCCACGTGCATCAATGAGCCTTGGCCGCCCATGACCCTGTCGCCGGTTCACCGCTTTTCCTTCCTTGGACCACTTTTGATAGGTACTGACCACTGCAGACCGGGAACACCCCACAAGAGCTGCAGTTTTGGAGATGCTCTGACCCAGTCATCTAGCCATCACAATTTGGCCCGTGTCAAAGTCGCTCAGATCCTCAGATCCATGTTTCCTGCTTCTAACACATCAACTTTTCACTTGCTGCCTAATATATCCCACCCACTGACAGGTGCCATGAGAACGAGATTATCAGTGTTATTCACTTCACCTGTCAGTGCTCATAATGTTATGGCTGATCAGTGTGTATATATACATACTATAATTACTGTAGCAATGTAGGTATAGCACCTTGCTCACAGGTACAACAGAAGGGTCCCCCACCTGAGATTGAATCCACGACCGTCTGGTCAAGAGTCCAAACCCCTAACTACTACTTCACATTGAGCTGTTATTCAGCATTAACTAAAGAATTAAGAAATGCATGTATGGTGCTATGAACAGGCCTTGTCCTGCACTCACTACTTTAATGGTTGACAATTTAATATGGATAGGTTAACACTAAAGAATTGCATTTAATTCTCAATAAAAATGGGTTTCTTAGCATTCAACCATCAAAACAAACTGAATTGCTCAGTAGTACGAGTGTACAATTGTTTATTTTTAACTTGCAAAACATGGTGATTCATATAGTGCTTTTGAATGTTATATCTCAAGTAAGTATTTTAAAAAACTTTATTTTCCTTTTCAGCTGCAACTCTGATGAAATTTTCACTTGCCACCAAATCACAGATTGGTTCTGTAATGGGAAAATAGCTGAACTTAGGTATGCAATAAAGCAGGGGTGGCTAACCTTGGTCCTGGAGAGCCGCAGGGTCTATGGGCTTTTGTTCTATCCAGATCGTTAACTGCTTAATTGAACCAATTGTGTGTCAAAATTTGCAATCTTGTTCTCTCTCTCTCTCTCTCTCTCTCTCTCTCTCTCTCCCTCTCCTATTGTCCACTGTGTTCATCATCTTTCTCTATCTCATTATTATTATTATTATTATTATTATTATTATTATTAGGATGCTGCATGCTGGTTAACATGTTCTCCCCCAATCCGCAGTCGGATTTTTCCTGGTTCTTAGATTTCCTGCCACAACAGGCTGCTTAGGTTGATTGGCTGCTCCTGTAGTCATGTGAGTGCGGTGTGTGTGTGTCTGTGAAGCCCTGTGAGGAACTGGGGTCCTGTGCCTTGCACCCTGTGCCCGCTGGGTTAAGATCCAGCTTGCCCTGATCCTGTACTGGATGACTGATGATTAATTAATTAACATATTATTAATATATTTATTCCTTTCTTCTTTTCCCAAATTTGCCACCCCTACCCTATTATTATTATTATTATTATTATTATTATTATTATTATTATTATTATTATTATTATTATCATTAATAATAATAATAATAATAATTAACTCCATGTTGTGCTCGGATAGTTTCTAATTGAGATTAACCTCCCTCTTGTCTAGTCTCCCTCTTGTTGGCTCATACTGGACCCCAATATAGTATACAGATACCTGTCTCTGTCTGAGGGGAACAGAAAGGTGAAACGGACGGTAAGGGAGCAGCAAGGTCTTGATCACCCAGAGAGATGTGACGGCTGTGCCCAAGTGCTGTGCACAGAGGGCCTCACTGGCCGCTGCTTCCAGGAGGCTGAGTGGAGTGGAAAGTGGGCTGCTATAGGAGTCGCATATAATCAGCAGTTAAGGAAACGGTGATATCTGTGGGCTTGGGCACAGTGACAAGTCCTGGAGTTTGACCTGTGTGGCTACCAGTTGCACAGCACTGCACAATAACAGTAAGACTGTCATAGATGTCTACCCCTCCCAAAGAGTAGGTGTGTATCTGGACTGGCCAGCTGGAAATGTGTCATTTCACAGCGTCTTCTCTGACACACTGACCCCCTGCACACCTTCCACAGCAAATTCAATGAGCCCCTCTGTGCAGTGCTATGGGTTGACTCTACTGTGTCTGTGTGCTAGCTGGGGTGGTCTGGCGTGTCCTGCTAAGAAACCTGTCTGGAGCTCCTGTCTGTCCTATAAGCACAACCCGATGTTGCTGTGTAGCTGTTGTTCTTGGAAAAATATGGCCTGGACCTCACCCAGGGACAGTTCTGGACTTTGACCCAGACTGGCCACCACAACAGGCCTGCGGATCCTCCAGCGCCCCACGCCGCTGACCACACACTTCTCACAGCAGCCCCTGATAGCACCTCGGAGCTTCATCTCAGCTAGTGTGTGTGCATACATGTAAGAGCACTACTATACCGGGGATTCATATGGGAAAACACGTTACTTATTCCAATGGTTTATTTT